>NW_026623330.1:613844-634662 GCF_030028575.1 Malurus melanocephalus | reverse complement strand
CACCCCCGGCCGGCCCGGGCCGCGCTGCCGCCGCCCGCCCACCTCGTGGAACAGCCGGTAGATCCGCACGCCCGCCGTCTCCACCAGGAGCTCCCAAGGCCCCGCCGCGGCCGGCGCCGGCTGGTCCAGCTCCCGGCAGGCGGCCCAAAACTGCTCCTCCGAGAAGCGCCGCGATGCCGGCTCCTCCATGCGCGGCGGCCCCACCGCCCCCTCCAGCTCGGGCTGCCCCTCCATCCCCGGGCGCCGGGCGGGCACACTCTCGGGCGGGCACAGCAACCCGCTCCGCCCCGCCCCGCGGCCGCCCGGCCCCCTCAGCCTGAAGGCCGGGAGGGTTCGGGGATCGCTGGGGTTCGCAGGGTGACTCTGCCCTGCCGCGGAGCTCCGTGAGCTGCCGGSTCCGGCGGGGGCTCCGTGGCGGTGCCGTTAAATGCGTGTGACATCGGCCTGGTGCCAGGACGGGGACAGTGCCGGCGGGGYGATGGTCAGGGCCTTCCCTTCCCTGTCTCCTAAGGACAGAGATTGAACACTGTGGGGTGCACTGGGGTGGACGGGATGGAAGCGGGCAGAAAAGGCACAGGGCTGAGCTCCGGGGCGGGAGGAATCCATTGGCAAGGACACATTTCAYATCTTGCTGGCCAAACCCTCCTCTTTGCCAGGCTGGGCCTTGCTGGGGTGTGCCAGGGTTRTACTCAGCTGTATAACAGTTACGGGTTCTTTATATGATATTCTCATATGTACAATCCATACGTAAAACCACGTTTTAAAATGTGAAAACGTACAAAAATACACAAAAATATATGTGCCCACCTTGTTCGGGCTCCTGCATTGTCTCTGCCTATAGCACAGTGGGGCTAGCACAYATAGCCAAAGCCTTCAGGCCCTCAAAATGTGACTAAGCCAGGTTTTATCCTGAGAGTTGTAAATCTGTTTTCATAACAGCTTTATTCTTCTCATTCCAATGAGATTTTCTTGCTGAACACTGTGTCTTCAGAATAAAACCCAAGYAGCTCTGAGTGGTAGTACGTCACCAAACCCGCTCACTGGCAGCATTACCCAACGTACTTGGTAACCTTTGTGCAAGGCTGGAATAATGTAGAGTTTTCTAGCTTCCCTGCCAAGTGGCTGAGCTCTTTGACAAAGAGTTCACTTATGTCAGCTGTCCTTTCCAGTTCCACTCAATTGGTTTGCAAACAGAGCATGAGGATTTCTGGCTGACTGGTTTGGACATACAGACTGACCATCATTCTTGCATACTCCAGAAAACTTTTGGAGAGAGCATTTTGGCAGAARGCAAGATGGTATCTCACAAACTTCCTCCCAGCATGTAAATTTGATGGCAGAACTCGACCTGTAGTGCCTTTATAAAATTAYATCAGTCATGGTGATACATATCTGCTCACACTTACCCGCTCTTGCCTCTCCAGTGAGATTGCAAGGCAAACATTTCAATTCTTTTATTTTTTGTAGTATGCTTGCATGCATTATTGTTACTAATGTTTATACAACTTATATAAATATTTTGGCTTATTTTTGTTCTTTATGAACTACAATGTCATGCTCTCAGTCAACCCGGCTGATTCTCTAAATATTGTGGCAATACATTTCTTATGGCTGATCCTTTATGAGTAAATTATTGGCTAAGTTGCCTTCAGTGGAGCTGTGCTGCTCACCCAGCTGAAGAATTGGTCTTTAAAATGGAATATGAAATAATGGCCTGAAGGTGAGACTGATTTAGTTTATTTTGCAGAAATACTTTTTCACTTTTGCCAAGCTTTTATCAGATTGCTGTCTCACTTTTAAGTCCCATTCATTCTCTGAAACAGGGCTCAGTGAAACAGAAAGTAGTTGTAGCACATTTGCATGGAGGTGACTTTGACCCAGTATGAAAAAGGAGGGGTTGTGAGTCAGGAGCTGATCTTTAACATGCAGCAAGGACACGTGCCTGTGACATTACAYGATCCCCTTGTTTGTGCAAAAAGACTGAAGTGATCACAGCTCAATGGTGCCTGTCATTTTAGGGTCAATGTTTTGCATTTTATGGTTGTCTACATGGCATCAGTAAGTTGGCCACGGCTGCCTGGCCACTCCCTCTTTCCCCAGCATTTTCATGGAAAAATGAGTTTTATCTCACAAGGCCACCCTAGGGACAAAAGCTTTAAAAAAAGCATTACTACGTGACCTTTTTCTTGGTAAAAAAGGAGTGGTGATTACTAAGAAAGCACAGGCTGTTCTGAAAAGAGAGTTTATTTTCTATTTTCCTGTATCTTTACGTAAGTGTTGTTATTTATCACTTGTATGTCCATGTGTTGCCCTTAGCTTAGGGATAGAAGCTGAACCCAAGTCCTTTAGGATCTGCGCTACTGGGCAGTGGCTGTGGGCTGGGRTGAGTTCAGGACTGACTTTCTACTGCTCTGCCCCAAAACTGTGGGACAGCAACTGCTCCAGGGCAGCTGGGTCTGGGAACAGAAACCCAAAGGCAGCCTGGATACAGCAAAATCCACTCCCACACATGGATCAGGGACATAAATACCATTGGAATGAAAATAGAGGGTTACTATTCTGGGGCAACGAGGGCGAGTTTCAAAAGCACCCATGATCTGATGCCCATACTCAGTGGATCTCAGGTTGCAGGTTAGTTACCCTATAGTGTAGCAATTAGGATACCTGGTTTTCATCCAGGCTTGCTGGTATGGGAAGGTTTTGCCCATGACAAGGGACATTGGAATGAAATGGGATGATCTTTAATGTTCCTTCCAACTCWAACTGTTCTATGATGTTATGATTCTAGCTGCTGCTGTTCTCAGAGGGAAATGACACCTCAAGGAAACTTGCTGATTTGGGCTATCAGTGGGATTAATGTACCTAAATCTCCCACCTGTTTTTTTGAATGGAAATAATCTGTATTAATTCCAGCCTAACACCTAACCTTTCTGTTACTGAAGGCTGAGTAATCGTATGAATTCGATAGTGTGGAATGAAACCAGGAAACTGGACAACTCCTCCATCAGAAAATCATGCATGGCCAGAAGTGAGAACAACAATGAATATGACATTGATGTTTTCAGGCCCCAGGTGATTTTCAGYGTTTTGGATATGGGTGTCCAGATGTCGGATAATGCTCCCAGCTATGTTGTGTTTTCCTGTATCTGTCTCTGTGTGGCACTGGTGCACTTTGAGAAATTCTTGAAGATGAACTAAAGATGTGGGATTTAGATGGAAACAGCTGCTGTGCAGACATTTATATATTATTGTCATTCCATTTGACTCAGTGCATTCTGAAAACTTCACAAAACTGGTGAACAGTCCTGCCCCACCATTTATACAATATGGACATTCATATTTCTACTGTACACAGCCAAAACTTCTGTTGCTGTTGCTTTACTGACTACATCATGTCAAAACCTTCAGTACAAATTGTTTCATGACTTTTGCAGTTTGCAGGAAGAAAATTCTTTATCCAGAAAGCTGAGAAGTAACAACATCACATCTCCCATCACAGCCATGCATGTGTAAGGCAGTCTATATTCTCCTCTCTGGTGTGAGTCAAAGGGGAATCTGTTTTTTTCACATTTTTAGAATATGCAGAAAATCTAGCCTGTCTGCCACATAAAAACTTTCATGTATTTTATATATTTTTTTCCTGTGTATTTAGGCAGGAAGGGTCACCTAGGGTGATTTTAGCTAAGAACTAGCACAAGACATGCACTGCCTGAGCTGTCAAAAGATGTATTAAGTGGGCATTTAATAYTGGTTTATAATGGCTTCCCTCAGAGAGTTGAATTTAACCCCAAACTATTACTGTATCTGTATTGAGTATCTCATTTCAACAGAGTTCCACCCAAGCAGAAAAGGCTTCAGACAGTCACTGGAGTTCTGCAGCTTTTCTGCCTTCTGATACTAACCATTTTTTACCTTTGGTAGATAGTTTATTATGCCAGACTCTATCAGAACCCATCTCTTTCATTTGGCCATGTTTACTTTTGATTTACGACTTTTAGCCACAGTTTTTTTRGAAAGTAACACACTCCCTGTGCAAGTAAACTGAAGATGGTGAGGTGTGACCTGTTCAGCCAACCTTGAGAAAAGAGGGGTAATTTTAAACTTTGCTGTAGGAAMGAAGGGATTTCACCATTACCTGCATGACCTAAAATGATTCATTCAAAAGATAAGCCAGCCTTATTTAGATCTTGGCTTGATTTGGTAAATGGTTGTCTCTACCACACCCTCTATTTTCTTACCTTGTTTACATGGATGTAGAAATATTTCTGAACATTTCCTTTAGCAGGTGATGCTAAAGCAGATGATATATATGAAAAGCTTTCTTTAGTGGGAACAGTGAGAATTGATCTTACTGCAATAATTCTTGGTATTCTTTCTTACTACCCTTTAGGTCAGACACATGACTTGCAGTAAATTTCACAGAAGTCATCTGTTATGTAGGAGAAAATCTGTGTATTTTAACTTTGTGCAGTATTTTAGATAGCTTTTGTGTATAAATTTATTCGTAAGAATTATAGTGAGGTAGGACAAAGAAAGACTCATCAGACAGGAAGTGTTTCAGCTGATGGCCTGTGTAAGTTAGCTTAAAGCTCCTAAATTTCTTTCTGCTGCTAAAGAGTCAGTAACAACTGGCTGAAATGGTTCATGTTCATTAGACAGACCATTTGCAGAGAGAGCAGTGTATGCTCTTTATGCCCTACCTATTGAGAAGGGAAGCAAATGAAATGAACATCTCTTGACACCATCCCCTAGTTGGAGAAATTACTTTTCYAGCTTTTTGTCTGCATTTCCCTTCATACCTTTGAGCTCTGAAAATTTCTGGGTTATTTAGTGCAGGTGGAAAACCAAGGAAATAGATCATTCCCGTTTTGAACTTGAATTTCAGCTGAATCTGCTGCATCCTGCTGCAATAGTCCCTAACAAAAATCCTGGTTATGGTGAAATGACAGTGCCTGGAATTTGCTCCCAGGCTTCCTCAGGCTTGGCCAGAAATCTGCCACGGTGGCAGCCAAAGATTCAGAGGTTCTGTAACCAACTTATGCAAGGTTGAGGAATTGGCTTCTGGTGGTGTGATGCATCCCTCTGCTAATTAAAAGCACATGTCCACACAAGGAATGCAGCTCTTCAAATGGGAACTTCATGTAATTATGAAAGCAGTAGGAGATAAGAATAATTGTTTTCAGTTCCAGATGTCCTGTCTTCTTCAGCACTGCAGGRAGATTAAGTGAAAGTCAAGGAAGCCAATAACAAAGTTCACATGCACAGCAGGATAACTGATGTTGACTGAAGTACTGGTAGGATCTAATGGAGTTCAAAGAAAATTCCTTTCYATATTCCCAGCCACCAAAGAAGTTTCTCACAGTCGTTCTAAGCACATCCATTTCATGAGCTTGATCACCCACAGAGTGGATGGTGTGCACAGCTATCAWCCAACTGGGCTGAACTCCCCTGTGCTGTGAACTGTGTTAATGATAAAGGAGCTACAGCATTTTATGTGAAATGATTTGCTTCTCTGGCTTAACTGGCTTTGGGCTCCTTTTAGACTCCATTCCTCATCATAAAACACAAACACTGCATGATGTGGTAAGGACAATTTACAACAACTCAACACRTTGAAAGAGCACTTTCTGAAAGTTTCAGTAAATGCAGTAAACTGATGTGTTGTGTACGTGTGCGGTCTTAGGGATAAAATAAAGGCAAATTCAGTGAAGGGTTAGGGAAGAGGCAAGAAAAAMTGATTGAATAGGGAGCCCACAATAGTTGTACTTTGCCAGATTAGTGAATCACTGTTTGCTGTGCTGTTAAGGCCCAGGAGACTGTTAGAAATTCAAAGGAAGCCATGAAGTACTGCAAGTRTTTCAGTCGGCAGAGCAACAGCATTGCTCAATTGAGGAGTAAAACTGCTCTCTCAGTAGGCGCCAGTGGGTTCCAGAATCACACAGAGTTCTTGCTTATCAGCCCAGCTTTGGGGCTGCACTTTCCTCTAAGCAGCTGTGCTCAGGCCCCAGGGAGGAGATTTTGTCATTTAGGCAGGTCCTAAAGGGGAGTTGTGTATCACTGAAACCCAGCAGTCCAGAGCTGTGAACCTGTAACCCCTCACTGCAGCTGTTGCTCRGCCCTGAAGTTTCCTCAGCTGTTTGCACTGAATTTCTCCAGGTGCCAAACGTGCTGCTCCGGGTGTCTCTGGTCCTTCTTTCCTTACATCCTTGGAGAGCCATGCTCAGAACGCAGCAGGACCTTAAAAGGCTRAGGTAGACTTTTTAAAAAAGCCACAGGGCTGGTGTCCCAAATTATATTTGACCCTTCAGTGCCTGAATGCTACAAACCCACCCTTCAGGGGAGAGCCCACTGATCTCTCAGCCCTAGAGGAGACGTCATTCCCATCACTTCTCATGGCAGCTTTCATGCTTCACAGCAAGAAATAAGAATTGCAGAGTCTAGGAGATAGTGTGACATTTTAACCTATTGTTAGGRCATTTATTTGTACATAAACAGGAGTTCTAAGCCCAGCTTCAGTGCTTGTTTATGTGTACTTCAGAATAGTTCCTCAAAAAAATCAGTTTTGTGAGATCACTTATGTAAAAAAATCAGTATTTTATGTAATATTTTCAGCAATAAAATTGGCATGGAAAAATAAGAATGTACTATTGGAGCTGTGGATGGTGTAAGCCTGGGWGGGAGGTTCTCTGTCAGTGCAGGAGGACCAAATACTGCACTGGAAGGAYTAGAGAGGAATTGATGTAATTGGAATGGGGTGAAATTTAGGTCATGCACACATRTGCTAACAGCAAGAATTTCTGATATAAAGTGAAAAATGAAACTGATACTGGAGAAAAATCCAGACATCCCAAACAATCAGAGGAAAATCATGAAATGTTAGTATTTCTAGTAGGACAGGAAAACACTTTCACTTCCATGCAGAAAGTTGGTAAGGCCACATCTAAAAAAAAATTATCGAGAATAAGTCTGAGAGAGTTTAATTTCTCCCTCTTAGGGCCCTAGAGGGTTAATTGCCAAAAGAAAGAATAGATGCTTCAGCCAAAGCCTTACTTGTCTATGTATAATTGTCTATGAATCCATGCAGCTAGAAACAAATTCCTAGATATGAACAGAATAAGGCTTGAATTTCCAACAGGAGGAGTAGGAACCTGTCTTTTTTTAGGTGGAACTTGTCAAATCTAATAAAGATATTACTGACACAGCTGCCTGCACTGGGAAGGACCAGACAATGGTCCAAGGGATCCTGCCTAATGAAATTCCCCTCAGATCCAGTTAGTTTGTCATTTCTGCTCAAATGCTGATGTATTTGAAGGGAGCACCAGCACACCAGCAAATGGGAAAACAAAAATACCAGTTTCTTGTCTAAAGCTGTGGAGCTTTTCCAGAGCCTCGTTGAAAGAGATGAACCCTTGGCAGGGTCTCCATCACTGGGCAGTTCTTAACAATACACAGCATGAAATCCCGGCCCCTGTAAAGTTGATGGAAGTTTTGCCATTAATTTCACTGAGGCCAGGATTTCACCCTGGAAAGGGAGTCAAAAGTACAAGCATGCTTTCAGAGACAGAGTGGCTGATTAAATACATCTGGTACACCGCTCTTTTATCAATCATTGATAAAATAGTGTCTTTTAAATATAAACTTTGTGTGAGCTTAACCACAAAACTCAAACATGGCCTTTTATGAGACTTAAAAGCATAATTTGTCTGCTTTTTGTCTGAAATAAGAGAAATAATGGTAAAAAWTAACACACACCCACACCCTGTAGTATTTGATGTGCTGCAGAAACGAGCGATTAAAAGCTTAGAAAAGCCAGCTAAAATATTTCTCAATGATACACAGAATTTTATCCCCTAAGAATGCCATCCAAAGCTATGTTCCTCCTCCTTTAACTCCTGAGCAGTTGAGCTAGGAGTTCCTTTGAATTTCGGCATGGACTGTGCTTTCAGGTGACCCAGCACGGCCGCCTCTGGCACTGCAGCAGCCTCGGGATAGGCAGTGACCGGGATGGGCTGGAGGGCAGAGGGGCTGCAGGAGGGTAGAGTGTAGGGGAGTGTTAACAGCCTGCATGGGAAAAAAACACCACGTCCTTGGCTACCTCTGAGAAAAAGAGATTGGAATGTAGAATTGATAACACAGGTGGCCGAACTGAAAACATTGGCGACACTGCAGCTCKTTGCAGTGCTGATGAGTAGAAAAGTGACAGCTTCACTGACCAATGGATGTTTGACACAAATGTATACACTTGTTGAAAAATGGATAAAAGGGGGTTTACCTCGTAATAAAGGGTATTATGAGTTCTGTGAATATGTGTGTCTTTGTGTCTTATTTTGTGTCTGCTGTCTGGCCAACAGCGATAGTAGAGGGGGCTGCAGGAGGGCAGAGGGGTTACAGGAGGGGCTGCAGGAGGGCAGAGGGGCTGCAGGAGAGGCTGCAGGAGGGCAGAGGGAGCTGCAGGAGGGGCTGCAGGAAGGCAGAGGGGGCTGCAGGAGGGCAGAGGGGGCTGCAGTAGGGCAGAGGGGTTACAGGAGGGGCTGCAGGAGGGCAGAGGGGTTACAGGAGGGGCTGCAGGAGGGCAGAGGGGGCTGCACTTCGCTCCCCCGGCCCCATGTGTGTGTGACCCGCCGCGGGCAGGGCGCGATGCCGATTCCCCGCGGTTCGTGTCCCCGCCGAGCGCATCCCTGAGCCGGGCTGTGAGCAGTGCCTGCGGGGCGGAGGGAGGAGGCCCGGCCCCGTGCCCAGCCCAGCCCGGAGCTCCGGACACCCTTCCCGGCCCCCCCGCGCCCAGCGGGACCGTCCCGCTGCCGCCCCGCCCGCCGCAGCTCCCGCCGCTGAATTTGCTCCGGTCCCTTGATTGTTTCGCTCCCACCGAGAACTTTGTTTACAGTCCCTTGTGCTCCGAGCTGCATCCCCTCTTATGCTGCCTGCGGGCTGGTGGCCGCCGCAGTCCCGCCCGGCGGCCGGGAGGTAAGGCACGGCTCGGCACGGCTCGGCTTCGCTAGGCACGGCTCTCTATGGCWCAGCAGCCTATGCTATGGCACGCTGGTCTATCCTAGGGCATGGACTGGCACGGCTCGGCTCGCTCGCAGCCCCGGACCCGCACTCGCCGCGGCCGCGCCCCCGCCGGCTCCCGGTGCCCGGCTCCCGGTGCCCGGCTCCCGGTGCCCGGCTCCCGGTGCTCGGTTCCCCAAGGCTGTTCGGGCACGCCGGGGGCCCGCTGCTCTCTCCGCTCCGGCACAGGGCTCTCCCCGGTTCCTGCAGCCGCGGGGGTTCCGCAGCCGGAGCCGCTCCCCGGTGCAGGTCGGGGTGTCCCGCCGAGCGCTGCCGCTCCGGTGCCGCAGGGCTGGAGCGCACGGGGCTTTGCCCGCCTGTTCGCGTCTCCGCTGTCTTGCAGAAATGCTCGGGGACAAGCAGGKTTTTACCCCAGGTGTGTGTGTGGCGTGTAGCGGGCGCCTTTGAAAGTTTTGCAGTTGGCAGATAACAATTTGTGGAGGGGTTGGGGTGGCTCCCATCCTATCCCCCGGTTATGTCGGGAAAATGAAAAAGGTGCGAGAGCTTAAATCTGTTCGTGATTTTACCTAAAAACTTMCTGCATCCTGAGGCTCAGGCAGCCGGTATGGAGGCKKTGTGTTCTTCTCCTGCCTCTATAGCTCAGGGCTTGATCTGGAATACTGGAAGTACAAATCCTGGTTGTGTGTTTCCAGGAGTGTTCACCTGGGGAAGAGCTGCGGGATTGTGCTGAGGATTACGATAGTCTGTTGAATTCTGAATGAACTCAGGCTCTCCTCTCGGGACAGAAGGGACTCCTTGTGCTGTTTTCCCTTCACTTTAATTCATAGCCAAGTGTGAGCATTCTGATTTATTGGGATTTTGCATAAGCAAAAGAGGGTTTCTGAGGTGTTGTGCAAGACAGAGAGAATCGGGTCCAGAGCCTGAAAGCGGAAAACTCAAATGGGTCCCATTGGTTATGAGTGAAATGGGAAAAAGGGGAAAGGGTTGTAGTGGCTCTTTGCCCTTGCACAGAGATATTCTGTATTTGGGAAGCCTCCTGAGAGAGCACCAGACTGAAATGATTCCGAGTTAAAACACTGGAAGGTTCATGTGGAGATTTCTTGTGGTTCTGCTTCTCAGCTTTGTGGTGAGGGAGGGAAGAAGGGAAGAAACCGCATCTCAAAAAGTTGCTCTGTCAGTTGGAATTTTTGATAAAGAAATTAATTTTTAAAAATTTACCTAAACTGTGTGTAGTCACAGATAAATATGAATAAATAACTGACAGAGCAATGAATCTTTAGCAATGAAGATGCTGGCGGAGTGGCTTAGGGGGCACAATTGCGCTGGGAAGAGCTTTTCAAACGAATGAAACCTTGCTGTAATCCGGGTGGAAGTTGACTGCAAGCACATTTCAGACGTCTGTGTTGGTTTTAATGAAATCTAGATTATTTATCTGAAGTGAGGACTTTTTTCCCTGCTTTTCCCTCCACACTTTTCGAAAAGTTAAACTACTTGCTAGGTAGTGTGTGAAAGTATATAGTCATGGAGATAARCAAGGAGACTTCCTTATTATTAGCTAACTTCAATAACTGGCTAAATATACTTTRGCTATGTCACAGGCTTATTCCAAGGAACTCCTGGAGAACAGCAGCAGTTTGTGCCTGTAAATGTTTGTGTTTATGAAATGCTAGTAGGATCTAAATAACTTTAAACCAGAACCCTGAAAGTTTATCATTATACAAACTTATTCTCATGAATTTACTCTCATCGCCACTTAGGACTCCTGCTTCAGTGTGGAAATGATCTTCCATGATCATGCACTTCCAGAAAGGGAATGTCAAATAAGATTAGCAACATAAATCTCTGCTGCTTCATAAGTTTTACCCAGCTGCCTGGTGACTTCACAGCTGTTTCTGTAGTTGATAACAATTTCCATCGCTCTGCTTTCTGTAGAGTCGTCACTGCCCTGCTGCAGAGTCCGCCTTGTCCTTGCTGGAGTTACGTATCTTGTTTTTAAAAATCCAATAACAGAAATGAACAACAGTAAATATAATGGACTTACGTTATTACAGTGAATTCTTGGACTCTGCTAGTTTGCCTTTTTTATTTCCTGAAATGAGTTTTTGGGGTAATATTATTTAGGTTTTGTTATARTGGAGTAGTTTGAAAAGGTTTTTTTAGTGGCAAGTGTGTTGTCATGGTCAGTTCTCATCTAGGAAAACTGAGGAACAGGGAGATGAAATTATTTGCAATGGACACATAGAAGAGACAAAAAACCCCAGGTATTCTGGATCATTATTCACATAGGTGAAGTGAGCAATAGAAATCAGGTTAAATGATATTTTTAACTACAGAAATTCATTTGCACTGCCTTTTCCTGCCTTRCTCTGTCTGGGAGATTTGATTGGGTTATGATACTCACTATTGAGACATCACATCATCAAAGGAAAATGTTACATAGGGCCAGAAATGGGTGGCTGCTGCCAAGAAAAGAAGCAGAAGCCACTAGGGGAGAGCCASAGGAGATCATCTCCTGCTTTGGTTGGGTGAGGAGCAGGAGTCAGCCCACAGCAGAAGCTTTTCCACTCAAGAGTTTCATTCTCAAGAAGCTGATAAATATCCAACCACTTTTCTTGTAGGAAACTTCCACGCTAGAATATTGTCACCTCCAATCCATCATTGAGCAACATCTGACCCTTCAAAGCTTCAAGCAGCTCTTTCTGCCTTGAATCATCAWACAAGACACCTTCAGCACTGTTCCTCTGCTTTCTGAGCCAAGGATCTCTCACCATGGATTTCTCCTGGATCTGGTAGGTGTGTGTGCTGATGGATATCACCTCTTCTTGGTCAATCTCAACTTACGCTTATTCGTGGCTAAAAATTTCCTCTCCACAGATTGCCACAGAAGCACATTCTTCCTCCAACTCCAAGCAGCTCCTTAAGATAGTACTTGTGGTATGATTAGTGAGAGGATGCTGGTGTTGCTGGGTATCTTTGCCTAAATTTCTTGCTCTGAAACTTGAACCAAATCACCTGTTGGCGTAAGTCAGAAGTGACTTTGCTGGCGATGAGGATCCAGTGCCCTTTTTTCTAGGGCTGAATACCTTTGCTCACGCTTCAAATAGGTTCTGTTGTTTATTTAATGTAATAGTATTTCAACAGRGGGATGTTTGTTTGTTTAATATGAATGCCTGCCTGCTCACATCCTATTCCAGGCAAAAACTCCGCTCCTCAGAAATCAACAGGTATTTTGCCATTGACTTTATTACTATACATTAGAATGTTTTTTTTATTCCTGTTAGATTTCACTGTATAAATATACCTCCTTTCTTCATAAATCTCTGTAATAGAGATCTGGGATATTTTAATAGTCATTGAAGAYGGATCTGAAGCAGAGGGACAAGAAGTAAACATATTTTGATTGACRGTTGAAGTTTTTCAGAATAATAATTATGTTTATTCCGGGCTTTTTGAAGTACTTGGGAAGTTTGCCTTTTTCAGTGGCTGTTAGAGTACTTAGACTTTTGAATAGTTATTACGGTATATTTGAACCAATAGACCTTTTATATGGAAAATAGTTAATTTTTTTCTCCCTCGATAGTTTAATTTATTGAATTATAAATGATATCAACAATTTAATAATAAAATGTTAAACTAATTGAATATGGCTGATGGTAAGGTCAAAAAAAGGTGACATTTGGGGAACAGATTCTCATGCYGTGCTGAACTTCTGTAAGGTTTTATGCAGCAACGTAATGGCACATTGTAATGGCAGTGTAAGTCTTGCTGCTGTGTCAGTCGTTGTTGAAAATAAAGGATTTGGGCTCAGATCCATGTGGGAACAGATCTGTGGCACTTGAGAGCAAATCCATGGCTTTCCTGGGCTCTTCCCTTCTGATTTAAAAGACATTTAATGATGTGGTATGATTCAAAGAACAAAGCTACCAAAGCTAGGAGAATTCAGGATACCTGAGGTGTCAGCACAGATATATTTGCTTTGTTTGATAAGCACTGAACAAATCCCCTTCCTGCACTTGGAGATCCCAAATCCTCTCACAGAAACAGGCAGAACCATGGAACGGTGGTAGCTGGAAGGAACCTCTGGAGCTCATTTGGTCCAACCCCGCAGGGTCACCTGGACAAGACTGCCCAGGGCTGTGCAGTTGGCTTTGAATATCTCCATGGGTACAGATTCCAAAACCTCACTGGGTTCCAGTSCTCAGTTACCCTGAGAGTAAAAAAGTTTCCTGGTGATCAGCATTTCAGTGAGTGGCTGTTGCCTCTCAGGCTGTCCCTGTGCTGGGTGTGCTCAGCAGGGACAGGCTCCCCTGGCAGGGCTGAGCTCACAAAGCAGCTCTGCACAGYAAATACAACAGGGAGCTGAGAACTCCCTCCCAGAGCAGCAGAACAAAAGCTTTGGCAAACCAGATCTGAGCTTTCCTTCTCTCTAGAGGGTTCAAGGAGACTTGGTAGACAAACTCTGACTGCATGCAGCCTTTAGCCTGTTTGTGGCTGTGTTTAAAAACAGTGAAATTCTCTTTCTTGCAAAACCCATGGTCAGTTGTAGGAGGTACTGAGATATAAAACCAAGGCTCTCCACAATGAACGAATTTATCTTAGCAACAAGGGTGGAGTGGTGGGAAAGGAAAAGGAGAATACAAGTATCTGGCAATTAACTTCCTAGTCACAGATGTGAAGGTGATAAAAGTGATAAAAGCATTACWGCATTGCCAGCGCTCTTCCTTGTTCTCTGAGCTGCATATCATGCTGCTCATGAAAGCAAAAGCGGCACAGCCCACACCAGACAATGGTGGAAGAGTCCTGGGAGCTGCTCACAGCAGGAAAATTAGTGTCTGGAGCATATTCTGGGGTGCACTGCAGCACACAGCCTGGTCCAGGACAGCCCATCCGTGGCCACCTCAGTGTTGGCAGTGGTCACTGAGTGACCCCAGAGATAAGGCCAAGCTTTGTCATGGCAGCCTGGAGTGGTGGAGAGCCATGAGCTCCTCTTGCCCTGATCAGGCGGGCTCTGATTGTTCCCTGGGCTCCCCAGAACCAAAATATTCCTGTGCAGATGCAAACTGTGCCTGCTGGCAGGGCTGAGAGTGTGTTTACAGCATGGAGACAGGAGGAGAACAACCTGCTGTAACTGAGATGAGGGAATATGACGGTMAATCTCCCTCCCACACAGTCACAGGGATGTGATTTCATGGACTTACCAGAGAACTATTGCTTTTGCATTAAGCCAGTGAAAATGGCAAGCTGTCAGTCTGGCACTGATGTTTCTRTAATGGGAGGTTCACCAGCCCTGAGCTGAGCTGATTGCAGGGGCCTGTCTGTATCCCCCCACATCTACAGCTTGCCATGACCATTTCAGATTTTTCCCCCTGAGAAACTCACTGTTCATCCTGGTTTTTGCTGGGCTAGTGCTTGACCATGTTACTGGGATGTGCAGTGGAGCAAATGTGTGTAATGTWTTGTGTGCAGGTGTATAAATAGCGTGGAAAAAGTGTGTGAGCAAAAATCAAAACAGTCTGGGAACTTCACTTCTTTGTGAGAAAATGTAATGTCATTGAAATCTAAATTACACTCAGAAATACCGACTTTAGGGTGTCACTTATTGTAGGATTTGGCCCCCAAAACTTTGCTGTTGGTGTCTGTCTTGGTCTGTGACTCTTTTCTTTCTAGCACTTACATACATATTGCTGACTACTGTAAAAATGGATTCGTATCCTTCACAATCAGCAGTGTYCCTACTGATCTTGTGCATAAATCCTTGTGGGGTCTGAATGTCTGGTTGTTTGTGATGCCTGGGGGATGCTTCTGTGTCCCCCCTTGTCACATAAAGGATTGATAATTATTGATGAATTCAYGCTCTTCTCTCCGCAGCGCAGCGCGTGCTCAGCAGAGCCTGCTCTAGCCTGAGACCTGACCAAATCAGGCAATCAAGATGACAAACGAACCTATCAAAGAGATCCTGGGCACCCCAAAACACCCCGATTCCATCCCCCCAGAGAAAAGCAACAACAATGACTGTGTGATAACCACCATCCCCCTGGTCAGYGAGTGCCAGCTGACGGCCGCCACGGGCGGGGCAGAGCTCTCGTGCTACCGCTGCACCATCCCCTTCGGCGTGGTCATCCTGATCGCCGGCATCGTGGTCACCTCRGTGGCCTACAGCTTCAACTCCCATGGATCCATCATCTCTGTCTTTGGCCTGGTGCTCTTGTCCTCAGGACTCGTTCTGCTGGCTTCCAGCGCYGTGTGCTGGAAGATCAGGCAGCAGAAGAAGAAGGCGAAGAGGAGGGAGAGCCAGACGGCGCTGGTGGCAAACCAGAGAACCTTGTTTGGCTAAAGGCAACCGACGGAAGGCAGAACCTTTGTAAGTCAACCCGGCTATTTATCAGTAGGAGAGATTGCAGGTTTTAATTTAACTGTGGAAACAAACTGAAATGAAAATGGAATGGATTAAGAAATGCTCTTAACAACTCTGCAAGTGCTCTTAATATTTCTGTTACTGCAGACTTAGTAGTGATTCTTTCCAAGACGGAGGAAAACTCATTTTTCCTTTACAAAAAGCTGTATCGTCATAACTGCAGCCATCCTAACTGCGTTCTCCAACATGCTGATCGTGTTGGAAAGGGAACTTGTGGGAGCTAAGGAAATAATTTGAACTGACTTGAAATGCCAGAGATCTCCTTAAAACCCTGACATTTGACCAAGGGAGAAGTCATAGCATTTGAAGTGACTGGAAGCTTATGGCCAGAGTATCTGGGACTAAAACTGTAGCTAAAAAAAAAAAGGCAATAAGAACACATTGCAAATTGCTCAATAAGCTGATTGTTATATTTTATGTAACTTTCCCCTCACAATACCTGTGGTACTTTCCCCTTTTTTTAAACCAACTAATATTGATCTTGTTTTATTATTGAATAGAAATCAGTAGAAATGTGTAATTATATTGTCTAACCTGAATAACGAGGTATGATCATAGCTTAAAAMATGAGACTTTTTTGTAAATTAAAGTGGTCAGGTTTAGCACCTTTGATTATTTTGCTATAAAATTGAAAATAAATTTCATTAAAATAATATTCAGTGCTGCTAGACCTTTAGAACATCTTCCTTTAATGCTATCAAGACAGCTTGTTTCTTCAACTCAGACTGCTTTATGTYTCTATTTTTGTAGAACAACCCCTGTGACAATAACTGTGAACACATGTATTGCTGATCTCTTACAAAAACCTCTGCAGCTCGTGGACTTTGGTTTGATAGTCCATCCCTCTGCAGCTTGATTAACAGCTCTGTTTTTGCAAAATCATAGCAGACAGTTCTGCAGACACTCTCTGGCACAGTCAGTTTGAGACACAACTATTAATAAKAACATGTGGAAGCAAAGCCATGTGTGTAGTGTTTGCTGACTGAGCTTTGGGATATGAATCTTCATGAAAAGCAGGTGCCAGGTGTCCCCTGACTGTGGCTGAGGTGTTGATTCTGTAACTCCTGAGTTCTAGAGGTCTTCMATTTCTCAGGTAATGCATTATTTGGGGGCTTGTCCCAAACTGAAGCAAACCAGAGCATGATTTCTCCTTTGTGAAGGACGAGTGGTGCTGAGCTGAGTCAGTGTTCCACCCCGGTGTGGAGAAGGCAGAGGGGCTGCATGCCCCTCTTTTTTTGTCTGTTTTTTTTTCCCCCCTTGCCTTCTCCAGGGGCTGGGTGTGATTTTTGCTTTCCACTACCAAGGTGAGCCAGGCCTGTGCCCCCTCAGTGCCCTCAGAGCCTCTGGCAGCCAGCACAGCTTTGGTGATGCTGCCAAAGAGGTGCTGCAGGGGGTCCMATCTTCAGCCCATCCTGAATCCCTGCTCTTCTCCCTCTGAAAGCACCCAGGAATTCCGGCTGAAGTGCTGCCATTTCCTCTGCCCTCCGTGGTTTAAGCTCGTTACATCCATAACTTATCCCCGGATTTGCAGAGTGCACCTCGTGTTTTAAATAGAGCGAGCTATATGTGCGGGAGGGGATGTTTGGGGTCAGTATTTGCGTTGCCACACTCCGTGGTTACCAGACGCTATAATAAAATCACTTGCATCAGAGGAAAGCTGACAACACATTTTAGCACTTCCATAGCCCTCACTTAATCACGGCAGGAAGCTTTCCTGCTGCTAGGAGAACATGTTGCGTCACCAGAACATCTGACACCGGTGTCTAGTGTCAATCACTTTGCTTAAGGTCATTAAAAATATTAGGGTGTCCCCTTACGATGTACAGGTTTTGCATGAGTGACAATTCATGGGAAATGCATAGCATGATAAATAATGGAACAGGTGGACTAAAGTGGTGTCTTTCCTGTTTAAAATGAGAAAAGTGATTGACATCAGCAAAGCTGGATAAGCTAAATAGAGCTGTTTATCTTTCCCCCCTCCCAGGAATACAATAGTTTTTCTGACTCTTTCTTCCCCCTCCCTATTTCTTTTTTTCCTCAGTGGAATTTTGGGGGCTGCTGAGGAGAGAATGGCAGGGGCTGTAGAAATGTGGAAAAGGGGTTTCCAGCTTGGGTCCACAATCCCCAGGCTGAGCCCAGGGCAGGMGCAGCCYGTGRCCCTCTYCAGRARTCYTTCCCAYATGTGGGTGCTCCCTTTGTCACCGCTGGGGAGGGAAGGCAGAGGTACAAGGTAAAAAAGAAAAGCCAAACTCAATGGAAAGGAGACAGTGGGGTTGTTGGAGCAGTTTTTTTCAGGAAGGATAAATAAGAGTTGTTCTGCTAATACCAGAGGTGATTTCCTTTCCCTTATCTCTGCTCTCTGTGACATTTGCAGTGCGTAGGCAAGGACACAGCAGAGTTCCTGCACTGCCCTCTGCCCTGTGGGGCATCACCTGGGCATCACCCAGCCTGTGAGCATGACAGGAACATTGCAGTGGCCCCAGACATGATCCCCTGGCACAGCAAAGCTTCAGGGACACCCTGGTGTCCTGCAGTGCCACCTGAGTGACAGGCTGGAAGGCCTCTGGGTGATCTGGGGCTGCTGAACTTTGTCTGGATCCCTTAAAGATAAGGTACCTGCACAAACATCTTCATACTGAGCGCTGAGTAAAAGGCTGTGCAGCAATTCAGCCGTGTTGGCTCTTTACTCACAATGCAAAACAGTTACTGCGTGGGGAGGAATCCCAGCAGCACTTGGCCCTGGTGTCCTCAGGAGCAAAGCAAGGTTGTGAGCAGTTCAAGCAGAGATTTTTATGCTGTTGAAGTTGTTCTCAGAGGTTTCATCACTAAGTGTTCACATGGCCTTGGTAATTTCTCCCCTGTGATTTGTCTGCATTGATTTGGGGCTACTCTGAAGCAGCAGGAGCATCTTTTCTCACTGACCAGTGATGACATCCAACCCAACGCTCATGGTCTTTGGTTCTTTTTCTTCTTGCAAATCTATATATTTCAGATATTTTCATTTTTATCCTCTCTCTTCCTGCACACCCTGGAACAATACATCCTTCTTAGCCCTTAAAGCCCAACCAAATTTTCTGCTTCAAATTTTGAACCCCATGACCTCCTCTGGATTGATTTGAGGCTCCAGGCCTGGATGCTGGGTGCTGCAGCCCACCAAGTCTTTGATACAAAACCATTTGGAACTCCATGGTTGCTGTCTGGTGTTTCTCATGGGAATCTGAGAGGCAGAGGGATGAAATCTGGAGATCACAGTGACTTTCCAGTCGAGAAACACCTTCCCTTCTGGTGTGAAAAGGCTTTGAACRTGACAAATGGTATTTCTGGGAGAGGCTGGGTGGGAGCTGATGCAAATTTTATTGTCACAATTGCTTGTCTCTCCCTTCCTGAAAGCCCTGGCAGCGCTGCACAAGCAAAACTGCCCTCACAAGGATAGAAAATTATCTAATAGAGGAATTGCGCTGGTGCTCCAAGCAAATGTTACAGCGATCTTAAATAATAATTTCAAAACCTAAGCACAGGAAATTGTGTCTGTAACTACACCCTGTATTGCTATTGTACACAAAGACAGTTATAGCCTGGGACAGTATTTTAAAATAATAATCAGTTTGGTATGACAATGCCTAAACTTTGTTCAAGCCAAAATGCCCAATTTACGATTCCCCAGTCATTTCATGCGTCATGTTTTGTACGTGACTCTGGCTCTAATGCCATAATTTTCCAGGTTTAAAAAAAAACCCAAAACAACAGAGAGAGAGAGAGAGAGAGAGAGAAAGGTTAGTTTCATGGACTTGTGTCAAGAATTAAGTTTCTCTGCCTTGGACACTTGGGAGAGCTCCTGTTACCAAACGCTGAATGTACAGTGTTACTGCAGCTCCAGAGAACAGGAACCAGCTCRGAGTGTGGAACGAAGAGAGGCCTGAGAGTCTCAGCAGCATCCGGAAGAGTCAGGCCAGGAACGAGCCCTCTGGAATATCCCTTATTCCTGCCTCAGCTTTGCTTATCCAGACTCAAACCCAGGGCTRTCTCCTTTGATATCTGAGATGGAAGCTGTTGCATTTTATTAACAGGTTTCACCTAATTTGTTTTTACAATGGGCTGCAAAAKAAGAAGAGCAGAACAATATTGGCAGCCATCATTTTGCACAGATATTACCAGTATTTCTGAGCATTGACAGACATAATTTTGCTTTTATATTTCCAATACTTCTGATGCCTGTAGCTTGTATGATGTTTCAGCTAATCAATATAAATATTTGCCAGTCGTGAAGAGCTCTTGTATATTAAAGTACATTACATAGCAAGAATTGCACTGTGTGATGTGCAAAATATAAATCCTGGCAGAAATCTATGTGTGGACTAAATCTTACAGGCTAAACCATGTGGGAAAACAATGGTCTTAAACTGCAGAATCAACTTGAATTTTTGGCGTTTATTCAGGTTGTTGATGTCACTATTAACATGACACAGGACCTAATCCTTCCTCTTGTGAGCAGCCAGTTGGAGTTCTATTGTCCTGACTCTGTGCATCCTAAAATTTGCATTTGTAGCAAACATAGCATTTTTGAAAAATGCTTCTTTTGGATTGATTGCTTTTCTTCTTAACTCTTCTGTGTGTTCTGTACTAAGGAAAAAAAGTATTGAATTTTAAAAGCACAGAAAAAAAAGAGGAAAGAAAGAGAAGAACACACAACTGCAGCTGTTGGACACTGCACAGAGAATGGAAGGATAGTAAAGCTTTACACATGTGCCTTGTTGATAGAGACTTTAAAAAATATGTAAGTGATTTCTGATCCATCCTGGACTGAATCCTCAGTTTCATTCTCATAAAATGCCTGAAGTCCTCAGGTTAACACTGGCCTTAGATCTCACCTGATATTTATTTTCTGTTCCCCAGGAACCATTTAGCTCAGCGTAAGGCAGACTTTTACCATCTTTTGCAGCCTGACAGACATCAAATGGCCCCATGGGATTTGCAGAGGCAGTGCCCCTGTGGGTTTGTGAGTTATAARGCATTCAGGACAGTCAGCTCTTGAAGAGGCAGGCACTGTGCAGAGGCAAACATCTCTGATGCCAGTGAATAATCCCTGACAAAAACATAAATAACAGCAGAGCAGCCCTTCACCGCCTCTCCTCAGCCACCTTCCCTTTCCATCTGAAGGCCCGAGTCTGTGAATAGAGTTAACAGCTTTCCTGGAAAACTGGCCCATGACATTATTTCCTTGTGAACTCCATCCACCTGTCATGTTAGGGCTTGGTGCGCCGCCAGGGCTGGCAGGAAATAATAGGCAGCAGGATGCTGGTGTGTGTCGATGGCCCTGACCCTCCCATTCCTGAACATGAATAAGAGCCGAGCTCACCGGGCGTCAGAGCAGCACGGCTCTGGGACGGGCTTGGG
>NW_026623330.1:598292-613524 GCF_030028575.1 Malurus melanocephalus | reverse complement strand
CCACTGAAACACCCAGCACAGAGCTGTGACAGGGTGGGAGAAACAGCCACTGAAACACCCAGCACAGAGGGACCAGGGTGGGAAACACTGAAACATCCAGCAGAGTGACCAGGGTGGGAGGAASAGGCATGGAAMAACATCCAGCAGCAGCAGAGCTGTGGCCAGAGTGCCCAGGGAAGGAACAGTGTCACATTTGCACCGCCTGCTGCTCTTTATTTTCTCCCCTCTGCCCTCGCTGTGCTGCAGAGAACGCTGCTGCTTCACACAATAAAAGGACAAAGCAGGGCCTCCATGTGAGGTAGCTGAGATTCCCCTAAACAGGCTTATTTCCTCAGAATCCATGGGGTACGTTATGGATATCTGTCTCTGTTGCCACCTGTGCTTTGCTTTAATCTAGATAGACACAACGAAAAATTCATTCTTTGCCTGCCAATGGATGGTGCTACAAAGAATGACCTCTGCTATCGCACTAGCAAAGGGCTTTGCAAAATGAATTTGTGAAGAAATAACCTTAACCATTTCTCTGTGAACATTTTTCTCAAGAAACTCTAATGACTAGGTCTGGAAAAAAGCTGTTTCCTGATCTGGAGCAAAAGTGGTACAGCAGAAGTTTAATGAAATTCAGGCTTGAAGCAAAGCATCCTGTCACCCCTTTCCCTTTTCTTCCCCAAAGGCCAAACTGCCGAAGTGAATAATGTGAAATATCATAAAGATGCTCAARTTACTGCTGATGTTCCAGCTCTTGCAAGATGAGTGACCAAATTTAACAGGACCAACACCTCATTAGTCTTTTACAAGAAAAACCCCAATAACTTAGAGAACAAGCTGTTCTTCCCTTGCAGAACCTTCCAGTTCCTCCATTGCAGCAGCTGGGCCATGATGGTGTTGCAGCCTCAGCTGCCAGCAGCTCCAAGTGTTGTGAAAGATGTGAACCATCACTGTGGGGCACAGCATTCACATCAGTCACTGCCTTGTTCCAGTCCTGCCCCTCTCTGTGCTCACACCACTGGGGTAAGGTGGCTTTTCTGAGCAGCCACCTCTTCCTCACTGCAGCCTGGGCTKCTCCATCATGAAWYTTTGGGATTAGAGGGACTTAGCTAYRGACACAGACAAGGGCAGTTGGCCTATAAAGTGACCAGAAGTGGAAGCATGAATCCTGGAGCTCAGATGGGACAGAAAAGCCCATGTGCCCATGTGTGTTTTACTCTGCTAAAGCAGAGATGAGCKCTGCAGAGGAGGCTGAAGGGCTCTGGGGAGGTTTCCCTTCCCTGGCTGTGTGCTGGGCTTTGCTTTCCCTGCACRGAGCAGAGGACAGCCTGGAGGTTCTGGGCTCTGCCCCGAGCACTGCCAGACACACAGGAGCATCAGCTGAATCCCAGCGTGGAGCTGCTGCTGTGGCACTGCAGAAGAACTGCCCACAGGATCATTGCCCATGGGCCACCAACCAGGGGCTCAGTCAGATGGGATCAGCTGTCACTCGGCTCTTTGGTCAGAATGGTCAATAAAAACCTTTCCCCTGGTGGTGATAAAACCAGTTTTGCATCTGTGGGAGAATTACTGCTCAACTGCCTTTGGAATACAACAGGCTCCTGCCAGTCAGAGCTTAATTTAAAAGAATTTAAAAGTGACCCCAGAATTGGCCATTACTGACCAACAGAACTGCACAGGAGCTGGCAAGCCCTGCCTGGCAAGTCATGTCCTACAACCGCCCAGGATCCCAGCACTTCTCCAAAGCTTCACTGTTTTTTTTACAGGATCCAGATCTCTAAATCCATTTGCTTTTTGTATTTTCTGTYTGGCTTCCCAGCCCATGCTGAGCCCACGTTTGTTACGGGTGCTGCAGCTCCAAAGTCACGGTGCCAGGGCTGCCCAGGGCTGCAGGCAGAGCTGCCTCCCCAAACCCTTTGCACAGCACTGAGGTCCCGAGAGCCGAGCTGGGACACAAATTTGGGATATTTTTGAGCGCCATCTACTGGAGTTTTATCTGTTTTCCGATTGCACGTTTTCAGTGTTTATATTCATTTATCGATTCAATAATTCAATTCTCTGTGTTCAGATGCAGGGAGGATTTAAAATTGAAATGAATGAGAAAGGAAGACTTCAGCAGCCCGGTGCTGCCATGGCTGAGAGCATCCCTCAGCCTCACAACAAGCACTTAGTCACACTCCCATGGTTCTGATAGTCCTTCCTTTCCTAGGGTGACAGATTTCCAAACGCTAYAGCTACAGCTGGTCAAATCTCCCAAGGGAATAATCATCCACTGGAAAACTATCATCTGATTAAGCCAAARCATTTCACAGAAATGCAAATTCTATTGCTTATTCATTTTTACAGGAAGTTGTAATCATTGGATTACCACATTTAATTTTCAACTGCATTGTTTTAAAAAAATCAGAAAGAGAAGGCTAACACGGAAGGTTTTCATCTTGCTGAAATGAAATATGCACGAGTACAACAGCTCTGTACCTAAATCCATGCACAGATAAACTCCTGAAGCTGAGATTTGCATCTTTATCTGGGAAGGTTACAGAAGGAGAGCAACCATGGAGCTTTTCATGGAATGAAATTCCAGACTGCAAAGAGCTCTGATCCTTGAATTTTATTTCTCCACTCTATTTTGTTTTGAGAGAAAATAGCCCAACTTGGGAAATTCTTTCCCTCCACGCCTGTCCCACCGCCGATACCTTGCTAAACCCTGATTCTGCCGACGCACTCAGTTCAGCAAGCCTGTTGGCAGTTCCAGCTTCCTGTAGCACAGGCAAACCTTTTGTACTTTCTCCCTTCGGGCAGTTTTCTTTTTTTCCCAGTACCAGAAGTGTGCGAGGCCCTTCCAGCTGGGAAATGCACGTTGCAGGCGGCAGGGCCGAGCGCACAAAGAGAAAGGAGACTCWGTCCGAGTTACGACACCGACATCTGGCAGATCCATTTGACGTCTCTGTCACCTCCTCTGCTGCACAATGCTCTYGTCCCCAGAGTGAAGGCTTTGTTAAGGGCTGGAGCTCTGAGAATGTGACTGGCATCAGCTCTGCAGAGCACTTGGAGAGTTTTTGTCTGCGCAGATTTTGGAATAAGTAAAATCTCCGCTGGTGGGAATGACTTGAATGAAGGTTTTGGGGAGCCAGCTTCTGCAGCGTGGTCACAGGGCAGCAGACATCCAGGAATGGTTTGGAGAGGCTGAAGCAGAGAAGTGCTTGGGAAGGAGCAGCAGTCCCAGCTTGCCCTCCAAATAACTTTCAAGAAGTGGCCAGTTTTGCCCAGGARCTGGAGGGCTGCAGCTCAGCTGCCATTTCCATCTCCTTCAGCCACTCTTYTCAGCTGCTTTGGGGTGGACTTTGTGCAGAGGGGTCATTGAATCACAGGGCCAAGTCTGAACAGGGGCTGCATGAAGGACACCCTGCAAAGCGGCTCTTTTCTTTCTTTGCAGCTCCAAAGTGGCAGTGGCAGGGTTAATCTGTGGGTAGGATGGTACTTGGGGATTTGATTTAGCTTCTGGGTCCTCCAGTGTTTGTGGGGTGTGTGTGACACAGCCCAGATGATGATTTTTGATCTGCCTTGCTGGTGAAYCTGCTCATTGAGTTGTCTGCATCCCCCACACATCACAGACAGGACCAACAGTGTAAATTATATTAAAGAGTCTCTTTTTTTTCCAGCAAACTTGAAATCCACCTTGAATTAAAGTTTTCCCTTTGGGCTCGTGCAGCAGCTCAGCTGAACGTWAGAGATGCTGCTGAAGCAATTTTGGGCAYGGAAGAGATTAAGCACCGTGAAGTYAGAACCAAAAGCTCGCAGTTCAGCAGCAGGCAGAGCATGAAATTCCATTCCTGAACATGTGAATTCTGTCATGGCCAGGGCCCACGGCCATCTGACAACTGCCTGGGGAAGTTTTGTATTAAAGCCCCATCAAGCATTACAAGTGTCCTAAAGTGATGATGGAATGAGTGATTGGAGAGGGGCTGCAGCAGAGCTGGCAGCTGCTGATGGAAGGCCTTGAAGGCAGAGAGACGCTCCAGGCTGCCCAGGGAGGAAGGACCTGTGCTCAAACATCAGCTCATTTATGGGSTTTATAAGTTTATTTGTAAAGGAATGTGTACATTCACACAGTGGCCTYCTCCCCTGTGATCACTGAGTGAACCTCGATGCCAGAAAGGGACAAAATAAAAAAAAGTATTGGTTTTTTAAATGAAATTGTGAGAACTCAGCTCCCATCTTGTCTGAGTTTTCTCTTTCTTGTGGAGAATGGAAGAGAAGTCTTTACATTTTAATAGCATCTCTTAAATGCTGGCATGTTTCCATCCTCTTTTTTGATATAGGAAGCATAAACAAGCATCTTTCTCATGCATGGGTTGTGTTTATATAACACAGCCTTACCATATGATGTTGGAACATTTTGGTTGTGTTTGCCAAACACAAGCTTGCAGCTCAAGTTTCTGGATATATWAAAGCATTTCCAAAAGGAGCTTATWAGTAACASTTTCCATTAGACACTTTTTCCTAATTGATGAAATTAATTCTGATTTGGTTTTCTTGAAAGTTCTTTTTACAGACATTATTAATTTTGTCTTTTGTTTGTTTTTAACATCTGTTCAGTTAAACTGTGTATTACCCTAGTGCACATCAACAAGCATCCTTTTATGCCTTACTCTTCACTAAAGTAGTTGGTCTRTAAATATTAATTTTCCAGATTTAGGAAAGTGCCCAGAGGAATACACCTATAATGACTGTATGATATAAAGAAACTGTAGCACTTAATTATTCTTAATGCACCAAATGGTATCTTTGTCTCACTGGTGATAATAACCCAACCTTCAGATTTCCATAAACCCAAGATTGTACTCACAGTTGTCTGTTTGTTGACAACTCCTTTTTAGTTCTGAAAGAAGTTTAATCTTCCTAAATCTAAAGGGAGTTTCATCTTCATGACAACCTTATGAAACTGAGGATAGAAATGTATACATATTATCTAAATTAAAATAGAAAACAATTTCTCACAACCAAATTTGAGGAACATTGTAGTGACAGATTCCTGCAGAAGGGTCACCTTCCCAGGTCCAGAATGCATCATGGGATCTTCCCATGCTTTCTGTGGGTTATTGGATTATATCCAAAGCACACCAGGAAAGAAGGCTCATTTGCCACAAGCACAAAACTGCACTAGAGTGTGTTAAACCTACTTCATGTCAAAGAATTCAAGCCTCAGGATTTTGTGTTTCTGGTGAAAGTCACTTGGTTTGGGGCCGTCAGAGAGGCCATCCAGGAGCCCAGCAGAGCTGCAGAATGATTACAATCTAATCACACAGCAGTGGAGCTGCACAGCCATCCCAGTTGTCATTGCCACACAAAAGGGTGCTGTGAGCTGYCAATCTTCCTACCACCAACAGGAAACTCTGCTTCCATGCTGTTTACAAGCCTYGCTTAGGAACCCTTGGGCCTAAATCCTAAACAAACTTCCTCAATAATTGCCAGCAGAATAGCACAGCGTGGAGACTTTGTCACTGGAGGTCCATTATTCTTTAAATTGCCTCTCACAGAGCCAGCCCCAACGCTCCTTTTGTTTGTTGCCATGCCAGAGGTTTTTGGTAGTGTCACAACGAGCTGTGAAAGCAGCCTTTCCAAAAACCAGCRTTTGAGTGCATCCAAGGAACAGCTCAGTATCAAATCCCCTTATTCCCTGGCCTACGTATTGGATTTGGAAACCACTGAGCACATTTGTTCAGATAATAGCCACAGCCAGGGCTGTGCTTTGGGATGAGTTTCTGCTGTTTTTGRGGGTTAAGCAAAGAATCCAGAGATGGGTCAGGCTGAGCTGGGGTGCTGATGCTCTGCTGGACCAAACCTGAGCTCCAAACCAATGCACGTGGCCCCTGAACCAAACCCTGGGCAAATTCATGAACCTCTGCCCTTCAGTGAAAGCTCAAGTGACCAAGAAAGGTGCAGTGAGGTGTCTTTCCAGCCACTGTGGTTTGAACAGTGAGGGTTTCAAAGTTCTGGATCTCTCTGATGTGTTTTTGCCTTGGGCCAGGGAGGGGATTTGCATAYGATGAGAATATTTTTTCTAAGCTCAACCAAAACACAGCCTTATTTCAAGGAAGATTTGGAGGACAGCCATATACATTTTGAAATC
Organism: Malurus melanocephalus; assembly: GCF_030028575.1. NCBI lineage: Eukaryota > Metazoa > Chordata > Aves > Passeriformes > Maluridae > Malurus > Malurus melanocephalus. Next base: position 607,403 of record NW_026623330.1, on the reverse strand, counting down.
CCTGGACCAGAATTAAGCCATTARAACAGATTTTGCAAGATGTGGGGCTTTTCACAATCAAGGGAGGAAAAGGATCTCTTGTTCATTTTGTGCCATAGGAGTAATATTTCATTGCTCTCTTTCCAAAACAAAAGTGGARCAAATCGATTGCTTTAAGCTGCTTATTCAGGAACATTCCAATAACATCACACCTTATGCTTTGGCTTCTCTAATAGCTTTTCCCTGAGCTCCTGACAGCAGGGTTCTGCCTTCTGCTGAGCTAACAATGACTTCTCCAGGGTATTGATTCTGGAGGCAATAAGGAAAAAAAAGGGGACCTGGATACCTGACACAGCRTGCTTGAAATCTCAGCCAGACTGCTGGGTGTTTGTCAGCCTTAGATTTCATGTTGARGACCACAGAAACAGCACTAAAACTGCCCATTGTAAGGGTCCTTCTGCAATTCTCCATGGAACAAAATCTGGGCTTTTATTTACATGCCTGTGTGAATGTGCATCTGTGTGTGTATACATATATATATATATATATATATATGAACCTCAACCTTTAATATTCTTCAAGAAATTATTGTATTATCTTTATATAATTATGATTATATTATTTTTAAAGAAATTTKTAATAAGAAGCATTACTWTCTCTGCAGTTCAGAGGTAGCAATWGATTAACTGARTTGTTTGCWGCTTCCACTGTCCTTCATTGGTTTGTAATAAACACAAAATGTAATTTCAAGTCAGCCTGAACTCTCAGTAAACTGAAGGCTCTTACTGGTCCCAGCAAGATGTGCAGGTTGGTAAGACTGGGGTGTCTTTTATTTCTCATTGTCTGAAAGATCTGTTTCTATATTTGTTTAATAAACTGAAAAAAATATGGGTTTCATTACAAATTAGGAAGGGAAGTCACTAAAATGAAGGTTGGTTCTGTGGGAGGGCATGTGTCTGTATCAATTTTGTGTGTTAATGGTTCTGGAAGAATGTCACTGTTGCCTGGCCTAAGCAATTATTGGTTTTGGTGGCATTTATTGAGCCTCTTGGTGCACTTGGAGTTTGATTTCTAATTCAATTATCTACTGAAGCATAGAAAAGCTGATTAGAAAATATGCTTTACCTACAATGTGCTGCTTTCTSTTATAAAAATAAGCATAAGGGTAGTTAGCTTTGATGGTAAGTAATTTTYCCCATGGGATCCCTTATTTGCATAACAGGATTTAGTTTTGCTGTTTAGGGTCAGAAAACCCAAGTTATTCTGGTTTTCCCAGGGAATTGGMACCTGTAATGCACCGTGCTCTGGGCTGGTGAAGCCAACATGATGCTTCTAAAAATYTCCAAATTATTCTGTATCTTTAAAGTGCTCTGGCAGGATTACATCCTCCCCAGCCATACCTATACGTGGGAAAGAGAAATGTAACCAATTCCCCTACTGACCTTTCTCTTATTGTGTCTATTTAAAACAGGAAGAGCATGCCCATTGGCTCAGCCAATACCTTAAATAACTAAAAGACACCCTGCTATTCCCAATTCCTGACTACTTCCTTGTTYGTTTCCCTCCTGGCTAACAGCAGCTTGCATATATTTTGGTATATGTATGCAAATTTTCAACTCCAGACAGGGCTTACTCAAGGGAAAAAAAACCAATTTGTGTAGCTTTTCCAAATCCCTGTCTGAGACTCATCACCTGGGCTCTGCTAGAGGCTTCAATTTACCTTCCTGAGTTGTTATCTTTTGATAAGACACTGTCTTTCTTCCTTTAATTTTAAGATACACAACATGTTTCTTGTGTGATTTTTTAAAAATATATTAATGTATAATATATAAATATTTAAATACTTACATCTAGATAATATTTAATTAACATTAATATATAAGTATACAAATATGCAAATATATAAACATATAAGTATGTAGATATGTGAATATATAAATACATACTTATAGACATATAGACCTATATTAATATATTTATATATAAATACATTAATATATTAATATATATTATAATTTTTGGACCTATCCTCCATTATATTAGGAAATTCAAAGTAAACTCAGATTTATTAGCCAAGCTGGGATCTTGAGCAGTGCTGTCAGTACAAGGAAACTGGAAAGCAGGGGCAGCAAGTGGAGATCTTTAGGGAGTTTTAGGTCTGTCCTTTAGTGCCCTGATTACTTTCACCAACACCTCCTACTTTCAAAGATGCTTTAAAGTACATAAAAGGCCTTTAAGGGTTTAAAAATTAAAAAGAAAATATTTTTTTGCTAAAGCTCCTTAGGAGCCTGGCGCTGATTTGAGCATCTGGATCCTCAAGCCCTYCTGTGAAATGTGCAATTTGCAGTTTGCCTGAGGGATCTGGGCAAAGTGGAAAAATGAGCTGAGCCTGGAACAGCTGAATGTCCTGATGTGAGTYTGGAGCTGATTTCAAAATGCTGGAGTCAGATGCTCTTTTATCAATTCCTGGCACAGCAGGGAGTGAATTTGGTCACCTCCAGGAACTGAACTGAAACGAGCTGTGCTCTGATGGGTCTGGGAGCCCCTGGCACAGATTCTCAGAAAGGCTGGGGCAGATCCTGAGTGCAGGTCAGGGAGCAGCACTCCCTGTGCTCCATCAGCTGCTCTGATGCTCCATTTGGCTCTGCTGGAGCCCCRGCTRCTTTCCAGGGGCCTGGTGARAGGAATGGCAGCTCCATGGYTCACATGGGTGTGATTTCAAATGGSAATATTGGGGTTTGGCTGYTCCTGAGCAGACAAAAGGAGCCCWGCTCTCCGTGGTGGTTTGTGGGGAGCTGTGAACATCGGTCACAGTAGCGATGGGGATATCACAGGGGTGGCTGCAGTGCTGAGCTGGGGGCTATGAGGACCTGAGACTCCCCAGGGTGCTGTCAGACCTGTGCTTGTGTGTCCCATGGGACAGGGGATAAATGTCCCCTCCACAGGGAGCTGCTGGGCAAGGGCAGGTGCCAATGAAAAGCAAAATTCTTCCTGTTTTCCTCCCATAAACAATCCCAGCCCTTTGTTCCTCCATCTCTGCAGCCTCCTCTTTCATTGCCCTCTCACAGAGCTTCTCAACCACCTTTAACACCCAGAGAAATGCTGCCCATCAGCACCCCCTGAGCTGCTGGCTCACGTGGCAGGGCCCAGGCTGTGTTTTAGGATGTCCCACACAGCCTGAACCTCTCCTGAAGATGGTAGCAAACAATGTGTGTGGTTTGCCAGGCAGACATGTGGCGGAACCGTCATTACGAAACATGTGTTTTTGGGGAAAGGAACTTGCCAGAGTGACTGTTTGGGAGTGAGTCAGTAGATCAGCCCAGATGTGAGGCCAGAGGGAAGAAGAATCCTTCCAGTTTCGGGTAAAATCACAGTGTAATTCCTGTTGGAAACACCAGCAGCTTGCAAAGGCACTTACAGAGATATAATCCTTGTATTCTGGGGAAAGGCAGCAATAAAAGTGATTGTGAAGTTAAAAAAAATCACCCACCACCTGTATTAAATGAAGGAAACATGGCAGGGGATGAAAGGAAGGGCTTTATTTGCTGTTGGAGACGTCAGATTCYATGTGGCAGACAACATCCAAAAATATGAAGTCACTTCCAAAAAGCACAGCTGTTCYGTGGGAGCTGTGATTTCCATATGACTGGGCTGCCCGAGAACATCTTGGTGGCAGTCTGGGGACAGGAATGTCGTCATGAGCGCTGCTGAACTTTAGAGAGGACTGGATTGTTTTGCTGCTAGTGCCTAGTGACACTATTTTGTAAYGCTAGCCTTTCGGAAAAAAGATATTCCCCCGAATTAGCACATTACGAGCTCATTTAATGAATGTTCTGCCTCTGGGATGAGGGGCTGAGCCTGACTGGGCTATTCCTCTGAAACTTTWACAGGCTTCATTCTCTTTAAAGTTCCATTCTATCTTAGGCCTTTGGAAAATTGGAGAAATTCCTGGGTGAAGCCCTGGGAACGGTGGTTTTTGCTCAGGTTTAGAGGGATTTTTGGTGTAGGAATAACAATCTGCCTCAGAGCTGCTGAAAGCCACTGAGGTTTGGCATTGGCTTTACCTTTCCCTGCGTGTTTTTGTGGCTCCACGGTGGAATTTCACTCTGAGGTAGAAGGCAGTGTCCTCCTCCACTTCCATGCTCAATTCTGTAATCATAACATTTATGTTTTCTATCGTTTGAAACAGGCCTGGTATTCAGGTTTCACTGCAGAGAAAAAAAAATAAATGTTTTTTCCCCTCTAACTCTTACAGTAGAAGAGCAGTAAGGCTTTTTTGTTTAGAAACTTGGGGTAAAATAAATTTGTCAGCCMCTGCTCTGAAAGATTGATGGATGGCTCGCAGACCCAGCTGCCTGTGAGGTCTGAGCAAACCCCAAAAGAGCCCAAACACACTCTGTGTGTGGGAGAGGAGCCTCTGCTGCTGTGCAATCACTTATGTCAGCAGACACGGGATATTCCAGCCCTGGGCAAATAAATATTACCCAAATGAGTGACCCAGTGAGAGAAAGCAGCAGAGCTGGGGGGAAGGTGCTGAAGCTGCTGGAATGAACACACAGGGTGATGCCTTAGGATTTTTAGTTTCTATATTTTCATGCATCTGTATTCTTGTATTTCTCTAGTACAGCACTAAAGCTGCTGTTCTCYCATCTTTAGACAAAACAATTCCTCTCTGAGCTGAATCCAAGGACATCTTGCTGCCTTAGAGCCCCAAAATACGGAAACAACAGAGAATTGGAGGGAGAAAGTTTGGGATGGTTGATATAATGAACTGAAGATATCACTGGAGAATTGAGGCCAATTTGTTAATAAGGCAGAACTTATAAAAGGTGAAGATCTCGTGACTCTGTGCCCATTTTTGGGTGCAGCCTCAGGAGGAGGCTTTGTCTGCCCTCATGTACCAGTAGGCCTGTTAGGCCTGGATTAAAGTTGTCTATTCTTATTCTCTTAATTTGTCTGGTCTCTGTTTCAGGTGAGCCTGATTTTAGGCAACAAGAGMAGTGCCTGGAGGAGGGGGAGAGCTGTGGGCTCTCTGTGTCCATGACCCGTTGGGATCAGAGGTGTTTGAGGGGGAAAGATCGGCCCCAGTGCTGTGGTGGGGATGGAGCCAGCCCCACTGAGYGTGGTGTGCTAAACTGCTGATAAATCTGAATAAACATTCACCTGGACAGGTCTGAGCTCACAAGAGGTCCTTGATTTTATGGCTCAGCAAAAGGAAAATCCGAGCTGGGGGTGCTGGAAAGGCTGACAGCTGAGTGCTCCCAGCCCAGGGGGAGATTTGGGCTCTGTGGGTGCTGCTCAGCAGCTTAGAAACCCTGGGGTGTTTGGCTCTTGCACCTTCCTGGGTTATGTGGGCACAGAAACACAGAAAATAACCCTGCTCACTGGATTTACAGCCTCATCACCCATTCACATCACCCAGCCACTCATGAGTGATTTTGGTAAAGTCACTTCTGAGCACAGTGCTTCAGCAAACACTTTTGGGATGCTCTTTGATTTGGACCTTCATGCCAAATAGAAATGGTTTAAGTGTTCCAGAGCCATTGATACCAGTTTTAAACATTCCTTCAGTGGGCCAGGTCAGTTTTCTGATTGTGTTTCATTTCTCTCCATCCTCCCTTGTGCGGATCCAGTGTTTGTGAGCAAGGCCTCCAAGCTGCAGGGTTTATATCAATACTTGTATTTTTCCCTTCGTGCAAACAATGGAGAAATTGAGAAAAAGCCCCTCCAGGATCTTGGGAATTCTCTATAGAGTTCAAAGGACTTTGGACTATCTTACAAATGATCAAACCATTTCAATTAGAAAAGTTATTTTATTTATGTAATCTGTGCAGGACTAGGAGCAACTTGCTGCACACAAATCCCCGAGCTGCTCCTGTTTTCTTGCCTGCTCTTCAACTGCTAGACAACTTTCCARCATGGGATTAGCTGCTCAGAGAACAGCTTGTATCTCAATATTTGTATTTTTTCATTGTGGATTCGGCTCATCAGCTCTAGAAGCTGCAATGATTCAGGAAGGTGTGGACAGGGAGGCGCTGGGTGCTTTGTGCGTGTTCGGTAGCAAGGCTTGGCTCCCAAACTTCCCCAGCAGGAAGCTCATAATGAAAGGGTTATTGAGCAAGAAACAGAGAGATTTAAACTAAAGTCACTCCCCACTTGAGCAGCTGGCTTTGTTTTTAATTCATGCTATCAAGAAGGGATGGGGGGAGTGGGGAGGAAGTTTTTCCTCCTCCGTGCCGAGGCTTTCCTCGACCTTCAGGTGCTTAATCACAGCCTTTCACTGGTCCCTCCTCACAGTCCCCCATCTGCAGCATCTCTGCTCTGAAAAGTACTGAAGTGCTCTAAAATTGTGATTAATTGTGGATTTAATTGCCATCCCCTCCCCAAAGGAAGCCAAACACAGCCGAAGGGAAAAAAATGAGAGGGAATGTTGAATATTGGAGCTCAGTGCTGGGAGGCAGAGCTTGGAGCCCAGAGCGCAGCACTCCTCCTCACTTTCTTTCCTGATGAGAGGATATTTTTTGGAGGCAGAATGTRTGTGTCAGGGTGGAAGGGAAGGGTGGAAATCTGGCCCTGGGACTGTGCTTGCCAGCTCTTACCATGAATTAATTGTGTTTGGCTTGCCCAGCGAGTATTCATTGCGTTRAGAGAATACAAACAGAATTTTGCAAGACTGAGCTATCCCAGCTCCAGCTGTGATACTTCCTACCCAGCACTCCAGCAAAAATCTGTGCTCTACTCTTCTTTTTTTTTTTTCTTTTTAATGAAAGCACTAATGATTTTGCACTTGATAGATGCCTGGTGCCACTGTAYCCACCCCTGGCTGCTCTCTGTCTGCTGGCTGGTTAACTCCTTCCCCTCCAGATGTGGCTGCATTTCATGCCAGTGGTGTGGAATTCATTAAAAAAGCGTGGATCTTTTTAACATGGAAGCCCCTCTGCCAGGGTTTTGTGGATCATTAGAGGGTGGCAAGGGCATCCTGCCTCTCCTGCCCSTTGCAGATGATGGCAGTGCAAAGARAAAAACAATGAAAATTATTTCTGTCTTWTGTTAAACTCCTGTTCCTGCATGCTAGCTGTGTCCTCTCCCCTCTGTGCCCTGTAATACGAGCAGCTTCAGGTGGAAAAACTAAAAATCCCACCAACAAAATGCAACAGAGGGTTTTCAAAAGGGTTTTCATGTGAGGAAAAAGGAGAGGAAACTGTTCAGGCTTCAGGCTGGTAGAAATCCTTGCCTTATCCAAAGAACAAGAAAAGCTGTTGCTCTCCTGTGGGAGTTCGCAGTACCTGGGGATTGCTGGAGGCTCTTTCCCCTGTTACTGCATTTCCATCACTGCCCTAAAACAGCTCACCTAGGGCAGGGGGTTGGTTTTGGCAGCTCTCAGCCCTCCTTATATCTGCGTGGCTTTCAGAAACCTTCATTTGAGTGAGCATCTTCTCCCAARGAGCAAGCACCACCTTGCTTCTCTCGGGTCCCCTCGGAGGAATGGTGGTTAAGATATGCCTTTTCTGTTCAGAAAGAAGATTTTTCCTTCTTCYTTCCCCTCTCAGCCTCTAGATTTCCTAGATTGGGGGTAGGTGCTACGTGCCCCTGGGGCAGGAATGTCCCCTCTGAGTGTCCGTGCACCTCAAACCTCCTCACCCGCATCCCCCGGCCCCTCCAGAGCCCAGCCCTCTTCTATATAATAAATAAATAAATCTGTTTTCTTTTGCCTTGAAAGGAAAAGGGCTGAGGGTTCCTAAACTCAATTGGGTAAATTGTTTATTGTGCGGATTTCAATGAGGGTTTCGCAGAGGAAGTGGTCTGTAAGCCCTGATAAACGCTGGGCAGCAGATAGCGGTGGGGAAGGGTTGTGGTTCCATCTGGATGTGCTCACAGTCCCTCCTGGGCTGTGGGAACAATGAATTAAACACATCACGTGCTGCAGGGCTGGCTCCTGGGCTGCTGGCATCAAATCCCACAGTGGCACCAGTGGGGACGGGCGCTGGGCTGGCAGGACCCAGTGGGACCTGGGACAACAAGAGTGGCAGTTCTGTGGATCAGGGGACACACTCAGTGATGCTGGGGCTGGTTCTTCACCAGAGACTCCTTCACTGGGTGAAAAGAGGTGGGCATTGAACGGGGAATAAATGCAGCCAATAAATACAGCCAATAAATGCAGATAATAYTGACCCCCAGTCCATGCTGGGTCTTAGGTTTGCATTTCTTGCCCTGTTCCCTCCYCATAAAGCCCCAACAGGTTGGATATCTTGGCTCACAGCTGACAAATCCTGAAGAATTAATTTTTTTTATTTTTGCCTGGCCAAGAGCTATTTACATAATTACATGCTAGAAGGGCTATATTCCAGATAATGACATGATTTCAGATATAAACACGGGTTATCTTCAGAGCATTAAAAAATTCCAACGAAGTTAATGTCCAACTCTGTTAGCTTGACTTACTGTGTGCTTAGGGATTTTAAAGTCAGTGGAGGCAAGCTGGCACAACAAGTGAGGTTACAGCAGGAAAAGTTCAATATTAAAATTTCATGCAAAATAAATGTTATCAGCAAAAGTTTGCCCTTTTTCTGTCTTGTTAAAAAGGATCATGGTACTCAGCCTAGTGGTTACATTCTAGGACTTGTAGGTGTTTATTTAAGCCATTGGTTTTCTACTAAAATTATCTGCTTCTCATTAAAATGTAGGTAGTCTCTTGCTTTAACTATTATCTATCTTAAAAGGAAAAAATAACCCAAAACTGGAGCTGGTGTGGCCAGAGCAGAATCTCATTTGGAAGATATATGAAAACCTCAAAGGATGTTGACTTGTATTGGCTCTGAAGCCCTTTATGTAACAGTTTGCTCTCATATTGAAAATTATACATCATCTGTAATCCTGAGGTTTTTTTCTAAGTGTTTCTGGGGAAATCTCTGGATACTGGTCAAGTTCTCTTGACAGATGAAGAGGAATTATTTGGTGTGCTGAGATCTTGCTGGGATAGCTTAAAGCATGAAGCGAGCCCAAATTAAAGCACCGCCCTTCACCGTGTGCTTTTATTAAAGCTCTTTTTCTGTGTGCTGTGTCTTCTCCCTTCTGCACCCTGTGACACAAGCAGCTTCAGATGGAAAAAACCAAACAACAACAAAAAAAAAA
>NW_026623330.1:575793-596972 GCF_030028575.1 Malurus melanocephalus | reverse complement strand
CATCAGTGTCACCTGAGTCCCAGCACACCCCGCGGGCAGGAGGCAGCAGAGAAGGGAGCAGAGCTCCTCCACCTCCCTGAGCACTGCCAGGATCATCCCAAAGCCCCAGGGGTGGCTGCAGGCCCCGGGCAGTGTTTGTTGTGGGGTTGCTACTGGAGCCTGTGGTCCAAGGGAGTTTCTCAGGCATGTTGGTGGGTCATCTGATACAGGAGGAGCCTGAGCAGGCAGCTCCACGTTGCCCCTGGCCCAGCAGCCCAGCCCGGCCGCTGGCTGCTATTTAAATCCACTGCAGAAGTGTCAGTGGAGCTGTGACATTTTTTTCCAAGATGGCTGAGGAGACCAAGAGCTGACAAATGATTCTTCCACTTCTCCTGGCTAATTTTGGATGAGCTGCGTTTACAAACAGGTGTGGACGCATGCACAGGTCCCAAAATTCCTCGGTGTGCCCTCTTTAGGGTTTGTTGTGCCCAGATCTGGGGAGGACAGAGCAGTGAGCTCAGGTGGGTTGGGTTCCATCCCTTCCCACATGTGCAGGTGTGTCCCACATCACCGTGTGTGGTTGGAAATGCACCTTGGCTGATCTTCAGAAGGAGGAAAGCACCTTCTGCCCAATGCCAAAGTGCCAAATGCACCCTGAGCTTGACTAGGATGTCGACAAGAATTCAGGATTTTGGGGAGAACACCATGCCTTTGGCTTGTTTACCATGTTCCTTTGCTGGGTATTGGCTGAAGGAGTCTGGAGCAAAGCAGCTCCTTAAATCAACACCCTGTCAAGGAACAACACCCTGAGAACAGAGCCCCTCAGAGCTGCTGCAAGCCTGAGCTGCCCTGGGAACTGCACCAGCCTAAGGAGTCAAAAGTACTGCCCTGAATAAGAATGAGACCATTTTGGGCGGCTGAAATTTCAYGTGGAGCCTGGGTAAAAGGCCTTCCAGCTCACTGGGCGTAAATGTGAATAAGTTACTGTTTCTTGGCTGGAAGCGTGGTGTTAAGWGCAGGCAGCAGCATTACACAGCACACTTTTCAGTGCTGATTTCAATTTTGATACAGCCCCAGAGGGACTATAGAAAACTCTGCCCCATTATGTTTCAGAACAATGGGATCACTGCGAAAGAAAGACACCGAGTGTGAACGTGCCAAGCCGATTCCTTTCCAGCCTCAGCCTGAGCACAAACATTGGGAGCAAACATCCACAGAGCTTGAGCTGGGCAGAACCAATGCTCAGATTTGTGTGGCAGGACTTTTTTTTTTGCCCTTTCTCTATGTTTGTAGCCTCATTTTTGACGGATGACACGTCACTTTCTGCTCTTCTGAAATGCCATGGCACACGGGTTGGGACCCTGCTGATTTTTGAACATTGAACACCTGCAGCACCTGGGGAAGGTGATGTGGGCTGGGGTGTTGACCCATCAGGCTCTGTCTCCAGTCCTGGTCACTGTTGTGAAGGTATAAATTGACTTTTGRTGATATTTGGGTGCAGATGTGCATTTACACACCCCTCTCCATGGTCTGTTTCTGTGCTGSTGTCTCCCTGCCCTGACCTTCAGCAGCTGAGGTGTCACTAAATGGTGGCCTTGTGATTAAAAGTCAGATTCCTCTTCCTGTGTCCATTTTCARAGAAGTTAACAGTGAGCAWACAGGGCACTGCAGGGAGATGTTTMATAACTCTTTGTAATCTGTGGGTTKATCCAGTTGTTGCTGTGCTGTCACCTTGGGATGAGCCACCAGGAGCAGAGACAGGCACTTACAGACTCTGACAGCCAGAAAAAAAAAACAATGGGAAAGATGGAAAACCTTTCTGAGTACAAGCCATACTCCCTGGGCTGTATCAGGAGGGAAATAAATGCTTTGGAGGGGTAAAGAAGCACCAGGGAGGAAGAACTATTCAAACGGGGCAATGGTGGCACAAGAACAAATAAGTGTAGCCTGGCCAGAAATATCCTTGGTGGAATTTGGAAGATCTCACTTCTTCCATCATAGAGGACTTCTTCCATTCAAGGAGTGTGGTGGGAAATGAACTGTTTGTTGGGTTTTTTGTTCCCCTAAGATGAAGTTCACTGAGTCTACATGAACAATTACCTGTCTGCAGTGCTGAGGGTCCCAATCCCTTCTCTCCTGGCTCTTTGACCCCACAATTTGCTTCCAGGCCTTTGGCAGAGCAGCTGCTCAAAGGATCCCCCAATGTTCCCCCTGTGCCTTCCCTGTCAGCCCAGGGAACAGTCCAAACATGGCTTGCACTTGTTTTTTTCCTCAAAAGATGCCTTTGGACTAAACTTARGCTAAATCAGGCCAGGAATTTGACAAAACCAGCCTTTCATGGGGAGGGGAKAAGTTTTCCACTTGCCGAAGCTGAACTTGTGTGCAGGAAAATGCTGTTTCCAACTAAACTTTCACTGTAGCTCTTTGATCCAGAGTGGAATTTCTGAACAAAATTAAAGTTCACGTGAGGCCAGTTCTTTTGTTTTCTTTYCTCAAGATGTTTGGCTCTTCTGAACCCTTTGTTGAATCGTGGAGGCACAACTGTGCCTGTGGATCTCCTCTTCAATCTGCTCACAGCTGCTTTTTCCCTTTCTTTGGCTGGCAGTTCTCATTCCTCTCCTTGGGATGAGCTTCTCTTCATCTGAAATTATTTTCATGCTCTAATTCTTCTGATCTCAGCTTTAGGAAGAACCTGCTTTAACACAGGGTGAACAAAYGGTGTGGAACAGAGGATGGAGAAACCAAAAGGTCTTGAGGGAAAATCATTGATTTCAGACTTCCACCCCAAAAACCTCCCTGCTCCATCCTAAACTGCTGAGGTTCAGTAGGTTTTCCTCCTCTGCATCTCAGCAACAAATCTGAAATTCCTATTAAAGTCCATAATTTGTCTGGATGTTCTCTAGCAGCATAACTGCATTAATGCTGCACAACTCTCTATGCTAATGATATCAGAAGTCCATAAGAATGATAAACAGGCAGGTTTGGTTTAATTTAAGCAGCCTCTGCTCCAGAGAACTGAAYGTACAAGCCATTGCAAGCCTTTAGGAAGGATGAGGCACTGGAAGATATTTTGGTGTGCCTTTACAATCAGATTTCTTCCCACGATGTAACCTGATTTTACTTCAGCTCCTGCCTCTTTGTATAATTTCTGGTAATGATGAATTACCCAGCCCTGGAGATGTTTACAGTTCTCAGCTCACTGAGGGTGGAACAGATGGCAGCGCTCACATCTTCCAGTTGTTCTCTGAAAATGCTGTTATTGGCCATGTGGAAATATTGTCAGGAGGTGACCTGTGCTTATAAATATTTGTAGGAGCCCCTGAGATGGATTTTAATTAMTTTTTGTAGCCAGGTTCCCTCTCCCTCTCTCCTTTTATTTTCTTGTTTCTTTTTTTCTATTTTTTTTCCAAATGTGCTGAAAGAGTAAACCAAAAAGCACTGCATAAGCTGTAAGCACACAAGGAAATGAGCCAGAAAGTGATAGGGTAAGTCTGAGTTATTAAAATCAGGTCATACCCTGAAGGAGATTACAGCAAGATGAGCCAACATAAATATACACTRTATTTCTGTCATATGTCTTTTGTTACTCTGGGTGGCCTGCAGTCAACTCACAGAGCAAGAGGAGAGAAGCAGAGCCCATGAGTGTTACAGAATCCTGATCCAGCTGGTTGGAATCCAGTTCTCATTAACCAACTAATTTATATTCCTCCTCTCAACCAGATGATGATGTTAGCCTGCTGCAAATCTGGAGGAACAACCCTAATTCTGTCTTTCACTGAATTCGAGCCCTACAGCTCCCAGCCCCTTCTCCTCCTCTCCTGTTGAACGTTCCTAATCCCCTAAATAACAAATGGGGGTTTTCACTAAAGCAAGGCTGCCTAGTGATAAGCAAAGCCACGCTAAATTAAATGCAAATCTTGCCCAGCCASTGTGTTTTGTGGATTTTCAGACCTTGATCCCTGGATAACCTATAAAGGAAGGCTTACAAGGGGTTTGGGGGAAGAATCACAATGCTGGAAGACATTAATATATTGGCCACGAGTACAGAGAGTGYTATCTCTTAAGATGTAGAGCCAAATTCTGGTTTTCATTAAACTGGTGAAAAGAGGGAAAACGTTCCTTGCGGTGCTGCCGCTCAAGATCTGCTCTTGATGTAACAAGAAACAGAATTGGTTCAAACATTAAACCTTCAGCCCACACGGAGTTAAGCCTGGTTGTTCAGCTGGGTTTATGAAGGTTTAAGCCTGGCTTTCTCTTGGGGCAAAAGTGAGGGCTGAACAGGAGCTTCTCTGTGTTCAAAACCCCAAAGATTTTGCCCCTAATGCAGCATCTTTCAGCATCCCGTGGGAGCATGGCCCAGCAAGGCTGCTCTGGAATGGGAAAAAAAACAGTGAAGAACCAGGAATAAACCAGGAAAGCACCAGAATAAACCAGAAAAGAACCAGGAATAAAGCAGGAAAGAACGAGGAATAAAGCAGGAAAGAACCAGGAATAAACCAGGGAAGAACCAGGAATAAACCATAAAAGCACCAGGAATAAAGCAGGAAAGCATCAAGAATCAACCAGGGATGCACCAGGAATAAACCAGAAAAGCCCCAGGAATAAACCAGGAAAGCACCAGGAATAAACCAGGGAAGCAGGGCTTAACACTGGGCTTATCCCAGGGCACCTCAAATTCAGGGGGCACTTCTCATTTCAGAGAATTTTGGCGTTTGATGCGTGAGAGCAGCCTGGGGTGAGCATGTCCTGCAGGGGGTTGGATATTGGCACAAACCAGGGCCAAAAGGGAGCAAAGCCTGCCTTCCCAAATAGGGGGAAATGCCCTGCAGATGTGGGGTGTTTTATCTGAACTTGTGAGTTCTGTATGGGATGGGGCTGGGARCTGCAGGATGAGCTTTGGAAGAGCAGGAATTGCAGCTGGGATGGGGGGAAAGGTTCCTTTCATTCTCCATCTCAAATGCACCACAGTCTCCTGCCTGGATCCTGGCAGATCTGGGAAAAGCTGTTTAACTGAGCCTGGAGAATGTGCTGTGGGAATTTTGGGGTCACAAGAGCTTCATGCAGCACTCCTCTCCCAAGGTGGGAATTTTGGGGTCACAACAGCTTCATGCAGCACTGCTCTCCCAAGGTGGGAATTTTGGGGTCACAAGAGCTTCATGCAGCACTGCTCTCCCAAGGTGGGAATTTTGGGATCACAACAGCTTCATGGAGCGCTGCTCTCCCAAGGAATTCACCCAGGGATTCACTGATGGCTGGTTCTAGACAGAAGCAGGACAGTGGGCAAGGAGACGCTCTGCCCTCACCCTGCTCCATCCTGTGGCTAAATAAACTCTGTTAAAAATAAACAAACAAGCAGGGTTTGTAGGAGCGGGGGGGAGAACCCTCCAAAAAAACCTCACTCAGCCTATCGCCAATCTAAACACAATATTTTCTCATTCTTGGGCCCCTACGAATTTCTGACAGTACAATTGGGGRCCGGAGCGCATTGTCTGGAGGAGCTTAGCGAGGAAATCGAGAGTTTGGTCAGCAATTGTAAATATCCTCCCCTAATTGAGTTTGTTTGTTCTGCGGAGCGCTCCGGCGTCACGGGCTGTGGGACACCCTGGCACCAGGTTAGTGGTGGGAAAGATCCGCTGCTCAGATAAGGATGGGAATAAACCCCACCCACAGAAATGCCACAGAAAAATCCCTGATTTATCCATTAATTGCTTTAAGGGGTGGTGAGTGCGAGTACAACAATGGGGTATTGACAATAACGTGCCTCGTTGGCAGGAAAAGGGCTTTCCCCTTGCTCTGAGGCTTTAACGTGCTTGTTCTTGGAATTATGAAATGTTTGCAAACCCTGCGCTGGCTCAGAGATGCAGAATGAGAGACAAGTACCCGGCAAAGAAAGTGAATGTTGGAATGGCTGTTTGCTGCTGGGAATGAAGGAAAAWGATCTTTTTGCTGTGAAATGCACCCAGCACCACAGGCTGGGTGTCTGTTTGTCGTGGAGTAGGTCAGCAGGGAGTGTTTATGGGGTTTTAAGGTTCTTTTTGTGACCTGTTCCTTGGTGGTGATTCACAGTGCAGGTGGTACCCTGGGCACYCAGMAAATGCAGAGAAATCAATTTGTGGGAGAAGAATTATTTAAAAAACCCAAACATTTTCTGAAAGGCTGCACACAAAGAGAAGCAGAACCTGAGTTTTGGACAGCAAGGGCTGTGAGGAGGGTGGACCTGGGGAGGGTGGACCTGGCTGCTCCCCCTTGGGGTGCCAGGGGAGGGGAGAAACAGTTGGGAACACCTGAGACACAGGGACTACTGGGGCTCAAACGTGAGCAATTGCTAAAAAAATTGCTCGAGCCTCTTTCAGGTCTTCTGAGAGATGTTTCTTGGTCCCAGGGCTTTCAGTCCCTTCTGCGCCCTGACATTGTCTGCTGCAGAGGCTGGGAAATGGAGGTATGGATRACAAATCACACCCAGGGCAAGAAAAAATTATGCTCAAGAGATTTTACCTACTGGGAGCTCAATTCCAATGTATGTTCCCCTGCTAATGAGTCCGAGGTTGAAGCTGTTCCCTGTTACAGAGCACGGACCTCGAAAGYGCAGCAGATGCTGCTCTCCCTTAAATCAGGTTATGCTGTGAAAGTGAAGTTGCTCCAAATTTGCCAAATTTGTATAATTGAGAACAGAACAGGGCCTGGCAACGGTTGGCTCAGTGCAGCTTAACCAAGGAGTCTGTGAGCAATGGGCTGAGGGTTTTTCAGCCGGGATGGGAGGTTGTACAGCCGGGATGGGGGTTTTTCAGCCGGGATGGGGGGTTGTACAGCCGGGATGGGGGGTTTTCAGCTGGGCTGGGGTTTTTTCAGCTGGGCTGGGGGTTGTACAGCCGGGATGGGGGTTGTACAGATGGGATGGAGGTTTTTCACCTGGGCTGGGGGTTGTACAGCCGGGATGGGGGTTTTACAGCCGGGCTGGGGGTTTTACAGCCAGGCTGGAGGGTTTACACCCATCCTGAACCTTGGGAATGTTCCCCTCCTGGGGCACAGGGTGGGTGGGAGATGCTGCAGTGCTGCAGTTCCTTTGGAACCCTCCTGAGAGGTTTTGGTGTGATGCTGTAGACTCGTGTTTGATCCCAAAGCAGGGATGGGAACCCGTGGAACTGGGGTTGCAGAAGGCCCTGCAGGCTGTGGCATGGCTGGGTCTGGCTGCTGTGTTTGCTGTGCCATGGAGCTCAGAGTGCAAACGTGGGGATACCTGAGCTGTCCAAAGCTGCAGCAYCCCCAGGGTGGGCAGAGGTGCAGGACAGAGGTGCAGGACAGAGCCTGCTGTGCTCCCTCCAGCCCCAGGGGAGTCTCAGGCAGCAGGGAATGGATGCTGGTGCAGATCTGATGCTGTTCTGAGAGCGGAGAGCTGCGGGCTGGGGGAGCAGGGCTGGGCACGCCGAGCATCCCCTGCTCCAAGGCTGGCTCCATTGTTCTGTGCTGAGCAGAGGCTGTTCCCTGGAGGATATCCTGTCGGGACGACCCTGTGCCAGTCTGCTGCCTGCCTCTGGAGGGGCTGCATGGCCAGCCTGGAAAGAATTCAATAATGCCTTGTAAAAGCAGTGATTTATCTGYAGGAGCGAGCCAAGTCTGAGATTTTACCCCTCTGGCTGAGTTTTTCTCAGTGTGCCTGTTGTCCCTCTCCTTGGGACATCCCTGCAGGCTGCCAGGCACTCACAGTGCCAGGAGGTTTTGGTGTCACTGTTTATTCCCTGTGTCCTGGGGGAAATGTGGGCACAGAAAGGAGCAGGAACAGTAGCAGCATGAGGAGCCTCAGTGTGGGGTCTCTGTGTTCTGCTGTATTTGGGAAATGCTCTGGGAAGAGCTCTGTATTCCATTGGAGCTGCCCTGTGAACATCCCAGCTCTGCCTTATTCAATCTGCCTGGCTGGATATGAAAAAAAAAACCCAAAAAACAAAAACAAACCCAGGGCATTTAATATATCATTTGAGCCGAATAACACACCCAGTTGTTTTGGATACCAAGGAATTTTTTGGAATTCACCAAGGGCAGGATGGTTTTGCTCCTGCTGGCTGCTTCCAACAAGAATGTTCTCTGTCTGAGCATGAGGGGATGTGGGTATTCCCAATTTGGAGGGGATGGTTGGGATGGGATGGGAGAGGCCCTTGTGGGGTAGCAGCTACCAGTCTTCCCACCAGCTCTCTGTAAACAGAGGGAAAAGTTTCTCATGCATCTTTTTTCAGTGAAAAGCACAGATTTGATGACATCAGGATGTTGTCTGAGCCTATGTTGTGTTTTGCTGAAGCTTTTATTTAGATTTWTATTTTTTCCTCTAAAAATAACCTCAATGTCCTCTTCTAATGGTCTCAAAGCTAAGGTGGTGCCCCATCTTGGAACAGATGTGGAAATAATTTTGTCATTTCCTCCAACTGAGAAATAAACTGATAAAAAAGGAAAAGCTGAAACGTCAAAAATGTGGAAAAAAAATTTTGATTTTTGAGCTGCTTTTTCAGTCAAATTAGAATAACATTTCAGTCTTATCTTCTTCTCACAAGTGCTGCCACTRCCAGGATGGAGCTGCTGTGGTGCTGGAGTGACCTGGGCTTGCTCTGAGAGTTGGACTCGGGTTCCTGAGCAGCACCAGGGCACTTGGAGAAGATTTGTTGTATTTGCAGCCATAAATCACAGCCCAAAGCTGAGCTGCCCCACCAGAATTTTGCCCAGCAAAGCAGACGGTCACAGTCCTCCCTGCGCCTGCAGAGCCACGTCATGAATTACACAGAACTTTGAGAGGGGAGTCGGGCTCGCTCAGCTTCCAGATTTCACAAGAATCATCAAGAATTCCGCTTAGACTTTCCACAGRAGAGGGAAAAATCCCTTATTTGCTGCAGTTTGGCAGAATGAGAGGGGAAGGGGCACCCGGGCCAGCGCTGTGATCCTCCCTGGGGCTGCAGCAGCAAGGATGTTGCTCCCGCAGACGTTTGTAGAGAAATGTTTCAACACTTCATTTGGCTTCCAGTTCCTTTGGAATTGGCGTCTCTGGCTTTTAACGAGCTGAGAAGACTCGAGTCCTTCTGCACCCAGGCTTGATGTTCAGCAGAAACTCAGCTCTTGCTGGTTATTAGCTATGATGAATAAAGTGAACACATGAACAAGGCAAGGTTTTGAGTTCTTCACTGGGGAGTTTGGTGGTGCAGAGCTGCAGATCCCACAGGGGACACTGCTGTTGATGCCTGATCATTTTTGCCTTTCTTTTTTATGTACCCTTTAATATGTTTTATATTAAATATATATATATATATATATATATTTTAATGTATTTTATAAATTTTTATATATAAATTATTTATATGTATTTATAAATTTTAAACATTTTCTGTACCCTTTGTATATCCCTTAGCCTACATGCTTGTAATTCTCATAACGTGATATTCTAACTTAGTTAAGGGCTCTGCGTGCACACCAAACAGAAAAACAATATAAGTTCCTATGAAATCTTATTTAACGGACCATACCATGTTCCACATATCCTGGAAGAAATTCTGGAAGAGGTTCTGCTCTCCCAAACATCCTCATAAAGGAGTCAGTGTGTCCTACACCATAACCTGATGCTATAATTCTTTTCTATAATTCTATAATAATATATTCTATACTATAACCCTGATTCTGTGCCCTGTTCTTACACCTGAAAATTGGTACCTTCTCTCTAGAACATGTTGTATAAACTGAACTCTAACCTCATCCCAAGAAAAAAATCTTTAAAATAAATAAACATTGTTTCATTTATTGAGTTTCTCATTGAAAAAATAGAAATAAATATACTAATTYACAAAATCTATAAAACTTATATATRTACTTATATATGCAAATTATRTTTTGCAGAATTTCTTCCRTTCTATYGAGTTATACACCTGAAATCCCATCAAATAATGAGGTAAAASCCCTTTTTATCCCCTTGACTGTGTTTTGTCTCATAATTACAGACTCAGCCTGTGGTGCCRATTCTTTTGGCAGAGGGACAGCACCCCTGAGTCACCCTGAGTCACATCCGCTGCATCCCGGGGAGCATCGCTGCTCCTGCAGCCTTTGATGTGATTCCTTGGATTCGGCTTCCCTTAATCAAACCCAAGGAAAAGCATCACTGGCRCTTCGGAGCCTGGATTGGCAGGAAAAGCCTGAGCTCGGGAATGTCAGTGTTTCTGGAGAGCTCTGCTTCGTGCTACCAGAAGTTTCCAAACGGATGGGAGAAAACTGATCATGGAATTTGCCTCAGTGGCAAAGCTGAGCTTTGCCTTGCTGAGCTGAGCTTTGCCTTGCCGAGCTGAGCTTTTCCTCTGCAGGGCTGTCACAGCCATGGTGGTGTGACCAGGGAGGGTGACCTGGGTCCTGTGCTCTGTCCCAGGGGCCACCCGAGGCATTCAGCACAATCCCAATTGGCTTTTGGAGGGATTGCAGACAGTAAATATGCTAATTCCCTAATTCAGCCCTTAAGCACACACTTGAAGTGAGACAGCTCTTTAAGTGCCTTCATGAGCGGGAGCCAAGGCGAGGAGGGAACGCAGCAGATCCTTCTTGCCTGGCCTAAAATCAACAGCAGCTTCAGCACGGCTGAGAACACAGACATCTCCAAATTCCCTTCTTCCTTCCCCTCCCATGAGAGCCAGAGCCATCAAATCCACTGCAGTCATCACTTCCATGCTGGAGCTGGTGGCACCACCCTGCTTTTATCCATCCTATGGAATAAATGCCTCTGTGAACACCAAAAGGAGGGAGTGACATCTCATCTCAATGAAAAAACCATTTTCCTTTTGGATATTKAATTATCAATTATTAGTTTCATTAAGATCCTGCACTTCTGTCCTTTTGAGCTCCTGACTCTTTTTTTTGTTTTGGGTGATGGTTTATTTTGCACAGCAGCTGCTGGGAGGCAGCAAAGCTGCAAACCCTGCCATAAATCCAGACTCTCAGTGCCCAGATGTGAAAACAGAATAAAGAAAAAAATTCATGTGCTGTCTGCTTCGTTGGCTCCACTTTCCTTCACTTGGGGCAATTTCCTTTTGCAGGGAGATGGTTGCTGCAGGAGGAGCTGGGCATTAACTGGGATCAGCTCAGATCTTGAGACTTTGGGTATCACAGGTTATTGCTTTTAGTGCCTTTTTAATCAGTGGGGGAAGTACATTAACAGAAAAATGTTGATTGGTCTCCAAAAACACCCACCAGCTGACAGGGAATTATTTCCTGCAGCCTGCGTGTCAGACCATGCCACAGATGATTTTTTAAAGAGTTTCTTTCTGATTTTCCCTTGACAAAGGTGCTGCTTGCCCCATGCCAGGGCATGGTGTGTGATCCCGAGAGGCCAGACAGTCTTTAACCACTCCTGTTGCAAAAAACAGCAAACAACAACAACAACAACAAAAAAAAACCCAAAAACCACAATATGAAGAGTTTGGTGAGCAAGAGAAATGGAACAATTCACTGCCAGTAAGTGAAGGAAAATAAAATCAAATGGGCTAAAGCAGAAAAACAATCTCCATGTGCTTCTTGCAGGRAGACAGACACATTTCAGGACACTGGCATGTGAATCCTGCCAGAGCTGGTGTGGGTTGTGTGGCTGTCTCCTGGCTGCTGTAAAAGTCACTTCCAATACGTCTGTCTGTGGGGATGTGTAAATKATGGCAGGGAAGGCAGCCTGCTCTCGTTCTCAGCCCTGATTCAAATGAAGATGATGTTATTTCCTACTCTGCTGGAATCCCTCTCGCTGCCACTGGTGAAATACTCTTAACTCTTGGTGCTCAGGCTGTAATTTTGTGTGAATCTGGGAATCAGAGGAGCCCYTCCACCCACCTTGGGGCTGAGAGGGGCCCTGCCTGCTGTTTYCATCAGATTGCAATTCCATGAGCATCTTGACGGCTGCATTTAGGATTTCCTGCTGATAAAAGCGTGGCTGGGGTGGTGATCAGATGAGATCTGATTTTTTTTTTTTTGTATTTCCCATTTCTTTTCGCTGTTCTGGGGGCACAGCCCCGGGCTGGAGCTGCTGTGGGGCTGTCACTGCTGATGTGGGCAGTGCTGCAGCACATCACATTTTGTTCTGTGTCACCTGGCAGGGGAAGGCTCATCCTTCATGGGCATCTCTCCATCCTCTCCATTTCTCCATCTCTCCATCTCTCCATTTCTCCATCTCTCCATCCTCTCCATCTCTCCACCTCTCCACCTCTCCATCTCTCCATCCTCTCCATCTCTCCATCCTCTCCACCTCTCCACCTCTCCATCTCTCCATCCTCTCCACCTCTCCACCTCTCCACCTCTCCATCTCTCCATCTCTCCATCTCTCCATCCTCTCCATCTCTCCATCTCTCCATCTCTCCATCTCTCCATCTCTCCATCTCTCCATCTCTCCATCCTCTCCATCTCTCCATCCTCTCCATCTCTCCATCCTTTGCCCACATCAGGCAGGAGGAACATTTCCCTGCAATGGAGTGGGCTGAGGAGCAGATGTGATTTTAGGAACACAATCAACACTTTAAATTTTCCTGCACATGGATGTTTTTCAGGGTTGCAGAGAGGTGTGTGCTCGAGGCAGGGCAGCTGGGCTGGGTTTTATCCTGAGGTCAGGAGAATCCTGGACCCCCTTGGATCAAATCCCCCAAACCTTCTTGCAGGATCCATGTCAGAGTGAAACCCCAGCACACTAACAGCCACTGTCATCTGCTCAGGGACAAACCTTTGGCCACAGAACACATGRTTTTAATGTGTGTGCATGGAATTACCAAAAACAAAACCACCCATTTCTCYTTTTTAACATTTCCAAATGTTTTTGCTGCCTGATCTGCTGCAAAGTGCTGGTGCTGCAAGTTCAGATTCTCCCGGGTTAAAAGGAATGAGAGCCTTGCAGAGGCTTTCATCTCTCCTTCTCTCAGTTTGTGGCTGTTGAGTTCAGCAGTTTTGGTGTGTGTGTTTTAAAGGGTGATTCACTCATTTCTGCTCAGGGCTAGCTCCATTTCAGCCAGGAGCAGGCCAAGGAGGATATGGGTTTGGCTTTGCAAAACCTCATCTGTGACTTTCAATTTGCTAATCCAAACCCAGAACTAAAGGGTGGCCAGGGTCCAGATTCCAGTTTATCTGAAATGATTGAAAACCAAAACAGGTTTGGGAGCGTGGATCTCCTTTTAACCCTCTCTTGGGTCTCCTTTAACCCCCTCTTGGATCTCCTTTTAACTCCCTCTTGGATCTCCTTTTAATCCTCTTTTGGATGTCCTTTCAACCCCCTTCTGTTTCTCCTTTTAACCCTGTCTTGGATCTCATTTTAACCCTCTCTTGGATCTCCTTTCAGCCCCCTCTTTGATCCCCTTTTAACCCCCTCTTGGATCTCCTTTTAACCCTCTCTTGGATCTCCTTATAATCCTCTTTGGATCTCTTTTCCAGCCTGTCTTGGATCTTCTTTAACCCTCTCTTGGATCTCCTTTCCACCCTTTTTTGCATCTAATAACCCTCTCTTGGATCTCCTTTTAACCCTCTCTTGGATCTCATTTTAACCCTTTTTTGGATCTCCTTATAACCCTGTCTTGGATCTCATTTTAACCCTCTCTTGGATCTCCTTTAACCCTCTCTCACTCCATCGTTTTTCCTTCTCTTTGCAAAAAGAACAAGCAGGAGATTTCCTAAATGAGCACCAAACACCAAAACACTTTTGATGGTGTCATTTTTGATGACATGTCCTTTTCCTGATGAYTGATTTCCAGCTGCTTTCACTCTTGCAGGGCTCAGGGAGGTGTCACTTCCGAGGGSGCTCAGCCTGGAGCTGATTTGCACCCTGAGCAGCTCAGGGGTGTGGGGTTTGTGGTGCTGGCACTGGTTTTTCTTGCCCAAGGAGGAGCCTGGGCTGTCCCAGGGGACAGGAGGGAGCRCTCCCAGTCCAAATCCTCCCCTATAAACACAGGATGTAATTGGGCAAAGGGACATTGTCCCATTTACTGCCTGGGAAACAAGGCTGAGAGGCAGGAACACAGTGCCCAAGGGGCCGTGGCAGAGCCAAATCCCCAATTCAGGCTYTCTGGCTGTGATTTTGGTCTCAGACTCACAGTTTGGAGGGGCTGGGAGGGAAGCTRTGATTTCATCCCCGGGTCCTTCACACTCCACACAGGCAGGCAGAGCAGGATCTGACCCTCCTGGCCACGTTCCCTCTCTCCTGTGCTCATCCTGCAGGGCAGAACCTCTGAGCAGCTCACACAAAAGGACTCAGTGTCAGAGGATTTTATTGTTTTATTTCCATTTCAGCTTTCTGAGAGCCTCCCAGCTCACAGAGCTGCAGTGTCTGCGAGGGAGCAGGAGTTGAACATCTGGGAAAGGTTAGGGTCAAACGTATAAATGGGGGAAGCACGGCACATTTCATTAAAATACCCAATCCGTGACGTCAATTCAAACTGATCGAGCCCTTCTGCCTCTGCAGTCAGGGAACCATTAACTTCACCCCGTGCAGAGTGTTTATATGGAAAATATGAGGCCAGGAAGTCTCTCCTGATTGTGATATTGAGGCTATCAAAGGAGCTCGCTCTCTCTTTTTTTTTTTTTTTTTTTTTTTTTTTAATTTTTAATCTCTGCATATCATTTTCCACCCTGTTACGGTAACAGCAGCCTCTTGCCTGGTCCCTGTGGGACATTTGCCATCTCCTCGCCAGCCAAGCTGCTGCTGCTGTCACCTCCTGCTCCTCCTGGGCTTGGATGTCACAGGAGCTGCTCTTTGCTGTCCCCTTTTGCATGGAGCTGTGCAGGCAGCTTCCTACCACACGTGCACAGCCTGGCCACCATCCAAAATACACTTGGAAGTATTAAGATTAGGTTTAGGAGTGTAATTAAAAAAAAAAAAAAGCTGTCATGGGAACAAAATTTCTGTGCCTGCAGTTGTTTAAAACGCAGGATGCTCTGTCTGCGTGGGCAGAAAATGTCAGGGATTGGTGTGGGGCACCCTGAGGTGCTCACGGGACACTTGGAGCTGTGGGTCTCGTGTAGAAAAAGAGAGTTTGTGGTTTTCTCCAGTAATTCTGGTTCATTCRAAGCTTGTTCTGTTCCTGCCAGGCAAGTGGAAATCTCTTTCCTTRCAGAGACAGTCAAGCCTCACCCACCTTGGCCATATCCAAGTCAGCCTTGGATTTTTTTCAGAAAAGCCTCCAAATCAAACTCTTCCTCATTGGAGAAGGGGTCTCCCTGCAAGTGGGCTTTTTTCCTTCTTTTTAAACTTGAAAGAGCTTTTGTTTAACTTCTGAGCAAGCCCTCTGCTTGCTGTGACCTGATCTCAGGAGCACGAACCAGCTGGGAAAACAAAAGAGCTGCAAAAGCTGCAAAACAGCAAAAATACGGACRAAACCATGAGGGGAAAAATGGGTTTATTGCCATGAGGCTGGGTGGTCCACAAGGAGCTTGGGGGTTGCTCTGAGACTGAATTTACCTCTGAGAACAAACACCTCTGCAGGATCAGGCTCCTCATTTACCTCCTGTTASACCCCAAGATTCTCCTAAAAACAGATCTTCAAACAGCATCAGGGGCAGGTGGGCAGCTCTCTGCTCTCCCTCACTGCAGCTTGAACACCCATCTGATGAGGAAAAGCACAAAGCTCATTTTCAAAAAAAGGTTTATGAAGCTCCTGAGGTCGTGATCCAGGATGGGTCAGCCAATGTACTGTTTGAAAAGCATTACCGTATTCAAAATGAAATAATTTTTCTCCTTTGAATCACGGCAGTCAACTGAAGTGCTTCCAGAGCAGAGCCAACTGTTTGTAATTGGATATTTAATTTGTTTTGTGTAGTTTAGCGCTGAGTCTCCACGTTGTCTGAGCGAGGAAAACCAAAATAAATTAAAAAATCTTTCAGAGTCAAAAGGATTTGTCAAGCCTGAGAATATTATTTTGCCCTCTAATTAGCTGATTTGTCAGAATAAGAATGAAAACAGCTCTGGGTGGGCAATGAGGTGGGCAGTGCTGAAGGTGGGGGTCACAGTGGTGACTGTCAGGAGGTTCAGCCATCCCTGCTCAGGTGTCACCCTCCTGTCACCCTCCTGTCACCCTCCTGTCACCCTCCTGTCACCCTCCTGTCACCTGAAGGGTTGGCACTGCAGTGCCACCAGAGGGGAGGCTGGCATGGCCCAGTCTCACACGACACAAAGTTTTTGGTTTTTGTCTGGGCTGCTGGAAAATGTCACCGACTCACAGCCAGGGGTGGCACATTGCTGACCATCTGAGCAGAGCACCTCTGTCCCATGGGATTATTGGTCATCTGAGCATAACTGTGACCAAGAACTGCTGAATGTCAGACAAAAGACAGGTTTGTGACATTGAACTGAAAATAGATGTACAGCGAGGCACTCAGCCAATTGTATCACCCTTCCTTTCCACAGTGTGACACAAATTGTGAATTAAAGCTTAAACTTTTAAATTTTCCTCTTTGGCCACCGTTGCTGCATGAAGTTGCTGGGCAAGTTCTAAAAGTGCTGGAACTCTGYCCAGAATATTATATATTTGTGTCCATTTTTCTACAGATTTGTCCCCAGTGAATGACCAAGGTGGAGTTGAGGTAAGGTAATCCCTCACCTGAGAGCACAAAAGGATTTTATTCACACATGCACCAAGCTGGCCATCTGCTTGSAGATTGGCAAACCAGCACCTCAGCACTCACTTGGAGACAGGAAACTKGTGATTTTTCAGCAAATCCTGTAAAATCCTGAGCAGTGCCTGCTTTCAGAGCAGAACTGTATTTTGGCAGGGTTTCACACCGCTCTGTGGAGCATCTCAGGGGTTTTGTGYTCGTGAACATTTTCATGGGCACCTTCACCCCATCCCACCTTCCCCTTTTGGTCAGGGGGAAGGACCCCCTTTTTGGACACACTGAGCTTGGGCTCAGCTGGGATTTTTCTCAGAGAGGTTGAAATACATGGAATGCATTGTTGAGAACAGAAAGAAACCAGAATCCTGAGACAAATAGTGCCAAGATGTGCAGTGAATGACATCAAACCTTGACTGGAGCTGCAGTGAACACCCAGAGGCAGCAGACAGAGGGGAACCACGGAGGAAACCAAGAGGGAACAATGGAGGGATGATAAGAAAGCCAGGAAAGAACAATGCAAAACTGATTTGGACTAAGTTCACAGTAAAAAAACCCTGTCTGGTGCCAGGAGAGAAACCTGAGGAACGTGGCTGGGCTGAACCTCTGGGTCTGGACAACAATGAGAGCCCAAATGACAGAAGGAGGAAATCAGAGGCCCAAATGTCTCAACAGCACGTTCCTTCCTTGTCAGAGAGGAAAAACTCCCAGGAAAAGCCCCTTCTGCAGACTGGAGCCCCACTTTTGTCTGGGAGAACACAAAACTAACGGGTGGGTGTGGAAGGAGCAGAGACAAAACAAAATATCCTGGTGGTAAACAGAGTGGAAGTGGGTGAGGCAGGGGAAGAGGATTCAGTTGGGAGTGACATCAGTTATTTATGACTGTTTGTATCCCCATATCTCTATCTGGAAAGGAAGGCARAGCCTTTGTCCTCCAGGGCTGGTTATCCGTGCTCTCATGTCCCCGGGATGGAGCTGGAGCCAGGGTGACCCAGAGCAGTGCCAGGGATGTGAAATTGGGCTGCTGGGATGGGGACAGGCTGCTGCCACATCCAACCTTTCCCTCCTGAACTTCCCAACTCACAGGAATGTTGCTGTGGATGGGGGAAAAGAGGGAGCAGTGAGGATCACGTTTGGGCATTGTGGGGATGGAGCAGTTCAAGGAGTCCATCCCTACTCAACAAAACACTCTGGGATGTGCCCACTCTGGCATCAAACAAGTCCTGCAGCCTTGACTGAGGGTTAGCTAGAAGCTTTCTCTGTTTTTCTGAATTAAGCCAAARCTTTAAAAACTTTGCAGACTCTAAATTGGGGCCAGCAAAGCCAGTCTTGCTCTATTTTTCATATTTTTTCCCAGAGGCTTGTTGGCAAAATTGCACTTTTTGTGCTGTTACAAAAGAAATCTGGGACAGAATTATTTGAATAGAGAGCTATAAGTGATAAAAATCTGTTTATACCACGACATCTCCAGCCAAATGATTGACGTATACATTTCTGTCCTTCCATTGATGTAACTTTTCAATTTCCTGTTGGTGTCTAAGCTTGATTTATTTTTCCATTTACTTGGGTTTTACAAAGAGCACTAAAGAGCTTGGCACTTGGGGCTCCTTTTTTTTTTTTTATTTTCAATTCAACCCTCTTAGTCCTCCATCACTTCATTGTTTCTGCAAACAATGAAAAAGAGAGATGGAAAGAGCAGCTGTGAACAGCTGGTTTGCTCACCAGGTGCCTGACTGGTATTCAAGYATCTTCTTTGGAGGAAGGCCTGTATTCCCCAAGAAAAWCAAAAACAAAAATCAAAATTTAGAGTTGACTTMATTTGCTGCCTTCACACATGATGTGACCCAGATTTGCAGACCTGAAAGAAGCCTGAAAAAGCAAAACAAACAACAAAAGCTGCTCCGGGAAACCTCAGGGTTTTTTCTCTCTGGTTGCACCCCAGTTGAATCGGGCAAAGAGCTCTGCAGGGCCTTTTYAGGCAGATCCTGCCAAGGTAATTTTAGAGACTCCTTTCTTTTCTCMTCATCCAAGTCCCCTCTGCCTCCCTCACCCAACATCTTATTCAGTGCTCAGGAGACCTGGACACCTCTGGTTTTGCACACAATTCAGGAGTGGTTACTTATGACCATGATGGTTCCTGTGATTAATTCTGCCACCAAGCCTGCAAATTTGGGCAGAATTCCTCCACCCATTCCCAGCTCACAGAAGAAAATCCTAGARAAGCAGCTACGTGTGTCCAGCCATCCCAAGGTAGCAGGGTTATGAATGCAAATCAAGAAAAAGTGGGCTGAATTGAGGAGCAAAACTGATTTATTGCYCACAGATTGGTAACACGATCACAGCAGTGCCCCAGGAATAGTGATGCACTCCTGACATCCCACCCCACACAGGTTTATTTGAGACAAACATTCCAGCTGAGCCAGACCAGGAAAATCCTCATTTACTGGCAATGAGGAGAGAAAGAAGGTAGCCCATAATTTTCATGAGCAGTAAAACAAGAAGCTGCAGMTCTCACTTTGTGATTTCTCAGCTTAAATGCTTTGCTATCGCCAATAATAATTTGATTTCTGCCAGCCACAATTAGCTTATAGCCCCTGTTCAGGAAAACACACATTTTAATCAAGCATTTTGTGTTTTTTTTCCTCCTGTTTTTAAGTGATTTCACCATTAATAATATGAAGAAATTCGCATGTGCATGGACAAGGACAAGTGGAGTGACTAAATATCTCACAGCACATCAAAACAGGTTTGCCACASTGTGGGTTAATTGAGCTTTCAYTGGACAGTTAYYWAGRGATGAAAAATAAGGATTTTCCTTGCTCTAGGATTAATTTTCTATTGCTTTTCACCCACAGGAGCAGAAGAGACTGAAGTGCACCCACGATCTGTTGATATCAGCCCAGTTATGTTGATAAAGTTATAAGGATTTATCTGAYTTGATTTATCTGACATGAAGATTCAGATCACTGTTCTGAAATCAAGCCAAGCATTTTATCCTTCACATCAAATCTGTCTTTCTGCTTAACAAAAAAAAAAAAAAAAAGTCAATTAAATGTTGAACTATTTTATATGAACATTCAGCACCTTTTCAGTTATATTCTACTGGAGATTATGGAAAGGATTCTTGTCTGACTGTCACACCCTGTGACCCCACTGGGGTGGATCAGACTCTATCCCTCTGTCATTCAGAGGACTCGTGAACACTCTTTAAATAAAAATTAATTTTTTTTTTTAGCCTGTGAAATCCTCTATCCAAAGCAAAAATGTCATGGCACAAAATCAGCTCCTTAAGGGTTTTGCTCCTTTAGGGTTTTGCTCCTTGCAGCATCCAATAGAGCCATTTCTGTGCCAGCAGAGCCCTCCAAAAGGGAGCTGGGATAGGAGCAAATACCAGCACCCCAATTTCTGCTTGMAACATCTCTGCTGGGCAGGGGTTTGAGGGACACAGCTCACCTGGAGCCCGAGAGAAAGAAAAAGCAATCGGGGCAATCGCTGATCAGCATCTGCCACCTCATGGCAGCTGCTTTAATTTTCTTGAGGACCACATCCTCTCCTGATGAGACTTTTCGAATGAGTTGATTTGAAATAAAGGAAATGAGGTTTAAATCTGCGTGTTTCTCTGCTAGGTACAGAGGATAACTGGGAAGTGTTTCCATGGAAGTTGTGGTGTCTGAGCGTTCAGGGCACAGAGCACAGATCCGCAGGCAATGCTCGGGAGCTCAATCTGGTGAGATCCCTGTCTTTGTTTTGAGCTTCTGACTTTTATTCAGTGTGATTTGCTCAACTTCAGGTGGCAGCTGTCCCTCTCACCCCTGGGTATTCACAGCCAGACATTCCCTGGCTGATTGTGTGTGGGGTTGGGGTCCCGGGAGGGCACGGAGCACAAATGAGACCCGYTCTGCTATTTTCCATTTTCCCTTTTTCATTTTCCTTCTTAAATTCCTATTCCTTTCTTACAAGCAGCATCTTCGMAGCTGTAGAGATGGAACAGAGAACAGACACATCTGTAAAGCAGAAATTCTGAGTTTATTCCCCGTGCTAATTCTTCTCGAGAGTGCGCACCGTGCGAGCCCTGAGCTGCGACAGCGGCAACTCCTCTCTCCGCATTTATCTGCCTGCAAAGGGTGACACATTGAGCAGAATGGGTTAATAGCGGAGGTTTTCTGTCTGACGGGCTCTGCTGGGTGTCGCAGAGGCGCTCGGTGACAGCGGTGTCCCGGTGCCACCTGCCGGGCYCGGGATGCTCCGTAAGGAAAGCAACAGCTCCTACGTGTGGCCAGCCGGGATCAGACCCGGGCAACGCTGCCATGGCTTCAAAACACCCTGCTGAAAGAACCCTGAGGCGAAAAAAAACCCCAAAACAAGGTGTAAAATCGCGCTGTCATCTCGCCCGTCTGGGATTTTGGGGTTTTGGGGGTTCAGGTGTCCGGTGTCACCGGGCTCTGTCTGTGCCTCATCCCGCAGAACCGAGCAGGGTTTTTTTTTTCTCTCCAGGAGACCACGGGAGGTGCTGTGGTGATTCCGTACAAGATTTCACGTTTCGAGAAGTCCCTCTAAAAGCTGGCACGAAGCCTATCTAAATCAAACGCTTTATGACACGCATCTCCCTGCTGCAGTGTTAG
>NW_026623330.1:549674-575467 GCF_030028575.1 Malurus melanocephalus | reverse complement strand
AGGCTGCAACTCGACGACCAGTTTAAAAGATTTCATATAAAATCCCATTTCTGCCTCAGCATGGAAATGATACAATATTTGTTATTCTGGTACTGATCTTTTGCAGTGCAACGTGATTGAAATTTAAGACCATAAACCCTATTTCCTGTCAAAGGTATTGGTGCATCTGAGAATTTTGGAGGGACTTTAATTTTTCCTGCTGGCACTGAAACCAAATCCCAGTTCCCACCGCCATTGCTTTGGAAGGGAAGTCCATAATTAAGAGCCTGTYTTGGAAAAAAATAAATCTCAGGCTCATTTAAAGCCCATCTGACAGCAAAATGCTCTGCTTCAGCCACGGCACGTGGTGTGTGACAGGCACAGGGGAGCAGGAACCCACAAATGCACATCCTGGGGTTGTGGGGATCCCTCCTGATGCCAAACTTTCTGCTGGCACTGCAAGCCCTGGGATCTCTCCTGACACAAACTTCTCCTTGGCTGAGGAGCCACCAGGGCAGATGGTGGGTGGGGGATGCTGCTGCTGACCTTAAAACGAGCGGCATTTGTGGAGGTCGGGGCGGCAGGATGGCCCTGTGACATATTTCTGACAGCTTAGACGCGCCAGATCGGATTCCCGCTGACACGAAAAGCCCTTTTCCACAGCTCTGGCAGTGCTAAGAGCTGGGGCAGCCTAATCTCTTCCTAAAACCCTCCAGTGTTGTAACCAAAACCTCGGAGTTGTGCGTGGAGGGGCGGATGTTGGGTCTGTGGTGTTCCTTGGCGCTGTTCCTTGGCCTCTGTCTCCCTCCCCGGGCTCTGGCATCTCTGGCTCGGAGGAATTGGGGTGATCTCTGTCCAAGAGCTGTGGGGTGACCCCTGGCAGCTCTGAGTGTCCCTGCTCCCTCATCACAGACACAAATTTAGAAGGTGCAGAAAGCACTTGGAGGTTTTGTGGTTGGGATTCTGTCCCCACAGCCAGGCAGGGACAGCCACTCACAAACTTCACCCTGTTTTCAGCAAACAGAGGGGAAAAGAGTTAGCAGAGCCCAGGCTACAGAAATGCTGCGGTTTTGTTGCACCTTCTCCCAGGTGGGAGGCTCACAGGGGATGGAGCAGCCCGTGGGGAGCAGGATCCTACAGGAGGAACTGGCTGGGCCATGTGGGACAGCAGAGTGACGTGTGCCCGTGATCCTGACAGGGTAATGAACATCTGAAATTCAYTCTGAAATTCACTCTGAAACCCTTCTGTAGCACTGAACAGTCTCAGGCAAAATCAGGATCAGGCTCAGTGAGATTTGGACAAAAATCACCTGGCAAGTGATTTCCTAATTATTTCAGTATTCATTTACTGATTACACAGCTCGGGTTTTTTCAGCCCACCAGCCCAAATCCACCTGGGGAAGGCAGGCTCTGCAAAGTGCTCYTAGAGGAAACCCAGTTTGGGGCCTGCCCATCACGGAAAGAGATGGTCCCTGGGTGAGGGGGATGTTTTCCTGTCAATGTAGCAATCAAATTTAGCTTCTGCCACTGTGGGCAACGTGGCATTAAAAGAAGGAGCTTAAGTTATTAAACTGAGCTGCTTTAATCGTCCGGTTCAGGGAAATCCATTGCTACAGGAGACCTGAGGATTAGAGTATTTTTACCACAAAGCCAATACATCTATTCTGATCAGTTAGCACTTGCTCACTCGTGCATATGAAACTTCACTCTCCGGGTTTGCACTCTCTAGCATGGGACCCAATGGAGTTTTATCTGGAGATTGACCCCGTTACCTTGAATCTCATCATTCTGGTGTCCAGCTACGTTATCTTGCTGCTGGTTTTCCTGATCTCCTGCGTGCTCTATGACTGCAGGGGGAAGGATCCCAGCAAGGAATACGCTCCCGAGGTGCCGGCCGACACRCAGCCCCCGATCCGGCTGGTGGTGATGCAGCAGGGCACCCCCGGCACCCGCTGGGCCAAGGGGCTCATCTCCGCCTACGAGAACCCCTCCGACCTGCCTGGAAAAAGGACTACGGTGGTGTGAGGGGTCCTGGCAGCCCGCAGCCCCCGTCCCCGCTGCCTCCCGGCCATGCTCGCCATCCCCAGGTAAGCGCGGCCGCTGCTTTATTCCATGCGGTGCCACTTCTCGGGGGTCATTCGATGTCGAGCTCTGCTCTGCACCCACACCAGCTCACCAGCCATAACCAGGCTAATTTGCCTTCTTGCTGCAGTGGCGGTGTGACCCATCCCCGGGCTGATCAGGGGTCTGGGTTTGATCTCCAGCCGTGCCCGGTGAGGTTATTTCGGCCGGGGCACGGTGCTGTGCAGAGCATCCCACACCGATGGGCTGAGCTGTGCTGCCCCACAGCCCTGGCACAAATTCCTCAGTCCCTGGGGAGGTGGGAACAGCCTCCCCAGGGAGAAAAGGAATGCCAAGGATTTTCAAAATAGAGACATATTCCTTTTCAATGGAAGCCAGCTGCTGCTSCCATCAGAATTTAACTTTCCGTGTTGTCTGTGAGCTCCCCCGAGGCAGTGCCAAGCCTGCCCTGGCACCTGTTTGCCACAGATAGAGCCCCCTTGCCCTGCACAGATATCCCTGGCAGGATACAACATGCTTCCTGGAAAAGCTGGGTGCAATGCCTGCTGCCCACGGGAAAGAGGGAACTGGGGTGAATTTATCAGAAATGTGGAACGTGTGAGTCACTGTCGTCCACTGGAATGGGAATTTCTGACTGTCCTGGATCTCAGTGTCCATCTGCACATCCCTGACCCTGAGCTTTCCTTCAGCTCTGTCACGTTCCTGCCAGGCCACATGAAGGTTGTTATTGTATCTCCAGTAAATTTAATGCTACCTGCTCCAGCTCCTGCTATTCCCATAATTTCAAAGCTAGAAGCTAAAGGCCTTTTTGGTTGACAAGTTTCTTTTGCTGGTTTTCTCCCTCTCGGTGCTTAATGGGATGTTTAACACCATTATTGTGTCGCTCTAAACCTTGCTCGAGTTCCTACATGTGATATTCTTTAACTGGTGGATTTTAGTTTGTTATTAAGTGAAAATTAGCCCTGGACCCAGACTGATGCAGGTGCCTGTCCCATAGGTGATTTTTCATCATTTTAAAGTAAAATACCCCCAGAGTCCTACAGAAAGCTTTAGTAAACAAAGTGAGATTTATTACCTGTGTCAGGCGTCGTGGCTGACTCACTGCATGCAGCGGTCCTGTTGCCTTCAGGACAGGCATTTCAAATACTTCCAGAAATAAAACTGCAGCCAATTCCAACCACAATTGAACAGAGCTGTTGGCTGAATTGCGTGGTTTGGACTCCAGCAGGGTAGGAACAGCCTGCCTGTGCCACACATCCAGTTTATGAAATCAGCCACGGAGCATCCTGGTGCTGGCAAAGAAATCTCAAGAACAACTCTTCATTTAACTATATTTGAAGGAAAGGTGCCAGAATGGTTAGTGGGGTTTCTATTGGTTTTTAAATTCCTGTGGGTGAACCCAGTTGTGTTTTCAAGCTGTTCTTTGCACCCTCTGGGTYTTGGATAAACCTGGTTTGGGAAGGAAGCCCGAATTGGAAGGAAGGTTCCTGACGGCTTGGTGTTGGAGTAAAACCCTTGATGTAACAAAACTGGCAAATCAGAAGTTGGTGGCATGATCCTCGTTCACGAGCCATACTGAAATAATGGTGTTGAATGTTTTGTTTTGGTTATTTAGCCCTGGAAAAGTGCAATTAGTTGTAGCTGCTTTGTCAAAACGTGGCGGTGACCAAGCTGCTCATATGCCACAGCTGCTGTCACCCACACAGGCCASGTTCTGCCTCCTTGGGCTCTCCCATCTGCCTTCCCTTCAGCCTGTGAGCACCTTAAAACCCTTTTTTGTGCTCGTGTACCACCATTTCACATTCTAGGAGCCTTCTCTGTGATAAGGGATCCCTGGCATTAGAGTACAGAAATATTAATCTTTGCTAACAGGACCTTGGGTGGGGGGGCTGCCAAAAAAGAGCTCCAAAATGTCAAAAAGAGCTCCAAAATGTCACTAAGAGCTCCAAAATGCCACAAAGAGCTCCAAAATGTCACAAAGAGCGTGGCACAGCTCATGTCA
This sequence comes from Malurus melanocephalus, assembly GCF_030028575.1. NCBI lineage: Eukaryota > Metazoa > Chordata > Aves > Passeriformes > Maluridae > Malurus > Malurus melanocephalus. The sequence continues at coordinate 571,404 of NW_026623330.1, read as the reverse complement.
CAGTGAATGCCACCGTGCCAGCAGAGAAGCTCTGCACCTTTTTGCTGAAGGTYGTGTAAATAWTGCAAAGGCACCGTGACACSTCGCYGTATCGCTGCCACCGTGTTTGTTTYTGTGGGTAAAACAGACTTGCAAGGCTGTGTTAATAAACACTTTTAGATAGCTGAAATCCTCCAGATATGAGGCTTTTTGTACATGAACCACAGAGCCCTGGCTGCTCGAGGCTCCATGGCAAAGTTGCTGATTTGGGCAGGGTAAGTTTTCCTGCTTTGGGAGCTGTCCCTGCAGGCATGGGAGCAGTTTCCAGTGATCTCTCATGAGGAAATTTATCAGTTGTGATAGAATTGGTGGACTCTGCCCCGAAATGTGGAGGCAGAAGCAGCAAATGGCACTTTCCTCCTGATTAGCAGGAGTGTAAATAGAAGGTAAATCCGTTTCAGGAAAATGGGAAACTAAAGTGCATCAGGACTTTGCCTTCCCAATGGCAATAAAATGGCTTTATTAATTATGTCTATACCAAGCTAATACTGGAGAATTTTGTCTTACCAGACCAATATTGGAGTATAGTTTATACTAGAGCAGGACTGGAGTATTATTATGGAGAGAGCCCTTGAGTATGCACTGAGAATTCCAAATGATTGAGTCCCAGCGAGTGAAATTACTGCTCTGGGGAGGTTTCTGCTGCCACGCTTTGCTTAATGACTGTGTCAGGATTAATGCATGCAAATGGGCTTTTATCAGGCCAAGCTTGCCAGAAATCAGCCTTGAAGCTGTGTTTCTTTGAGTGCTTGCAGTCGTCTGCCACACCATTTGCATCATTGAGAGAAACCAGGGATGGATGTTCTCCCAGCAGGATTGTTGTTCCCATAAATTTTGTGTAAAATGTGAAWCCCTGGCTGGAATTCCCATGGCATAAAACATCCTGAAACCAGGCTCTGCTGATATCTGTCCCAAACTGAGCTGTGCAGAGCAGCTCTGCAGAGCTGATCTCCCTTTGGGACACCTGCAGCACCTTCCAAGCTCTGTCCTGCTTTGGGGAGCACCAGGACGTGTCTGTGGGGATCCATGGATTGGGGGGAAGGAGCCCTTGTGCAGCTCCTTGCACATCCTCTGGGGTCAGGTAGGATTTTAGGGCCGGRATATCCAGCACAGAAATTCTGTCCTGCAGCAGGTGCCCTTTTTAAATGGGTAAAATTGCATTAACATTTATTCAGCATCATTATGAGCTGCAGAACGCTGSATGGGCAGACAAGGATTTAGGAAATGTTCTTTATTCCCAGTTCTGCCCTCGGTTTATGGGCCATCCTTGGGCAGCTGCTGTCGTCTCTGTGCTTTGCTCCACATGGTTCTGCATTCATTTTCTCTGCTCTTCTGCAGATTYCTCCYTTCTCAGCCATTTATGCAGTTCATRAGGGGGAATTTCAGTYCATGGGCTAACCCCRGTAGGGTCAAAGAGAACAAAATAAAATACCTTCCCACAAACAGAGCCTGGAGGGGCTTGATCAGGGAAATTGATGGACAAACCCCATTAAAGCTGGGCAAACCCCGGGCACAGCCTTACAAMAGCTGCCTTGGGTGAGCTGTGGTCACCACAGCTCTCTGATATCTGCATCTCTGTGATTTGGAGGGAGCTCAGGGGTGCTGGAAGGATTTATTGCTGTTCTGCAGGAACTGGCTCAATTTCAGCTGGCTTAGTGCCCTTCTAAAGTCACATATTCCTGCTTCTGTAAAGCCTTTATGAAAGGGTTTTACAGAAACAACAGGAAAAAAAGAAAGATTTCTAGATTTCTCCAATATTAATTCAAGCCAAACATGTCATTAAATTCACTGAAAATACAACTTTCATGTGAGGCTGTTCCACTGTAAACACACTGTCTAAGCCTTCAGATTTCTTTTTGAAATCCCTAATAAGCCACTACATATGAGTAGGGGATTAGTCCAGACAGACTAACCCATATTTGCCAGGGAGAGTTCCTTCCCATGCAGCGATTGTTTTGAATTTAAAAAGGGGTTAATCTTGTCTCTTTTTGTTTTTGATTGTTTCATTCTCTGSTAGTGCTGAGTGCAGAAGAACAGTGACATGTCCAAGTCAAACCCCTTGGCTGAGAGAAGAACTTGAAATTATAATTTTTACAGCCCAGAACTGCATCACCTTGAGTTATCAGTGACTCAGCTGCTGTCGGTGCTTTGGTGGGAATGCCAAGAGGCAGGAATTGATATTGGGAGTTGAATTGSAAATTGGAAATTCAATTGGAAATCCTCCCAGCCATGAGCCAGTGCTGCTTTGGGGAGCCCTACARCCCCTTGGTCATCTTTTAGATCAAACCCCACAAGTCTCTCGAGCTGCCTGTGTACCTTTGATATGGCCAAACACCAATCTGGGTCTCCTGCTCCAACCCAAAGGACTTTGTGGCTGTCCCAARTGCTGGAATCCCCATGCAGGATCTGCTCCTCAGGTGGGGTCTGGGGGCTGAAAGCCACTCCTCGTGTCCTGCTGGGGTCCCTGAGGGGCTCCTGATGAAGAGATGGCTGGAACCTCAGCAAGGATGTGCATGGGAGGAGTGGAGCTGCTGGTGCTGCTGCCCAGGGGAGGCAGGTGAGCTCCTGGGGCAGCTGCAAGGGCTCTGAGGTGAAGGTCTGGCTCTTCACGCGATGAAGAGCTAAATGAATTATTTATAAATAATTCATTGCTCTGACATCCACAGCAAAAAGCTCTCTGATTTAACAAGAGAAAACTCACAGCAGAATGATAAAAAAGGGGCAAACGGGAACAGCTGCCTTGTGCAGCTCCTGCTCTGCTCCTGGTTCAGCCCTGACTCCCTCCTCCTCCTCCTCACTCTGCTGGTTTCCTTGGAGACTCTGCTCCTTGCTTTCCCCGTCTGGCACCGACACTCCTCGACATGAACGTTTCAAAAAGGCATTTCCACCCGAATGTGACAAATCGGGGGCAGGTTTTGGAGGCAGATCCTTGTCACAAACCATCCCAAGGCAGCAGCTGATGGGCWGGGGATGGGTCAGTCTCATCCCAAAACTGCAGCAGATGCTCTGTGTGGGCAATGAAGCTGTGCCCTAGTTTCTCCATCTGTTAATGACAGTAATAATTGTTACACAAGCGGGGTGTAGGGTTGATTTAATTAATATTTATGAAGGAACMTGAGATCCTTGCACGGGTGGTGCTATGGAGAAATTGTTAATTATGAATGATTATATATTTGTGTCTCTTCCTGAATGCCTAGAAGACTTGGACATACTGTTTAAGCACTCACATTTTGCACTCCTTCAGTGTTGAAGCTGATTGGGCCCATGGTACAGCTCTTTATTGCTCTAAAAATAAACTGAATTTAATTGCTAGTGACTTCAGCATGAGCAAGGAATATAGGCTTGGCGTCCACCTGTATTTGTAATAATTACCTTGCTTAAATAATCAATATCTTTTTTTRTCACTTCATCAGGTAATATTTTTCATGTTCTATTTTTATCTCTGCTGCTTCTTTCACATAAAATAAATGCACAAATTCAGGCCAATTCTAGGGCTAAACCTCTCAAGAAAGAGGAGGGGAGGCAGGGATTGGGCACCTCCACCTTTGCTTTYTCCAAACAACAAAATCCCTGAATTTCTGAGGGAGTTGAGGCATTTCTGAGGGATTCATGGGAGTCACCTCAAGTTTATTGCTGGAAACTGGGTATGCATAAAGGGAATATAATGAGTATAAAAGGTGCATTGAAAAAAATCCAAATCCATGAGTAGCAGCAGATGATTGAATGTCTGCAGGTGCCTTGTGCGTTGAGTATGGTCACTGCACCAAAAAAAGACAATCCTTGGTGCAGATATAATAATAATGCTTATTACAGCTGATTTCTTTCCCATTCTCTGCATGTTTTTCCTCTCTCAGGAGCATGYTAAACACAGATTTGACAAAATTCACGTATTTGTTTCATCAAAAGGAGGAAACCTGCTTGTTTTCCTTCCCAAAGCAGAGCAGGTAGCAGCAGCCTGGGCTTGCTGGAGGACAAACTCTCCACCGGCCCTGAGCCTGAAGGACACATCCCTTCCCAGGGAGATGGGATCCATCCAAATTTCAGCTGTGGTTTGCTCTCTGCAGGGCTCACAGCAAACTCTTCCTTTCAATCATTTCTCATCAGCCACCAGCAGCTCTGCAATTTCCAGCCCTCCAGGCAGAGCAGGCAGGTCACCAGCACAGGAGAGGTGCAATGAGCCCAGGGACACTGGAGAAAAGAAACAGCTTTTCACTGAGATGGGAATAGTGTTTTATCACTTTTCAGGGCTCAGTTTTAGACCAGGTTTACGCTGGAACCAGAGTGGTTTAACAACGGGTGGGTGTTTTTATTACCAGCAAAAACTCTGATGCTGACATGATTACACCAGCAAAAAGTAATTTGCCAATAAGCCTCATTTCCCTTGCTGCAGCGATGTGTACTAACTTGGCAGATAATCTCATCAATTAATTGAAGCTCTATTTACAGTTGATGGAGAGAGACAGCTCGTTAGGGACACGCCATCCAGTCTTTTCCAGCCYAGACGAGGCTCTGTAAAGCTCCATTTTTTTTATTTATATACATCTGCTGAATCGAAAATCGGGGCATGGCTTGGAAAGCCAAGTGTTCTGTCCCTGGAGGAATGAATAGAAGGCAAATCTCTGGCATCAGGAGGCTCCGTGTTTGTTTTGGGAAGGAAAACTGGCAGGGATCCCGCTGCTAACTCTGAACATCTGAGGAAAAGGCTGCTGGAAAGAATTATGTCGTGACGCAGGCAGGGGAAAGCCAGGAAACTCAAAGCCAGGACAGAGACTCCCACCTTAACTCGTTCTGGCATGGAAAAAATCACGGTGAAGGATTAGCATTGCATCCTTGGGGTTCATTTTTACAAAACGGGTCCCCTGCCAGGAGGGAGGTTTGCTCCAGTTTTTGGTGGCAGAGCTGTTGGGACACGGGGGAGGGTTCAGCCGTGGCTGGAGGAGCAGATATGGCTCATCCTTGCCACATCTGTGTGTTTGTGTAACTGCCTTGGCAGGGATATTCGGCCTGGGAGGGGCATTATTGCCTCTGCAGAGTTGCAGGGACAAAAGACCCTATTTTTTCTCCCTCCAACCAACCCTGTCTTGCCAGCAAATCCCGAATTTCCCTCCTCTCAGGGTTACAAAAGCCYGTCTGCTTGTCGGGGTGGCAGTTGAACTGCCACTGGGAGGTGTAAGATATCACCATATCTGGTTAATGGGAAGCTGTTTTGCAGATGGACTCGCTGCTCTTCCCCCTCTGCACACAGAAAATGCTTTGCCTCCTTCAGCTGCTGAAGGTGAATGTGTGGTTTTATTTCGCTGTTTGTTCTTTGTGTGCAGTGACAGAAAGGATGCCCCAGCCTGGGACAGAGCTCCCAGAGGACAGGGCAGTTGTATTTGAGGCAAGAAGACAAAGAAAGATCCCAGTGCTATGGGAAGGTGGGTGAATGGTGCTGGTAAAACTTCCCCAAAGGTGACCACAGCCAGGGCAGAGCTTTAAAGCACRGTCACACTGTCGGGACGCCTTTTCCTGTTTTGTTTAACAGCTGCTGGGGAGGAGATGGGTTGTGACCACGGTTTTTCTGTGCCATCTCTTTTGGGAAGCCCTAAGGGCAACCTGGAGTCACAAATATTACAGAAACCAGATAATTTCTTTTTTTTTTTTTCTTTTAAAAATCAAGACATACTTATTGTAAATATGCAAGTGTATTTATAAGTCAAGGCATGCTTATTGGATGAGAAGGATGAAGGCAAAAGGCTTAAGCCCAGGCTGTGCTCTCAGCACACGAAGCACTCTTTGTTCCTACAYGAAGCAAACTCTTGCCCCTGGGCTGGAGCAGGTCCAGCCCTTTGCTGTGAGTTCTTTCCAGGCAGGCGTGCAGCAGTCCTGATCTGCAGGTACTCCCCACGCTGTGCAGATGGCTGGAGTGAAATCTGCCTCTCAGCAGCCCCCTGCCCCTCCTCAGAGGTGAATTCCCTCGGGATGAGCCCTGGGAGCTGGCTGGAAGGCAGGAATGTGCGTGCTGAGCAGGGCAGGCAGGATGTGYGTGCCAGTGCATTGTGCAGCTCCTGTCCCTGCATCCTTCAGAGCATCTCCCACCTCAGGAGCGTTTGGCCACTGTGCTTTGGTTGAAGAGCCACCCTGTCAGATTAGCTCTGCTCCTACAGGGCACCAGCTTTTCTGTCTTAGCAGATAAACCTCCTGTGGCCAGATCACGGCGTCTCAAAGGCGCGGCACAGCCCCGCCAGCGGGCACCGAGGGCTTGGATCAGCCCTGGGTTCAAAGGGGCACTTTGGCCTTAGAATTCCCAGTGAGCCTGATCGTGGCTTCACCCTGGGATGGGGAAAGCAAGCACCCCAGATGACCAGAGCAGGGCAAGRCTGCTGAGAGAGAATTGGGTTTGTAGGGACAGCCCCGGCTGCGGGCACAGCGTGGGCTCCTCTGGCGCGTGGAGATGGCAGAAAACACTTTAATGTTTGGATTTTAAAAAATGAAACCATCACGGTGCATGTCTCCTAATGAAAGATGGTACAGAGTGCAATAACAGCAGCTCAATCAGCTTCTCTGGTTGCTCCCCCATTTTAATGTAAATGCATTTACACAGCTCCACACGCCGAGACCTGCCTTGGTGCACACAATCACAGTTTCTTGCACAGAGGCTGCGGGTGCTTCTGTCTTAACCCTGTGTTACAGAGTCTAAAATTCAGCACAGAATTCACCCCAGCCTGATTCTCATTCCTCAYCTCATTTGGGTCATCCTTTTCTCCAGAAGCTCAAGTGCCAGGGCAGATTATTTGACACAAAGCAACTGCTGTCCCCATCACCAGCTTTCCAAAAAGCACATCCAGGTACAGCACTTGGTGCCCCCCTCATATCACTGATCTTTTCCTGCTCCAGTTTTTGAATTTGCAGGGGCCAGGTTCTGTTTCTTGTTGAGGTCTGAAGCCCCAGGGCTGTGCTCTGCTCTCCCTGTCCCTGCTGCAGGCTGGAGGTTACTCGAGGTAATTCGATGGGATTTCAATGGGATTTCAGTGGAAACACCCCGGGGTGACACGAGTGCAAGTTCAATGCAGGAGACGGCCCCAAATTTGCACAACCCCGATTTCTATTTGGCTGCCTCACTTCAGGGCCTGTGCCAAGCCCCAGCCTGGCTGCTGGGTGTGCTACCCCAGCTTTCTGCCATCCCTCCCTGCTCTCAGGTCCAGCTGCTCTCTTACTGCTGGTTTTCACACTCATTTTGTCACTYTTTGTACAACACGACCATTAATTGCTGCAGCTAATTAACTGTTAAAAGACAGTCTCTTGGTACTCAGATCCAAACAGGGATTTGAGGAAAGCTTTCCTGAGAGAAAAAGTTACAGCTTTTATGAACACCCGAAACTCGAAATTCATGTCATTAGAGCTGCACCTGAGAGATTCAGCTCCTCACTTTATTTCCCTCTGAGCAATGTTTTTCCTTAGTCAGAAGTGGGGATGCCTTGCAGTGGACAGATGGCRTTTTTCAAATGGAGATGGGATGAATAAAATGAAATATTTGTTTTAATTTGAACAAAAGTAATTTGTCTAATCAGACTGCCTTCCTCTGGCATCTGTCCATGGAAATACCACAAAGTAGCAAGGAACAGCTCTGGATTTGACACTGGAGTCCTTCCCCAAGAGGCAGAGTGTCCTGTTCAGGACAGACCTCACTGTGTTCCCAGGGCTTTCTTAATTTTTTTTGAGGTTTTTTGAAACAGCAAAAACTGCTGCTTTGTTTCTTTTGAAGACTTTTGGAACATTCTCAGAGTAACTTTGCATCTTCAGAACCGGGGCTGTGTGGATGTGCCCCCACAAATCCTCGTGTGCAGAGGGGATGTGTAATACCACTGGTCCAGCTGCTCTGCTAGGAATCAGACCCTTGTTTTTGTCTGAGATCCCATTTCAGGCAGACCTGTACACAAGCTATAAATCATCAGATCTCTTCCTTCACTTCCTTTTGCACATAAGGTAATGGCAGTCCTCCTTTCCTTTCACAGTGCAGTAATTTATCATTTGGTGGTGGTTTAATGAAAACCCTGCAGTTCTTCTCCCTGGAATTTGAGAACTGACGTTACAAAGAAGTTCTTCCTTGACCTTTCCCTGTTGGCCACCCCTGGAAATTAGAGTGTCTCCATTTTAATGAGCTCAGAGGATTGGGGAGTTGCAAGAAAAGAAAAATCGACTTCAAAAATACCTCACCTCCTCTTGTGAATATGTCAGGGCATGTTTTTAGATGCAGAGCTCTTACCTGAACAGGCTTGTTCTCTCCTYATTCTGTGGCTTCTCCAGCTGAGCTGTTTCTTGGCTCCAGCCTGTGCTTTATGATGCAAGGCCATGTTTACTTTGCATGAGGTTTGTTGCAACATATAGAGCAGATTTGTAAATCACCCCAGCCTTTGCTCCCCTCTCTGGAACCCCCCTGAGCCAGTTTWGGTGGCAAACAAGGGTGAGCTGGGTCAGTGTGTGTGTGTATAAATACATAGAAATACATAAAAAACACACACACAGAAAACAAGAACAACGTAAGAATGTATAATGATATAAAATGCAATATAAGAACATCTTGGCAAGGCTTCCAGGAGCTGTGTCTAACCTGGCAGGGTCATCCTACAATTGAAATGGGAGAAAATGAATGGAATGGGAATGCCTGAGAATGGAATAAGGACAGGAGATGCTGATTTCGGGGCTCTCCTCTTCTTGATTCCTTCCAGTCCTTGGCCCTGTGTGTCTGAGCTGTCCCCTGTGAAATTTGGGTGACATACAGACAGATCCCTGTATGGGACAGGAGTTCTGCYTCAGGGCCAGGAATGACGCTGCTCTAGGAGTGATGGTTTGGGATCATTTCCCCACAGGATGCAGAGYTTTGTTAATGAAAGTAAAATATTTGTCAACAGTTGATAAAACTCAGCTGGATATTTTGGKTTGTTATCAGAAAGCTTCAAAACTGGCCAGGCATCTGGTTGCCTTTCAGGGTATTGAAAAATTCCCTTGTTTTACCCTTTTTGTTGGGTGAGATGCTTTCTTCCAGAACCAATGTTATGGAATCATTCAGATTTCAAGCCTGAGCTACAAAAATGCTCCTCCTCTCTTTTRCCAAGCTGAATCAAGCAGAAATCCAGTCTGCTTTCACAGCCAAGGGAGAGGGTGGGTAGCTCCAGAGGAAATTCAGATCTCAGGTGGATTTTGTTTCCTCTGAGGTGACAAGGCACTTTATTTGAGTTCAGTAGACTCAGGTTTGGTCTCTGCTGTGCATTTGGGGTTTCTGGTCCTGGAGGTGGTGTGAGCACAGCTTTGGAAGCTCCTCAGCAGCTCTATGGTTTAGAACACGTTTGCTGTGTGAACAAATAGAATTTATGTAGGTTTGGAAGCTGTATAAACAACAGTCTTTTTTTGGCACTACACARGTGCTATCTTGCAGACATATTTATTTAGTAGTAAGACCAAAAGCTTGGAAGRGAGCTGTGTTTGCACAGGGCTGTGATGGCAAAGGTTTCCTTCTCGTGTCCRTGTGCAGCACACAATGGAAGCAGATATACAATGGAAAATATTTAGGAAAGGTAATTTATTCTATCAATGTCAAATACCCACACAAACCAGCCTGGCCCTGGATTCATATTTGCAGAGTTAATTAGCATAAAATAAACAAAAAATAAACTGTAGTGAATGTAAAATAAACCCTTCTGGAGTATGGGAGGGGTGTCAGCAGAGCTGTCCTTGCTGCTGCTGCAGTGCATTTATCCAATACTGGTGCTGAGCACTCCCAAACCAGCACTGGACAGTTTGGCTTTGAGGTGAATCTATCAGGAAAAGACAGGGATTGCTGGCTGTGAAATCAGGGTATAATCTAGAGCAGCCATATGTAAACACAGCCATAGTTCTGTGAAGGATAAATGTGCAAATACAAAATACCCTGGGGCCTTAAMTCCTGAGAGTCTGGCAGTGCTGCTGCCCCAGGCAGGATTGCTCTGCAGGGCAGGACCTGCCATCAGCCAAGGGCTCCTTTGATTACAGATGGCTTCAGCCTACACTGCTTTTAGCCCATTTTTAATAACCAAAAAGATGAGCTGCTCTGCCTCACCTGCAGGGCAGCAGAAGGCAGGGCTCGGTCATTCAATTCTGCCTGAAAAAATAAAGAATTTCTTTCTGTGGAAGAAAACTGAGTGCATTTCCTTGATCCCACAAAAAGGAGCTTGCCATAGCTGACAGTTCCTCTCTGTGGCCTCTCTGGGAAGCTGGGTGATGTTTTTCCAAGTGGAATGGTTGCTGAATACCAGCTTTGCCACTGTAAAACAAGGAAAAGAGTTCTTGCAGTCAGGTAAATCCTGAGCCTGAGCACGGTCATGCCCGAGTAGGGCCCTGGTGCTGTGTTCACCTGGCTGTGGCACAGCACAAATCAGCCATGCCCTGTCTCCCAGGGATTTCACAGCCACGGAACTGAGACACATTAATTATCCTGCCATCCAAASGAACCTTTCTGTCTCTGTGCTGAGCACAGAGCTGCTGCTGGCAGCTGGGAGAGCTGGGGCTGTGTGAGGTCAGGGTGGAGGTGAGCTGGCACAGCTCCCYGGGGTGGCTGCCCACATTCCCACGGGCTTAGCTCAGCCTGTGGCCCCTGCTGGCACTTTGCACAACAAATTCGAGCAGCTCTGCCACCTTTCTGTGTGCCTGTGGACAGAAGGATAGGCATTGTCCCACTCCCCTCCAAGCTGGGAACTGGGCAGCAATTTCCAGCTGGCACAGACACATCTTGATGATGCTGCTCTCCATCCCTTCTCCAGCAAACCTTCAGGGGGTAAATTATGAGCAAAGCAGAGACTCTGAACTGCTTGGGTGGTGTTTTCCCATTTCAGGTTAAAAGGCAGGATTTGGGGTGTAAAGCTGTGCTGCTGATCAGCTGGAATAAAGATCCAGAGAGCAGYCCTGGCTCCAGCTGGCTGTGCTGGAGTCACAGCTCTCAAGGCAGGCTGAGGATTTGTCCCCCAAGCCAGGAAGAATGGCTGGGTCATTCCTGCCAGGCTGTGTTTGGTGTTGAGGGATTGCTTTGGGAGGCAGCCATGTTCGTCACCCACAGCAAAATTTAGTGAACAGCCAACCTTTTCTGGCAGGTTTTTATAGCAGGGAGGGCAGAAGGTTTATGTGAACAGGATTTGTGAAGGCAGTTGCACAAATATTTGTTCTTTGCTCCTTAGCAGCAAAGGGATGAGTACAAACAACACCCCCATTTAAGRTTCCAGTCACTTGTTTCAAAAGAATTGATCCAATTTTGGTTGTGTTTCGGGCCTCCAGCTGGATTTGTGGGCTGTGTCAGGTGTGGCTCAGCCCCATTCACAGCCTGGGACAGAGGCAGAGCTGGGACAGAGCGATGCTGAAGGGTGGGAATCCTTTCACACAAGGATCAGAATGCTCCTGCACAGGGGTGAGAATCCGCCTGCACAAGGATGGAAATCCTCCTGCTAAGGGGTGGGAATTCTCCTGAAAACGAGTGAGAATCCTCCTGCACAGGAGTGAGAATGCTCCTGCAAAGGGAAGGAAATCCTCCTGCACAGGGGAAGAAATTCTCCAGTCCAAGGGTGGAAATCTTCCTGCACATGGGTGGAAATCTTCCTGCAAAGGGGTGGGAGTCCTCCTGTCCAAGGGTGGGAATGCTCCTGCACAGGAACAGGAATATTCTTGCAAAGGGAAGGAAATCCTCCTTCACAGGGGTGGGAATTCTCCTGCACAAGGGTGGAAATCTCCCTGCACAAAGGTGGAAATCCTCCTGCAAAGGGAAGGAAATCCTCCTGCACAGGGGTGGGAATTCTCCTGACCAAGGGTGGAAATCTTTGTGCACAAGGGTGGAAATCCTCCTGCATAGGGAAGGAAATCCTCCTGCACAGGAATGGGAATGCTCTTGCACAGGAATGGAAATCCTTCTCCACAGGGATGGGAATGTTCCTGCACAAGGAAGAGCTCTGGGCTGGGCAGAGGCTGTGCAAARGRCACCTTTGGGATCCCCAGTCACTGRTACAATTCCATCTACACCTCCAGTTATCTCAAGCATCCATCTGCTCCCTGGGAAGGCAGAATCAAGCCATGAGCATCCAGCTGGTTATTTACTCAGTGAGGCTGCTCCCTCCTGCAGGCACTGCATCAGGTGATTTGTTCTTTCTGCAGGAAAAAAGAACTCTAAAGACAAAACCACAAGAATATTTTAGGATATGCACTCAGTGCCTAAGGGTGATTAGGGCTGTTGTGTAAATGACCCAGGATCAGAGCAGATAATCARGACTGCAGTGTGTGAGACCTCTCCCTCTCAGCTTGGAATAAACCCTGGGCCCCATATGAAAAATAAAATATTGAATACCTGCTCCCAAAGTGAACAGAGTCCATTCAGTGTCATTCTTCCCATAGATAAAACACTGTTTGCTTATGGCATTAAATGCTGTGCAATATTAGGTAGATACAGACAGTCTAAGACAGCCTTGACTTTAATTATGGTGTTCCCTCATGTCAAGGTCTTCAATTTTTCAACTTCAGTACTGCTGTTTTATAGGTGGAGTGATTTTGTGCTTTAAAGTGTTTATTTTTAAACCTCTCTCGTCATGCACTGGAGAACAGGTCTGTGCTGTGACCACAGAAAAACTGTGAGAAAAAGAGCAGTTTGAACCAACTACCTTGGATAATTCCAAAATCATTCAGCCTTGATTTCCTTTAGTGATCTCATGTTGGACTTTTATCATCATTGTAATTTGATATTAATAATTTTAAATTGAAGTGCAGGAACATTTCTGGCACTTGTTTTTGGTAGGTTCCCCATTAAAGTCTACTTAACTGGAGACAGAAAGAGTCAAGCACACATTTAATTATGGAGACATCTTCATGACAGCATAAAATCTCAAATGAAAAAGAAACACTTTTAATATGAATAATCAGTAGACTTAAAAGTCTCAGTCATCTTTAAATAGCAATATATTGATGACTAAAAGCAGCACTAATGTGTAGWGCACTATGCAGCCTGGAGTTTAACAACCATTTATTTTAACCTTCTCCGTTGCAGGAGTGCAAGGGGTGGGTGCACAGCTCATCCTTCAGTTTGTGTGGGATTAAAACCATCCAAAAGTTGGGCCTCTGCCCCCCAAAACTCCAGAAAAAAGGGGAGAAATATGAGCTCCTCTACAGGAGGAGGCCTCCTCTGCTGAGAGGCATTTTTCCTCAAGGAGGACCTTTTCATCCTCCCTTCTCCTTTTTGTCTCTAAATGCTTAATGTTAGTGCAAATGTACCCAGTGCAGCTCTACTGCCAAAAATGTGGGAATTTGGACTTCCACTGAAAGACTGGAAGTGCCTTTATAAATTTCTGATAGAGACTTTTGTCATTTTGATTAAACCTCCACAGAGGTTTTCCCAGTGCCGGGTTGCTAACAGCTTTGGGGTTGTTTCCTACAATTCAAGTAAAACGCTCTCACAAGACTCCTGTAAAGCTCCAAAGAACTGGAGGCAGTTCAGAAAGCACCACTCCTATTTCTGTCAGATGTGAGGATGTCTGAAATGAGCCTGGGGCATTCGGTAAGGGCAGGACAGGGCACAGCTGGCAGCGGGGTCAGCCCAGGGCAGATGCCACCACCACAGAGGTTTGTCTGGGACACGAGCAGCACCGTGCCCTCCCTGTCCCCTCTCTCACACCACGGCTGTATCTCACCCTGTAATTTATAAAATCGATCCTGCTAAAACCAGCCAGGAAGGAGGAGAGTGGTGTGACCTCATGGTCTGAGCACAGCGCAGGAATTCCTGGGCTTTGATCCGCTGCCAATGCCGCAGCCCCGATGGCGGGGAAGCTACTGAGGAAACASAGCCTGAAAGCACAGACCTTGCTCCAAGGCCCTGGGTTCTGCTCCCAAAAATGTGCCCTTGCCTTGCAGCACCCACAGGCTGCAGATAAGGAGGCTGTGACGCCCAACAAGGTTTGTCCCTGGTGAAGATTCCTTCTCCCCTCTGTGGGTAACCTGCAGCAGCTCAGCCCCAGGGAAGGAGCAGCTTCTGGACAGATCTGTGCCCACAAACATCTCTGTTTCAGCTTCAYCAGGGGCATTGTCTCTTTATTTCTTGATTTGTTTAAACAGCTTCTCTTTATAAATATTCCTACTGAGCCTCATGACCCAGGAATCTGGAGGACWGGAATTTGCTGTCTGAGGGTCCAGTCTTGAAAAACAGGTTGAGGGACTCCTGTKCCCCTCTGGATTGTTGTTTACCCACTTGCTGTCCAACTGGCTCCTRAAAACTTCCCAGGTATTAGGGATTTGGGGTTTTTTTCTCCTTTAGTCATTCCAGCAGTTACACCATGGGTCAGAGTCTCATCTGTGCGAGTCCAATCGCTCAGTTATATCACTGGAACGCTGTAGACTTTCAACCACCACAGCAGAGAGAGAAGCCAGGTCAGAGTCTGTCTGAAAACTTATCCCTTCCATCAAAGATAACACAATTCATAACTCTAACTCAAGGACAGACTGAAAATGAAGTGGATGGTGGATGGAAGGCTGCAAAAAGGTTGCCAGTAGCTTGTTTTGCAATCACTCTGTTTGGAGCAGAGTAGACAAATTTGCACTGGAGTCAAATTTCTTGATGTCTGYGTCGCTTGCAAGTCCTTTGACCTCTCAGCAACTTGGCCTGGCCACCAGTGACCAAATGATAACATCCCAAGAGTTTCCTGTTGGTCAGAAGGGACAGGGTGAAACAGAACTCCCTTTACTCTTTGTAACACATCATAACCAAGAAAAAGAACATTTAGATTCTTGTCCTTGAATACCAGAAGTTATTTCTGCAGAAACACTGAAAAAAACAGCCTCCAAACTTATCAGGGGAATTGCAAGTTAGGCAATCACTGAGATCCTCTTGTCCCTGCCAGACCCCTCCTCTCCCTGTTCCCAAGGCTAACAAGAATTATTCAGATTGGGAGATACAGCAGGGACAGCATGTCTGATGTTTACTGGGCTCTATTAAAGAACACGTTCATTTTGCTCCTGAATTATATCTGTAAACATTTGTGAGCAATCGAGAAAAACGGATTCATATTTTATTAAATCTGTTCACAAAACCTAGAAGACCTGAGACAGCGCTGTGCACTGAAGTACAGATGTTTTTTCCCTTTCCAAATGTATTTAGGGAACCTAAAAAACATGAAACGAAGAGGCTGTCAGCAAGCTGGCAGGAAGGGCAGGGTGAGGTCAYGGGCTCTGTGCAGCCCCTGCCAGYGAGGMYRAGYTCCTGTGCAGACGATGCTTCACGACCTGCACAGGGCATCAGGCACCTCTTCAGTTTCACTGACTTCCACTCATCTTGACCTTTCTCTCCTTTATTTGGATTTTTCTGACTATTCAGAAAACTTAGGACCATTTTGAGCTAAGTGAGAGACTGTCCAACCAGGGCGAAATTTCAACCATTGAACAACTGACAAGAAATCAATTTGTTTCCTTTTGCTAAATATGTTTAAAATCTCTAAGCAGTCCAAATGGGATGTAGGAATCATTTCCTCTCAGATGACAAACGAYGGGCTAAATTCCACCCACTCCTTTCGCTCTGGCCTGACCTAGGGCCGATAGGAAACAATGAGCGYCTTTCCGTTAACTTAAATGGATTTTGTGTCAGCCCCATTAAGTAACAGCTTATTTCCCTTCATTGATTGTGATGTCAAAGATGAGGAATTAAGAGTGATTATGGATGGCAGACACGTTCGCAGAGAAAAACCCGGTGGTGGGGAGAAGGGAGGGGAAAAGTTTTTGCGTGTCAATGTTAGAAATATCGATTACAGATGGTTCTCTGTGGACAGGGATTTAAACACAGAACTGCTTTATTCTGGCTTTGGTATAAGGGTGAACATTTTTAATTTACTACTGAAAAGGGAAGAATTTGGCGATATATTAATATCTTGGATCCAAAGAGAAGTAATTTCATTCTGCATGGGTAACACATTGCTAAAAAGATCTCCAAAAGCCTCCACTTTCGGGTGCTAAAATCCGTCATCTGAGAGAGGACAATAATGGTCTTTTTTTCCCCAAGAAGGGGTGCAGCTGGTGCTTTTCTTTGCAGGCCACAATAATGAGACAGCTTTAGGATGGGGAGAGAGACCTTGTCTCCTGGGATCCAATGACATTGAGAGTAAAGAGTAATTCTTTATAACTGTTCTAATATAATTTATAATACTGTTATAATAGCGTAATTCTTTATTCTCTGGTGTAGACGTCCTAAAGGCAGGCTACAACACAGATCCTCATGACTCTTGTCTCTTTGATTTAAGAAACTCAACTGTGATTTTTCAGGTGTTCCTCAGTCTGAAGCTGAAGGCAGTGGCAGCTGCTTAGCTCTGAGTCACRTTGTCCTGATTTGGCCTTTCATATAAAATTCTCTTTATGAGTGAATTTTACCTTTAATTACTCCCTCTTTGCCTGTCAGCCAAAATTCCATACTGATTTCTGCTAGAGGAACTGATGGATGTTCCAAAGGCCATGGGCCACCATCTTTTTTATGTACAATTACTAAAAGCCAAACTTCTCTGACATTTTTTATTTCTAAAAAAGCCTTGAAATCTGGCACCTTTATGACTAAAGCTCCCCAAAGGAAGTRTTATAGAATCGATATCTGAAAGCAGGGTACTTCTGCATTTTTTTGAAGTTAAAGTTCTCTGCAGTCATTAACAGACTTGATTCATCTGATGACTCAGAATTTGTGCAGCTGGTCCAAGGCCATTTCAGAGACTGAAAAGTGCTGCTTTTCTCTCCTTCTCTAAAGACATGATCTTTTCTCAGTTACATGAAGCACCTCCTGCCCTCGTGTCAGCTTCTTCATCTAAGGAGAAGGTTATAATCAGAACATGCAACAACGAGGAATTTGATTGAAAATACGAATATAAAATTTGACCTTCTTTGGTTTTCCCAATATGCATTTTGAAATCTTCGAAATGTCCTTTTGTTTACTGGATATGCAGTGCATGGCAGGGCTGTTGTGATACACAGGCCAAACTACTGTGAAATAATGTTTCTCCATTATTTTACTGTAACTAAACTTCATTAGTCATGTAGATAATCATAATTTCATGTWTGCCTKMAAGTTTTAGGAGCTTAACACTTATKRATTTGAAGTTTCTGARTCTGATACATTCTCCCTACATTTTGGTCCAAGATTTTTAAACAGTCAGAGCTTACATTTTCTATGACACATTTAGGTTTTATTTTCATTATAAAATTCCTGTCTCACAGCAGATTTTAAAATGTTAACAATTCAGCCATTGCTTTTGAAGAGGTTCAATGGTTCAATTCCCCAGTGATTTAAATAGTCAATTTTCAACCATCACTTTCCCCTGAAAGTTTATAGCTGTGCTATTCCTTCCCCATTAATTGCTGTCATAGTAAAGATTCCTATCGACTGGAAGTACTTTGATGTTATTCCCCATAGTAACTGTTTATTATCCTCACAAAATCTTGTGGGTTTGTGGGACATGAAAAATMCACTTTCCTCAGAAATGGTGACAAAAGAGAAACCTTCAGCTAAATTTGACATTTCATTATCTAGATTAATGTAATCTAATGCAAGGCCCATCCGTCTAAAATCCCTTGTTACACTTGCAGGAAGTATTTCCATGATGTGAGCAGCAATGCTGTAATCCCATTGCAGGTTTAGTGCTGGCAGCAAAAGCTGGGATATCGGGTAAATGTTTGTGTTTTGACATTTCTACTGTAAGTGGCTGGCTGTGCCAAGGAGCCAGCCCTTCTWAGATACCTGTGTCACCCTGGAAAAGTTGTCCAGGCCAGAACTAATTCCATTAGTGTTTGGAAAGCTATTTATAAGCCTGCCTTCAGTGGGATGACCTTATTAATTAGATTGAGGGAAGGCTGAGGGAGGGAGAGATGCTCATTTCACAAGACCATTGACATGCATTTCCATAAGTGATACTTCTCCTTCACGCTATGACTGTCAAAGAAAGCAGAAATCTGGGTCAGTTTGCAGAAAGGAAAAAAAAAAAAACAAAACTGTATCCATGCTGTCTGGAGGCCCCAAAACATAACTTTGTACAGGAGAGTTTGCAGCCATGTGTCCTTGGACAAGCTGACAAAGCCCAAACCCTTTGTTCTTTAAATCCAMGGAAGGGAAGGAGCTTTGCCACTAAAGCTTCTAAATCAAACCTTAATGAAATCACCACCTTCCTCCATTATCATGCACACCCCTATGAAAGGAAGGCTAAATCCTCATATTCTGTTTGTTATGAAGTCAAMATAAAGCAGAAGGGGACATTTCTCCACCCTTATTTACCCGAAATGCTCGRTTTACTCTCTGGTGTAGATGGGAGTGGAGTTTCACCTGCCAGACTCGTTTCCTGTGCCTCAGTCAGGCCTGTGCTGCTCTGCCACCTCCAGAGCCAGCCTGCCACCCCTGCCAGCTCCAAAAAGTGAGTACCTGGGAGYGTTAGCAGTGCCTTGTCACTATTACATCCGTTCTGGCAGCTGAGGAGCAGCTTCTCTGTTATCTGTTTAAAAAATCAGGGGACTGGTTATTGTGCAGGCTTATAATAAGAACTYGTCTGTGCCAAGCAGCCAAAAGAAACTCAGCTTTTGTGTGAGATGTTTACTTTCATCAATATAACCTCCTGACAGAAGCTCATTCACCCCTGGCATCCCAAGTAGCAATTACATTTTTCATCTTGGGTGGGGAAAAGGAAGATTTCAACAAATCCTGACTGTTCGTTTGATGGATTTGTGCAACCCACGGCAGTTTTGCAATGCAGAGAAAACTGCAGACCCCACTCCTGTGTCCCTCTTTGCATAACMCTATACAGGTATTTAATGTCTCATTCAGAAATTACGTGTCTTTATGTGATAATTTATGTGCATAAATAATCCAGGAGCACAAACTCCTCCACCCTTAGACAAGTAGGCAGAGCTTGTGAAGGGCTGGCAAGRGATTATTTTTAGGTCAAATTTTACCCATGTACAATGAGGGAAAACCACACAGCTCCTGACTGTCAAGAATTGTAATTAGCAACAGATTTGCTATGCAGACACCTCCTATGAAGTGTCAAATGGGTATCAGACTGGGATTCCCTGGTTCACTTTGGACAACCCATTTTCTCTTTGCCCAATAGAAAAGTAATAAATGAAATGTCTCTATTAATCAGCCCTTGRCTGTTTATTTTCAATACATTGCTCCTCCCAAGCACACTACAGGATTGTGCCCCACAGCAGGGYTGCATTCAGTAAGAAAAGTTCTTTCACCCTTCTTGTAACCCTGACTCATTTATTAAAATACATTTCTGAGTGCATGATGACATATTTCTAGTCTTAAGAGCATTTTTAACCATAACTGCTTCAGGTATTTGAAGGTTCTGTTTTTTCTTACTTTGTAAGTAAGAGTAATCAAACTAACAAGGTTTTTGCTTCCTTAATCTTGTATACTGAATGCCAATTTTTAGGATTTAGACTTAATGGTTCCTTGGTTTATAATAAAGGGTTTCTCTTATTCTGATTTTTTTAAAGGCATTCTGATTCATTTGATCATCAAAAGCAATTACAGAGATGAGTTCAACAAGGGTCACTGGCACTAAAATTGTTATTGGTCAGGACTGCTCAAACACTACCTGTGCTGAGTAATTTAGTGCTCTCCTTAAGAGACAGACTTCCAGTAAAAAACATTCCAGTTTCATCACCATTGCCATGATGGTTGGAGTCTTCTTAACATGGTTCCAGTCAGTCAACCTTCATGATATGAATGTTCCTATTTTCAAACTAAACAAGTTTGAAGAGTGAATTTTTTCTCTTAACTGTATCTTGAATCTGTACATCTTTGATGCTCCAGCAACAGGAAKTTCCATTGGTTTGAGTCCCCAGAACAAAGGTGGAAAACCAGGCTTTGAAAACTGAGGGCAAAAACTCCGTGACACATTTGCCAGCAGAGTCTAGATCAAATGGCCAAGGCAGCAGGAAAGGAAATAAAACCGACAGTGGCTTGGGAGGAGGCAGAAGAGTCAAAGAGGAGCAGAGGAAATGAGATGGAGATGGAGACAAGATGCAACCCCTCTGTGTGCACCTTTGAAAGTGTCAGCACATTCATTTCACAGGAGTCAGTCCAGCCTTTCGCCAGAACCATAAAGCAGCCAGCTTTCAGCCATGGTGTCCACAATGTCACATGCTCCCGAACATTTCTACAGCCTGGAAGTGCAAATTACTGGGGCAGTCACAGAGGAATGCGAGGATGGGGGTGTGGTACTGACAGGAAGGCAGCAGCATCACCACAAGCCCTACCTCAAAATAAAGCCAGGATAYTGGGATACTGCTGACACTTCAGCTGCTGAAATGCAGCTGTGTGCAGGTCTCGGCTCTACAGCAGAGTCCTCAAACTTTGCTCCTTTTGGATTAGCAGATAACAGAAGCAATATGAAACTTTATTACCAGTGACACTGTTAAATTGGATGACAGATTGTACCAACTATTTACAGTAATACCTCACTCGGATTAATGGCAGTATTTCTCAGGGAACTAGCTTGGCTCTGYATTTCAGCTCTCCTTTCCAGCAACAAGCTCTGCCCTCCTCTTTCAGCAAAGCTGAGCAGCCAGCTGTCTGCAGAAGCCYTCTGGCCCAGCCTCAGCCATCCTAGCACAAAGTCCCTGCTGGAGACCAAAATCTGCAATTTGTACCAGAATAGCTTATTCTTCACTGGAACTCCAGAAACCAAGGGGCAAGTCTCGCCATAGCAGTTTACAAAACYACCTCATCCTTTGCTCACTGCAGTGCTGGCATGGGGGAGGAGCTGGTAAATAGGACTGAGAGCCATGAAAAGTCAGACTGAGCCTGACAGGCAGCCAAGACACAGTGCTCACACTTCCCTGTGCTGCAGGTGGTTACCTGGCAGAGGTGACACGTTTAGCTGGGGAGATAACTTTAAAACTACGGCACTGCTGCCAGCAGATCCCATCTGCCTCAGCCCCACCATGAAAGATGTTGACAGCGGTTATGGTTTATTTGTCTAAACCCGTGGTTTGCCTTGGTGTGCCTCTGTTAATCGCTCTGTTGAGGGCTGGAACCCTTCTAAATCCCACTGTAAACATGATATTAGATTAGAAGAATAGAGTGAATAGAACTTAATATAATTCATGCCACGATTTGTACTATGCATGGCAACACCACGTTCACCTTACAGAAACATGCTTGACATAGTCCCTTCACTTAGTGAAATAACCCTTGCTTGGAAAAATTCGGTTTCATTAGGCAAGATCAGAGCATAGAGAAATTAGCCAGCCAGGTTATCACAAGCAGTCTGGCCAGTGTAACCGAGATCTGGAGCCGAGTAAATGATGTCATGTGCAGCTTTATGTGCCAGCAGAGCCACGGCATTTTGCTGTGCCACACCACGGGCCGGTGGGTGAGGTGCCTGGGGTCAGCAGCGCTAATCCCGCACGGAAAGGCTCCTTCAGCTCCCAGACTGGGGAGACGAGGCCACCGCCAAACGCTCTCTCTGATGAACGAGCTGAGACAATGGCGATTAAGCGCTGTCCCCAGCAGCCAGCCGGGGCCGCTCCATCCTCCCGCGGGGCTGCGGCATGAGCCACGGCCGGGCCCTGGGCACTGTCAGCCCCGGAACGGCCGGGCCCTGGGCACCGCCGCTGCCGCTGTTTCCCTGGAAGCCGCGGGCCACCCAGGAGAACCAGGCCGCGGCTCCTGCTCCCATCCCGGCGT
>NW_026623330.1:540931-549115 GCF_030028575.1 Malurus melanocephalus | reverse complement strand
GACCCCCGGCCCGACCCCCCGCCCCGGACCCATGCGGCGGCTCCGGGAGCGGTTCCGGAGGTGAGCTCGCCCCGGCCCCCGGCGGGGATGGGATTCCCCTCCGTGCCCGAGCCGCTCCCCGCGGGATGGGACCCTGGGTGGGGGAGCCGGGGCGTTGTGGCCGGTGCCTGCGGGGAGGGCAGGGGGTGCCGAGGGGCGCGGGTGGGTGGCCGTGAGGAGGGTCTGCGTGGCTGTGGATGGTGTCTTTGTTTGTTTTTTGCCGGCGCTCAGTGGGTGAAGGGTCGCGCATCCGGCCGGGTGTCACCCCGCGCATCGCGGCGCTCCCGCGGGGCCCGACCTGTGGCTCCCGGGCCGGGCTGGGGCAGCCCCCGCCGCCTCCCGAGCCCCCGCGGTGCGATGGAGCTCCTTGTTCTGCCGCCTCCCAGGGCGATTGAATAGCGCGGAATCGCAGAATGAGCTGGGTTGGAAGCGCCTTGAAGCTCATCTCATTCCACCCCCTGCCATGRGCTGGGATTCCTTCCACTATCCCAGGCTGCTCCAAGCCCTGGGCAGCCTGGCCTTGGATACTTTCAGGGGTGAGGAATCCTCAGCTTCTCTGTGCTGGGGCCTCAGCACCCTCACAGGGGCAAATTTCTCCCTAATATCCAATCTAAATATATACTCTTTCAGCTTAAMAAACAACCCTCATTCAGCTTAAGATGCTGCTCTTGTTCATGGGGTGTCAGTTGGGTAAGTGAGTCGTGGTTCTCAGGTAAACATCTGGCGGCTTTGGTTCTYCATTGCCCAAAGTCCAGCTGCCAGTAACTGTTGATGGACAGTCCATCTCCTGGGCAAGGCCAGTTTCTRTAGTGGCTTCCCTGAGCAAGTACCTGCCATGGGGCTGCCCTGCTCTCCTTTCACCAGCTTGCTCAAGAAACTAAAACCTGAGCGTTAAAAGGGAAAGAAAACTGAAAGAGAAAAATGCGAATGTGGTCGGACTTGGTTTCTGTGCTAGCCCACACCTCGGCTGGCTGGTCCCTTGCTCCTGAGCTCAGATGTGCTGCAGCACCTGGGATGACTTGTGACTGCTGCCCACTCTTAGCTTGAAATGCTGCCTTTGGTRCTTAGCAGAAGGCTGGGGAGGCTTTGGGGAGGTCAGTAGGATGCACAGACACTTTTTCCCATGACCTGCCCTATGTATGATACCACAGTTGTTTGTGGATTCTGAGAGTATTGCAGGTTTCCTTTTATCTTTAGCATCGTGCTGTAAGTACATGAACCTTCACACAGCGTGTGATTCCACTGATATTTCCAAATAAGGGAACGGCTTCTGCACTGATCTGAATTATTTCTGTGCCTCAGMCGCTCAGTGATAGTAAAGATTATGTGAACAGTTACAAACCACAGCTAGATACTGTCAAATCCAGGAAGGAAGGTGCCTATGCAGAGGAATATGGATCTATTTTTAACTGAATGAATTTGTAAAGAGGAAATAGCAGCCTGTTTGGTCAAAGCAARCAAGCTTTTTATAAACCCTTCAGTTTCTCTTCAAAATCCAATCTAAATGGTCATTACAAAAATGTAATGCAGATCTGTTTTGACCTGCTCGTAATTTTTTTTTGTTTTACTCTCGAAATCAAAGAGCCTAGATAAAATCCTACATCCTGAAGCATATATTTAGATAATGAAGCAATTTTAAAGCCCATTTAATGTATGCTGCTGCCTATTTTGTGGAGTTACGCCCACCTTGTTGCAGTTTCTCATATGCTATTATTTGTGGTTTTATTAGGACTAAATGGCTTCTCCTGCTGCTGGAAAGCACAAAGAAAGAAAGACACAAAAAGGGGTAATGTGCTTTTAAGCTGGTCAAAGGAAGTATGAGGTCTTTTGAGCTGTATAAAGGAAATATACTTCCTGAAAAGACTAAAAAAATCCAGATCTTCGAGGCCATTATCAGTGCTTGCTGTTTTTACTGACATTTTGCTTTGTGCTTAAAACAGTAATTCATTCAGCAGATGGGAATCATCAATAAAGCAAGATTTGATTTCCCTTCTGCAGTTTGGGGTCTGAGCTTGTTGTGATGCCAGACAAATGCCATACAGATACGTGCAATAGATTCAGGATTTTGTAATTTATTTTTCTAAGCTGGATTTGCATGCAAAGACAAAGCATTAAGAAGCCTCGGATTTTCCTTCTGCTTTRTCTCCCAAATACCATTTTCTCTTAATTCTGGAATCTCTATGAAACGTACAGAATCTGCTCTCTGGAAATGAATAAGAGTTTGAGCTTGGTGTCTGTCACAAAGGATGGATCAGTCTGTGTGTTTAATATTTTAAATATTTGAAGTATTTCAAGATCAGAGATCRAGTAGTATGAGGGGAGGGGTGTGASTTTCTTCCCTCTGGTTTTAAATTGCCATACATCTCTCTCAGTACCTCTTTTCAGCTTATGTTAAGAGAGTGTTCATCAAAGGTTGTTTGMTTGCTGTGAAATTCTCAATCTTGGACTTCCTTGGCCTCAAGCAGATCTTGAGCATCGAGAATTTAAATTGTGAAAAGGGACTCGCAGCTCGGTTCAGTGTGAAAGCATTCTTCTCTCCTGGGTGGCTGCAAGCAGTTCTYAGTCTCATAATTTCAGAAATTTAATATTCTGGTATTTAAGGCATTAATATTTTATCTTTGAGATCTTGGATTGTCAATATCTTAAATGGAGGAGTATTTATGCATCCTTGTGAGATGTGCTGCATATCCTCTGATTAAATGACTCTGGTTTTCCCCAGATCTGCTATTAAATGACTCTGGTTTTCCCCAGATCTGCTATTAAAGGATGCATTAGAGATCTGTTAGAGAATCAAAAGGCTTCACTTCAAGACATTTCCTGTAAACTGTAGTCCAGTTCAGTGGGACTTTATCAGACTGTCCTGCATCTGATAATAACCTTAATGGCTGTGCTATGGAGAGCCTTTGTTTCGGAGTAAACAGCATCTGAATGCTGTTTATTGAGCTTCCACTTTTAGGAAGGTAAGATTATAATTCCCACAATTATCTTTYCCAGAAGAGGCAAATGTGACCTGTAGATAGGAGGAAGAACAATGTCCCTGTGTTGCAGCATTGATGAGGCAGGAAACAACAAGCRTCCATTGTTGGTGGTGGCGTGGGGTTTATTTGTTTRTTTATTTATCTTTAAGAAAGACCAGAGCTGGTTTTGCCTCTGGAATGTGAATAAGTCTGCAACCACATTCTCCTGCCTTTGTGTTGCAATGTCATAACTACAGGAGTATATGACTGACTTCAACAGTATGTATCAAAATAATGTTTCCTGGCTTTGATGGGCATGTTAGTAATGCCACAGAGCAGCTACTTTCAAAATTCACGTCTGTTTCTGAAGGCATTAAACCTGAACTGTCGAGCTGGAAATGAAACGAGCTCCAGAGAAGCACTGGYTGGCATTATTGCCCTTTCAACCACCTCGTTAATGATCCTCCCTCTGAAGTTGTTCCTGATAACGTTTATAAATAGTTAATTATCAAAAGGCAGAGGGAAATAACTGAAGAAACAGCTCTTGCTTTGCTAAGAGCATTGCCTGTGAGTTGTGAGCTGGAATGGTCTCCTTTGGCATYGGGGTCTGCAGCCTGTTGCGGGCGATCCCTTCCAGAAGGGAGAGGTGCAGGTCCATCAGATGTACAGCAGGGTTGGTGTGGGGTGTTGTGAGACCCATTTCTTCAAGGTAGAGGTAAAGCTGAACTCTTCCCCTCCTGCCAAAGCACGCTGGTGGTGTTGGTGTTATTGGTATAAACATGGAGCTGAAGGGGATGGGTGAGGTGCTGCTAATGCTGGAGCTCTGGTGCAGAATATTTGCATCGTTCCTGTTCTGCCACAAGCAAAACAGGGGAAAAAACCCAGCTCTTCGTGTGGATAACAGAGTAAGGATAGATTTGTTACTGTCTTTGTGTTCTGTTCTACTGCTAATAACTGTCTTTAAATTAGTGGGAGTAAGAGGTCCTAATTTCTAAAGTGTTTGTTCATAACTGTCTCATATCAAAAATCGCACCTAGATCCAATGGGATTGCTTTAGAAAGATGCAGTCTATTTTCTACTAAAAGAAAAAAGGAAAAAAAATAGTCATCTGTTGGGTAATGGAAGATCCCATTAGAAAGCTTCAATTGTTTATAGATTTTTATATGATAATAGTATCTTATACAGAAATTTGGAATGACAGGAATTATAAAGCTACTACTGAGTATAAGCTTATTYCTCTTGGTTCTTCAGGTTTGGGTTTGTTTGGCTTTTCTATTAAGTTTTTGCTTCTTGTGAGACTTCCAAGGTACCACCACAGAGAAATGCAATAATATTCTGGATGTMATAAGTGAAAAGTTTCTCATGACTTTGAATTTATGGAGTTGGACAAGGGCAGTCCAAGCCTGGCCACTCGCTGAGCCAACAGATGCTTTTATTTTTAAACGTTTTCCTAACTTGGAAGCAGAACTGAGCAAACTGAATGTTCCATCTTTAGAGGATGCAGAGATGGTGTTCAGCAGCTGTGGAAGACCTGTAAGCACTGGGGAAAAGAATAATTTTCCAAGTGTTCTGCAAGCTTTTGTGATGACAGTGTCATTGTCTTCTTGGAGAGGAGAGCAAAGTGCCATTTGTCACTGACAAATGAATTGGCATTTTTAACCATGTGTTAACTCCTGCAGGGTTATTAATTTGCTAACAATCATTTATGTTCTGTGTCTGTGAATTAAATCCACATTTTTCTTAGACTTTGTGTTAGTCACAATTGAAACTGTTTCTTGAAATTGCCACAGTTTGGGAAGGGATCATGACATTGTGTTATTTTCCCACTGCGGCTRCATTTTCATATCTCAGTTTGGAAATAAATGGTTTACAAGGCACTTAATAAATCAGTCAAGAATACCAAGTGAAATATGCTAGAAATCTGGAACTGTTTACGCCAACTGTAAGGTTTAGGTTGGATTTTTTTTTTTAGTTGTTTGTTTGTTTTTCCCTGGTTTGAGGTCAGGCAATATTTTATGGATGTCATAAAAATAGGACTCGTTTTGACTTAAACCCAGGGGGACTTGGGGAAGGGACCTGAGTTTGTCTAACAAGCTTTTTGTATAAATCTCTGTGACAAAACTGCTCTCAGTTCTGAGCATACAGACATGTTCTRTGTTTGGTGTAAAGCTGTTCTGGGCTTCTTGAATGCCTGACTAATTGTTAGGGCATAGCTTTAGAATAGTCTGGAGTCAACTGGAGTTGTTGGTGAAAGAGAATCACATTTATAGGACAGTCAGCAGTGCTGGGATAGCAGACTGGAGCTGCATATTCCTTGCATATTTATTTTAACGGAAATAAATACAGAGAAGTACAGCTTTTATTTGACTGTGGCATATAGGTCTGTGCTGTCTCTTACAGGTGTTCCTACACAGATTTGAATTGTTGAGTTTCWCAGAAACAACTCAAGTGTTTGGGTTTTTTAATACACTTCAATGAAACRTTTGCATTGGCAAGTTCTTCCAAAACTTTCTCAGGTTTCATCATATTCTGTTTGGCTTGCACGGGCTGTATTTGATGTGATTGTTTGTTTGTTAGAAYGTTTGAAAATTCTTGGAGAAAAAGGTGGAATATCTATGGTAAACTTCTTGAAATGTTTCTCTTTGGAGTTGACCATTAGAGTGTCCTTTCATCATCCCTGTGTCATTTGAGTCTTGGTTACAGACACAAGATTGGGAAAAACGAGCCACTTCATGCTTCAAACACAAATATTCCTTGCTATGGGAGTCAAAAAGTCAGAGTTCAAGTTCAAACTGGAATATTGCTACAGTTCCAAGAACTTCTTAAAAGAAGAGTAACCCCTGGCAGCTATGATGAACTCCACTTTTCAAGAGTCATTTGAGTTCATGCTATGTAATTTAAATGGGAAATAGTTCATTCTTTGTCAGAAAACAGGGAGTCTGACTGCTCTTTGTGAAGTCTTGAGTACAGATAACCATTCCCTGCACAGGGCAGTCACAGAAATTTATTTAACGTGTTCTTCTGGGGAGGGAATTTATAGGGGAGGACTTGCAATTTAAATCGTAATTACTGTGAACACGTCTGTACTTTTAATTCTTAACACTGCTGGGTTGGAGRTACTCCTTCATGACACTTGGAGAGATGTTTTAGTAACTTTCCTAAAAMCACTTCTTGATTATTCAACAGGTTCATGAACCACCCAGCTCCAGCCAACAGTCGCTACAARCCCACTTGCTACGAGCATGCTGCTAACTGTTACACACACGCAGTAAGTACAGCTCTGCTTTGTTTTTCTTGTTGTTTTTGGGGGCTTTTTTTAACCAGATGTTTCAGTAAATTCCTGTGGGCTTGGATTGCTAAATGCTTACCTTTGCCCTGCTGGGTTCATACTACAGCTTCTCTGGTTTTGTGTATTAAGCTTTAGCTGTAACAGTCCACAAAACTGAGTGTCTTGGAGCTCCAGATACTTCATGAGATTCCTTTTCACCAAAGTTACAGGTCTTTACCTTGATATTTTCCCTCTGTCCCAGTCAAAGGATGCCTGAGGTAAAGGGTGTATAGGYCACTACTGGTTAGCCTCCAAGGTGGATTTCCCAGGTCCGTACTGACATAGTTTTGTACAAATTGTATATTGGAAATACAAGAAAGCTTTATCCTTGTGAGAAGCCTTTGTCAGACTCTCATGTGGGTACRAGCTAGAAGAGCTGGAATGGTTTCATTGTGATACTGATTCTTCAAGAAATCTGCTATTTTGCAAGAGGCCCTAGTGATGCTGACAGCCTTGCTGAAATTCCAAGTCTGTCCTTAATTTCGTAATGTRAGGACTCATTCTGGATTTGAATATATGGCACACACTTAGAGAATAAGAAAAGTAATCCCCTTTGATTTTTTTTCTCTTTGTAATTAGGAAGTTTAATTTGCTGTCTGGCACTTTGAAAAGGGCTTAAAAATGTGTTTGTTTGCTTTTTAAGATAGCATTTGCCCTTTCATAAAAGCAGCTTGTGCTTCTCCTCCATCCCTCAACTCCAAACA
Organism: Malurus melanocephalus; assembly: GCF_030028575.1. Classification (NCBI taxonomy): domain Eukaryota; kingdom Metazoa; phylum Chordata; class Aves; order Passeriformes; family Maluridae; genus Malurus; species Malurus melanocephalus. The sequence continues at coordinate 542,087 of NW_026623330.1, read as the reverse complement.
TCTGAAGTATGTTTGGCTTTGTCCTCAGTCTCTTATCTGCAGTGTGTCTGAGTGAGCTGCAGATAYGAAAGCTCAGGGTAGTGCTCAGGACTCTTCACTCCTAGAAGGAGCTCTGTTCTTAAGGATCCTTTGTGTGTATTTCATAAATAACCAACACACAGCTCCCTGGTGCTGGTGAAAACAGAATCACCTCGGTTTGAATACAGAAAAGTTGACTGAAGCTTCTCTGTTCTTGAGCCAAGGGTCTCATGTACAGCATTATGTAAATATATGCGTATTTGCCTAGGGAATGAGGCAACGTTCTGTTAGTTAGCACAAATATGTAGTTTATCTCATAATCCTTGTGCAAATCTTGTTTGCTCTGGCCAAAAAGTTAGATTTCAAAATATCTGGCAGAAGTTGCTGTGCTCCTTAGCAAATTTCAGCTTTCACCTAGTTGAAAAACAGGCACATCTTAGTGCTGCYTGTTAGCAGGAGGTGACAGCTGAGATGGGTCAGTGTTTGCTGGTAGGCTGCAGTTTGTGGTAGAGCTGTCTAATTGTTTTCAGAACAGTCAAACTACCTGCTAAAACCCGCCCTGAACTGTTGAAATAATTATGCAATAATTTTTGATCAATATTTAAAACCTTAAAATGGGAGTCTTAAGCTCGGAAAGTACAGAAAAAGMTGGGGGGCAGGTTTTAATCTCCTTTGTGTTGCAGACTTACCAAATGTTATGTGGTCAAAAGGCTGTCTTTGCTGCTAAATTACAGTGTGAGTTTTCAATTAGACATTGATGATTCTACAAAACAGTTTAACAATGGTTCTTCAATATATTTTTATTCCAAACCTTTATTCATAATCCAGGCAGCAGTCAACTCATACTTTATGAGTGTGGCTGTACTTCTCAGTGGGTATCCCATCTGGTTTTGGACTTAAAAGTACACAGGAATCGGTTTAGGCAGCTGCTTAATTAAAAAAAAATAAACAACAAAAAAAATCCCACAAAAAAGCAAACAAAAAAAACCCCAAAACCAAAAAAAACAAACCATGACAAAAAAAAGCCCCAAGGATAAAGGAGGCTGCAGAATTCCAGGCACAGATTTTTGGTGCAATGCTTAAAAAGTAAATTTGTGTGGCAGAGTAAGGTATCCTAGAATTTCTAACTTGTAAGACT
>NW_026623330.1:521157-540706 GCF_030028575.1 Malurus melanocephalus | reverse complement strand
CAAAGTAGTTAAAAACAGACAGAAAAAAACTGTTCAGTGTGTTTAGAGGAACAGGAAGGAAACAGTGCATGAGAGAAGCAAGAGTTGTTAGAATTGGAGGGGAGAGATGGCTCTTTCATCAGGAAGCTTTCTGGTGTAGATAAGGTTTATCAGACAAAAGATAAACCCTGTTGTGCTAAAACCTCAGAATTTAGACATGGCATGCTYTGTACTGCTCTAAATGTTTCTTTCAACTGCCTTAGAAGGAGTAACTATTCTTAAAATTTGTTAGAATCTGTATTCCAGGCTGGGTTTGTGAGGTGCATGGAAAAACAGAAGCAGTATAAATATTTTAAAAATGAGACTTGGAACATTTAGCAGGCCATTTGAGCATGGAAGGAGGGGGTCATCAAAGTTTCTGATGAAGATGTCTCCATYCCCACTGACTGGGATAAGCAGTTTCTCTGCTCTCTGTGTTGCTCGTGGGCCTCCCACTCCTTTTTACTGATCTCCTAAAATTAGGGGAAAATTGAAAAGTGGGGAGAGATGGTGACAGGAGCTCACTCCTGGAGATGGACACAGTCCTTTGTGGTTCTCTCTGAGGGTCCTATGTATTTTTGGCAGCTTTGTTGATCTTTCTGTTGCCTCTCTTGCCTAAAAGGAGGTGCCTGAACCATCTCTGTGCCCTTGGTGTTTCCCTCCCAGTGAGAGGCACGAGGGATTGCAGCAGTGACTCCGTGCTCTGCTGCAGCAGCTCGTGCACCAAAGGGCAGTGTTGCTTCCTGCCTGATGTGCAAAGAAAATAATTCATTTTCTGTGAATGCTACATGCAAAAGGAAAATTTCCTACAGATTTTTATAGCTGTCTGTGGCAGAGATTTTCTTGAGAAATATGGAAAGAACACAGGTGAAATATTGACCAGCAGAGCAGTGTCCTAAGCAGCCCCAGACAGGTGGAAGACACAGGATACTTTGCTGTGAGCTGGTAACCAAGGAGTGTTTAATTTCCCTGAAGTGACCCTGATCAGGCTYACAGTTTGTTATTTCAGCCTCTTTCTTTGTGCCTTGGGGCTTTTTGSTCATTGTGACAGCAGTTCATGGTGGTTGGTTTTCCAAAATCCATCACATAGGTGTTGTGCCCAAATCTATTCTGAAATATTCCTGCTTTTAGCTGAATTAAACACATTTTATCCTTTATCTTCCTCCTTATTGCAAGGTGTTGTTGGCTTCATTCTCTCATTTTGTTCTGGCATTTCTCTAGAAAGCTTCAGGAACTGTTGCCTTCTTTCTTGTTCTGCAGATCTCTTTTCCAGCCCCRCTTGTGATGCAGCCAGGTTTAATCAAGGTGCTAAAATTAGTAAATTGGCATATCACAGTTCTGGGTTTGCTCAGTACATCAAGTTACTGGTTTTGATGATAYTCCTTTGGAAGACTTGTACTCCCATGATGGAATAAGTGAGGATTTCGTGACTTGTAGCTGGAGTTTTTTTACAGGGAATATTGGCAACTCAGAAATGCTTTGTCATGCTGTAAAATGACACAGCACAATCCCACTCATTCTCTTCATTCTGATTGTCTCACTGCTTTTTTGGCAAATTCCCTTCCTTTTAAAGGGCTGATTGATGGCATCTCCATTCTGAAAATTGAAGATTAAGATGCAGTTCTTGTGCTGGTGAATTTTTCAAATGARCATGGGAAAATCTGTCTTTTTTCATGACCTAAAGTTTTGTATTTGTTTTGCAAGATGGATGAAGCCCATTGTACCATATGTTATCTGTTATGGCACTGCCATCTAAAGAACTTTTATCCAGTTGGCTGGAACAGCAGGGTGTCATTTCTGGATTTTATATTTAATCTAGTTATTTTTGACCAAAAAAAAAAAAGTAATAAAACATCTCTTGTTTTGTCTGACTGTTCCCATGGTGCCTATCAGGCACAGAGGGGAAAGTGTTTCCAAAAAGAACACTCAGAAAAAAAAAAATCAGTCCTTCTCATGGAATACAGTGCTGTTCCCTGGGAAAGGTAGAATTGTTCTTTAAAGCCAGGACAAGGCAGAAAAGGGATTAAAGGTCTTCATTYGTGCCCTGTACCCTTCGTTCTGAAGGTGCAGAGAAAGAGGTGATAAGAGAATCTCTTCTTTGTTTTAACCCTATCACTTTATACAATAATTACCAGAAAAAATGGTTGACRYTGAACTTTGTGTTGGTCCATTTGRGCATCCCAYGTCACATCTTARCTAGGGGAACATTTATTTAGCAGATTAGTAAAAAGCTGRGGTATCTGTGKAAGAAAGGCAAGTTRTTCTGYTTAATTTCTAAATTTTGTTTGCAARGARGGCTCCCTTCCTAWAAAATGGTCTCTRTCAGAGTCCYTGAGCAGCTCATRCCTGTTATAGGGAATTAGTAGGAGTTTGCTTTTTTTACTTGTTGCTTGTGGGTAGAAATCTGTCTGAAACCTTTTAGTTCTCTGTCAAGTTTAGTCAAAATTGAAATTTGCATAGAAATTAGGAWGGAAAGTGAGGAATGTGGATCCAGCAGCTCTGCACAGCTTAGAGCCATAGCTACCCCACCACTTCTGGAGCTGAGCATCCTCCTGGTCCCTGYAAAAATGAAATGAAACAGCTGCCACATCTCATCAGTTCCATCCTGTCTGTCCCAGGGGCTCCAGCCACATTTCACACTGTGTGTCATGAGTGGAAAACAGGAGGGATTGATTTACTAAGGAGTGACACACTTCAGCCTTCCCTGGATGTGTGCATGGAAACTCAGGGCTGCTGATAAATGAGAAGCCAGGCTGGCAGCCTATTTCTGGCCTTAAAGTGCACAAAATTAACTTCCATAATTTCGTTACAAAGCTCAGGAAGTGTTTTTACCTCCATTCCCAGYGCTGTGGATGTATCAATGCCATACYTTCAATTTGYAAAGCTCTACAGCTTTGGCSATAAWTACACTAAATTTTGCAAAACGTGAGGAAATTTAATAGTGATGAAGCTACAGCTGATGTGCTTCAAGGCCAGAAGGAAAAACCATTTTTTTTTGTTGTTAATCTCTTGCTCAGCCAGCTACTTCTCAGATCCATTCAGTTTGCTCTGCATCCTCTGCACTGAGCAGAACCTCGATTTCTTCTGGTCTGTAATTAAAGGACAGACAGGTCAGGCTAGACCAGAACTTTGCACTCTGAGCCATCAAACCTGTCATGCAAAGTGGGCAGATTTGTTTAAACATTGCTTGTTCCTGGCTTTATTGTTTAGCATATGAGACTTGGCTTAAATTACCAAGAATTTAACCTAAGAAGCCTATTTGCAATTCAGGGGAACAAATTAATGTCTTAAAGCGTTTTAAAGCCTGGAAGGGAATTTGTGCAGTGTTTGTAACTTAGAAGACTGACAAAGATGGGCCTTGAGAAATGTCTGAGTCAGTGGGCTCTCTTCTTTCAATACTTTTAACACATGGGATGTTTTTGGGGTTTTTTTTTTTTTTGGTTATTTCCTCCTTTCCCCCCTTTTTCCTTTTTCTGAAGGAGATAGAGGTGCATCGTGTTTTATTTTGGAAAAGGGATGTAGTTTTAAATGTAAGTGAAGCCTGCAGCCACTTCTTGGATGCTTCTTGCAAGCGTGGTAATGCCATCATGATATTTGAATGGGGCTTGTTTTGGGAGAAGTGAATTAAAAATGCTTAAGAGGGATGTGGGGAGGCAGAGTTGGATATGCTGCATTAGAAGAACATCTTTGTGTGTTAAAAATCTAGTCATGAGAGGAGTTTGTGGCTAATTTATTTATGATAGCTTAAACCCAAGTTCTGCAAAACTATTGCTTAATTCTCTCAACTGCACTTTGCTAAATGCTTTGTTTTTGCATTGGGGATTCAAGTTTATTTTGGTCTGTCTTTTGCTCTGTCTCCATGCACAAGAGGTGGCTTAAATCCAAGCCTAGAGTAAGGTTAACATGGTTTTAATGCACGAGGCAGAATGTGAAAACAAAACCACTGCTAATATTTACAGAATTAGACAAAAGAATTTCCTATCATGGCTAGAAGAGCCAGGAACCTTCCCTGGTACCACGGGGGGAGAAATTTAGCAAACATAGGTCTGACTTATGCCTGAGAATTGCTGAATTCTTGGTGCTTGTTTGTTAACTTACAACTAAATGACAAAACWTTCTGTGGCTGGGCTCTCTCTGCCTGCTGGTGCTGCCCTGGGGGTGGCACCACGACCAACATCCAACAATGGCCTTTTTATTTTCCCAGTTCCTCATTGTCCCTGCCATCGTGGGCAGTGCCCTCCTCCACCGGCTCTCTGACGACCGCTGGGAGAAGATAACAGCATGGATGTAYGGGGTGGGGCTCTGTGCCCTCTTCATCGTCTCCACCGTGTTCCACATCGTTTCCTGGAAAAAGAGTCACCTAAGGTAGCAGCAGGAAGTGTTTCACTTTCGTGTTGTGTTTTCCTGTTGTGTTTCACRGTCAATTTTGCAGGAGGTTGGAGTGGTTCTTGCTACTGAATCATGAAAAAAGCACCCTTGATTCTGTTGGAAGAAACAGTGAGCCAAGTTCATGTATCATTGAACTTGGATGTCTGCTGCTTTGTCACAAAGAAAACAATGTGTTTTTGGTGGCCCTAGTGGCTGTTAATCCAGAAGCAGAATGGGAAAAACATCCTGTAAGTGGTTGATGGATAATATCCCATTGCAGAAATGAGGACACTGCCTGGGCCTGTGGCCTGCTCTAATGCTTTGAGGAACACAGCTTTTGCCAAGAGAATTGTAATACAATACCCAGCTAASGAGCAGGAAAACCTCCTTGGGAGCAAGGCAGCAATAGCAAAACTGACATGGGATTTGTTATTTATTTTTTATTTTATTTCTTGGTCCCATTTATGACCCCTAAATAATTCTGGGCCATGAATTTGATTTAGCCAGTGGTCACTAAACAGTAACAGTGTCTGGATTAGGCAGAGTTGATGTGGGGTCGAGAAGGGGAGAGGACTTGGAGTAGTCCTTGGAGTCCTTGGAGTAGTCTTACGAGCTTCAGTTCCTCCACATGATTTTAGAAGATGTGGAGTTGATGGTATTTTCCCCAAAGTAATTGTCAGAAAAATTAAATGATGCAGAAATATTTCCAAAATGTGCCATGGTGACCTGTTTTCTCTCTCTCTCCCTAGGACAATGGAGCATTGCTTTCACATGTGTGACAGAATGATGATCTACGTCTTCATTGCAGCATCCTATGCACCATGGTAAGGAATGGGAAGCAACAGCTGCAGGATCAAAGCTTTTCCARAGTGAACAGTGGGTCATTGCTGCTTTCCAAAATCCTTGAGTGCCTTCTTGGGGCAGGTGACCACATTCTGTGTTGTGACAGGCATTGTAATGTCATCTCTTGGGGCTCCCTGAACAGAAAGTGGTTTATTTATAATCCACACACCTCAGTTCATGCTTCCCATGAAGTGCAACATCCTCTGCCTCTCTGTGGGTAGAATSTCCCAATATCTGCTCCCCCCTCATGCTGATTTTGAAGCTCTGAGTATTTATTTGTTTTTATCAATCCCTGCTGCTCTTRTGTCAGTGTGGTCAGTTCATTCATCACTTTTTGGAATCTTTGTGCCTCCAGGTTAAATCTCCGTGAGCTGGGACCTCTGGCATCTCACATGCGATGGTTTATCTGGCTGATGGCTGCTGGAGGAACCCTTTATGTATTTCTCTACCATGAAAAGTAAGAATTATTTCTTTGCATTTAATTTCGAGTTTAAAATTATCCTCAGGGAACAAGACCAAACTATTTTTGTTTGGGAGATGAGGTACCAAGGTTCTCATCAAATAAGAAAATTTGTCTCAATGTTCTGTTCTCACTAGTACTTAATGCAAGGGAAGACATCTAGGCAGTATTTAGAGAAGATACTGCCTGCAACTGTATAATGCAGAGATAAACACTAATTTTAATTTTATTATAAAACAGTGGTTAGCTATGTGCACAAAAAGCTTTTTGAATAATGGACCCATACCAGCACATAATTTAAAATATTCTTTTTTACTGTTGAAGGAAATGTGCATCCTTTTGTACATATCTCTTGAAATGACTCAAATTGTTCCWTTTTAGGTATAAGATCGTTGAACTCTTTTTCTATTTAGCGATGGGATTTTCTCCTGCTCTGGTAGTGACATCCATGGTAAGGAATGTGACTTATTACCAGTRCAAACAAACAAACTTGCCTTTTATAACCATCTTAAATTCCAGTGCAGCTCTTTCCTTAGAGATGTTCATTTTAGTACACTGTAATTGCAAGAGTTCTCTGCAGAACAACCAAATACAATCAGTTATAGTTTGGGTTTATAATTTACATTTCAGTGAATTGCTGCCTTGTTTTGTTCAGTCTGGGCTGCATTGTGTAGACAAAGAGAGCCTGGGYTTCTTGGTGCATCTGAAAAGCATCCTACTCCAAACTGATTTGTAGTTACACATTTTAAATAATGTTAATTAACCCTTTGTGCTTCTGATATAAACCTGACACCTTTTCAAGTTAATGCTTTACCCGGCCATATCAAAGCCTTGCTGATGTTTCATCCAGCTAGGAGGAGTTGCATTGAGCTCCCATTTCCACAGAGTAATGTGGTTTCCTTTGTCTTTATCTGCTCTGCTGATGAAGCAAACCATCACACTTGTTTTAGTTCTTGAGTTACCCCAGTATAACCCCTCTAGTGCTRTTGGGACATAGTGTATAAACCCATTATTGTGCATTCCACAAAGTGTAATACAAATACACTGCACTCCTCTCCTGTCCATCTGTCTCACCCAAGATCTCCTGAGCCGTGACACCCACTCCCTTTGCTTGGGGGTGAAAAACACTTTGTACTTTGTCCATAAATTCCCTTTTCCCCCTTTCCACCYGACCCTGACCTGTCCTTGTTCCCTGGCAGAGCAACACCGAGGGACTGCAGGAGGTGGCCTGGGGAGGTTTGATCTATTGCCTGGGTGTGGTGTTCTTCAAGAGCGACGGGGTGATCCCCTTTGCCCACGCCATCTGGCACGTCTTCGTGGCCACAGCAGCTGCTGTCCACTACTATGCCATCTGGAAGTACCTTTACAGAAGTCCTGCAGACATCATTCGTCACTTGTGAGATTATGTATATCTCTATATATCTCTGGGTATATAGATATATATAAAAATATAATCTGCACTTGGCCTCTGTAACAGTATTATTTGATTTAAGGAATTTGGGGGGAGAGTTGGAAAAATTGCACAGCAAAACTGCACTGACTTTGGTAGTTCTGTGAACACAATTACTGTGAACTGATGTTTGTGTCCTGCCATTGCCCATCACATGGCAAGTGCTGTAAATAACCAAGATACTGTACCTGCAGTAACCAAGAGTCCATTCCACGTTAGCAGAACTGGCTACCTGATGTTTACAAACAAATTTTGTATCCTAGTTTAATTTTACGATTTTTAACTACGTGAATTTTTCTAAATTAGCGATTCAAATGGTGAAGTCAGTGCAATAGTGACAACGTAACGCTCTTGACCTGAGATTGGTTTCTATCATCTTTCCATGAGTCATTTCTTAGACATGAATCARAAACAACTAATCCACTTTTACCACCCATTATCTTGGTATAACGTGACTTTTATAGAAACTTTTTTGTGTTTTTTGTAAACTTTCAAAGTACATTTACTGAACTGAAGAYACACAACTGTCATCTATGCAGCTATTCATGTTGCAAAATCTTGCAAGAAATGGTTACATTCCACACCCTGTCCTGACCATGGAACCTCTTCCGAAGGTTGTGTTGCAGRTGTCATTGTAATAACCACTTTTACCAACTAAAACCTAAATGTGATTCTGCTGAGTTCTAACATGACAGCGTTCTGCTCATTTACAGTACCACTGAACCAGACCTTAAGTTGGCTTTATTGGTGATGAAGAGCTGGGACAGGAGCAGCTGAGGTGATTTTTTTCCTCCAGGCTCTGGGTTGTGCTGCCCAGGGGGAAGGCTGGTGTGGGGAGTGTCCCCTGTCCAGCCCAGGGTCGATCATTTCCCCAGACCATGTGCATACAGGTGACACTGAGGCTTGGATTTCCAAAGGGCTTTAACCTGACTGGTCCCACCAGCTCTGCTGGGAAATCTTGGAGGGAGCAGCAGGCAGAGCACCCCAAGCTCAGGGTTCTTCACAAGCACAGGGAGCAGAGCTCAGAGAACGTGGTAGGGTGTCACTTGTCATCCTGGGAGTCCCCACAGAGTCCAGCTGGTCATGGTTGCTGTCTGTCTGTCCAGGAAATCCAGCTGTGGTAGCGAGTCCTGATGGTAGAACATGTGCTTTAAAGCCCAGTGTAGAAGAGTCATTGTGGTCCTGTTGGTCCAATAATTACATCCTGTCCCACTCTGTCATGAATGTCTTATATTAAGATTGACTTTATCCTTTTTCTAATTTACTCCGTTTTTCATGTCAGTATTGAAAAAACAAAACCAAAATGTGTTGCCTTTTTCAGATTTTGTTCTGGATATTGCCTGTCTGCAAACAGTAAATAGCAAGGTAGGGATGCTCTAAAGGTCTCGTTCCACTCAGATTTGCCAGAGGGTTGCAGGTTTTAGAACATTTACATTTGTGTAGGGAATTTACCARGGGGACAAACTTTAAATTCAAGGCATGGGAGAATTGCTGTGTGGTGGTAGCAGGTGATCAGAGGAGTGGCAGCACCACAGCAAAAGAGAACTGCCCCAAAAGAGAGCAGAGGGAAGAGCTGGGCAGGTGATTCTGCTACAACAGTCTCGCACATCTGGATGCCTCAGTTTTTTAACATTGTGTCTATTTTAATACTTTCCACTTTTTGTGAGTTCATWTATTTTGTTGAAATGCAGTACTGTTAAAACCACTAAAATACATGTAAAGGTTTTCTGTAGTCAAAAGTGAAAACTTATTGCTTGAATATGTTTGTTTTAATTTTAAGTTAATTTTTCATGGCATTTGCTTTTTGGAGTGTTTGAAATGGTTTTTAAAAAATTTCAATTCGCCAAAAATATTTTGAATTTACTGTATTCTAGTCAATATGATACTGAATGTACTAGACTAACAATAAACATTTGGTGCAATTTGGAAACTCCTGTATTCTTGGTGGTTTTTTTTTCCTCCTCCATCACTTTTGTGCAGGGACTGACAGTGTGGCCACTCCTGATACAAGGGATCCTGAGTTGAAGCCCCTCATGTCTGCTCATCCAATGCTTTAAAAGTAGCAGGAAAGATGCAGTCCAATTTATTCCATTTTTAATATGGAAAAAAATCTATTCCTGTCTAAATTTTGGTTAATATTTAGAACTTGCTTCTTTCCCTTTTGCTGTTCTGGATCAATTTTCTTATACCGTTACATACTGGGATTTCTTTTTTCAGCTTGGAACATTGAAATACATAATTTTGTGCTTATCCCTGGAGGAGGATCATTGCATAAAATATAGACAAGCTGAACTAAAAATGTGTTTCTGTCTGGAAAACAAGCATATCAATTAGTCTTTTCTTTCTTTTCTCTCCATCTAATTACAGCTCTCGAGGCTGATTCCTCTCAGGAGCGAGGAYAGTGCATTTTCCAGTAATGCTTGCAGAACAGAGATGGGATTTCTTTGTCTTCCTGAGGCAAATGTTTTTAAAAGCTTCTGTATTTTCTGTGCCTCGAGGTTTTAGAAGTGCAACAAGTAGGCAGAGTCTAAATGAAGCAGTGAGATCAAACGTTTTAGTTTTGCAGATGGACCTTTCCAGAAGATGTCTGGGCTACAGCAGGTGCTTTGAATGCTGGATATGCTCTTAGGTCATGTTTTTATATCCTGTGCATCTAAAAATAATTCTATTAAAAGAAGGGTTTCATTTTAAGTTTTAGACTCCTTATATTTTTGAGTGTTCCTGTTCAAATTGTATTGGTTTAGATGAAACAGCAARGAATGCACAAGGACAGCATTAATTTTTCTCCCTGTTAACAAAAAGAGGTCTAAAATCAGGGTGCTGTTCCAATCCTGTCTGCTGCACGTTCCTGTTAATTATTTGAGGTGATGGTAAGGAATTGTGTTGCTGTCTCCCAGTTCTAGGTAAGTAAAGGAGTGGCCCTGTGGGTCCCTTCCAGCAGATTATTCGATAAAATGCACATTGTGGGGGCTGGAATGAGCAAGTTAAGGAGAAGATACTTACATTTTTCATAGGTTTTTTCCATGTTTCAATGCTCCTCCTGCTCAGAACCTCTCCACCACTCTTGACTGGGGTCTGGTGTGTTCAGAGATGTCCCTGAAGGCCCAGGCTGTCATGGTCACATCATGTGCTTGACTGAAACTTTCCTTCATGCTCTGCTATTTTTAAACTCTCAGGGTGTTGTGCTCTGCTCATTGCTTTCACCCATCAATAGGTGCCATGAGGTTAGAGCTGAAAATAGCTGACAGAAGAGAGCAGGGTGGCACAGCAGAGCTCCAGGCTGTGGCTGCTCTCTGCCTCCCCTGGACCATGGTTCTCCCACCATTTTTGGTCATCATCTGTGTGAATAAACTCACCAGCCTCTGTCCCAGGGAGGGACTGGACACCACTCACCTGAGATGCTCTTTGGTGGCTGTTTGGGTGTGTTGGGATGTCTTTGATGTGCCATTCCCAAGTGGCACAAGCAGGGCCAAACACCCCCAGGCTGCTCAGCCTCAGCTTTGGGGTGAGCTTTGCCTCCTGCTCGGAGAATTCAGCCCAGAGCATCAGTCCCGGGTGCCAGCTGAACCCACAGAGCAGCTCCACTCATCTCCAGCCCCCAGGGAAAGCAGGGCTCTCTGCACAAGAGTTCTCCAATTCCTGTGGAGGAATTCCTCAGATGATGGTAAGGAATTGTGTTGCTGTCTCCCAGTTCTAGGTAAGTAAAGGAGTGGCCCTGTCGGTCCCTTCTAACAGATTATTCTACAAAATGCACATTGTGGGGCCTGGAATGAGCAAGTTAAGGAGAAGATACTTACATTTTTCATAGGTTTTTCTCCATGTTTCAATGCCCCTCCTGCTCAGAACCTCTCCACAGTTCTGGCACAGGGTGGAATTTTTTGGATACTCTGCTGCTGCTGGAGGCATCTGGTGAGCAGGGAGGGTGGAAATTTTTGCTCCCTGTGTAGAACCAGAGTTCTTGCTCCTAAGGAKAGGCTGGGGAGCCAAACTCCTGTTGCAAAAGGCTGGCAGAGGAGCCAGTTTTATAACACGAGTTACATCACTGGCGTTTGGAGCTCATGTGCTCAGAGGGATCCGTTCTGGTGTCTCTGTTGCTTAGCAGCCCCAGCCGTGCCAGAGTGGATTGGAGTGCCCAAATCCTATAGGATTTAGGTGCCTTTGGATGCCCAAATCCTTTAGGTGCCTTGGCAAATCTCCCTGAAACGTTCCCAGAGGTGAGAAGCTGTTGGAGGAGGCTGAGACTGAGGGGGTTCAGCTCCAGCAGCACCTCCTCACTGTCTGGTGGCCCTGGTGGCTCCAGGACAGGCCCTGAGGTGGCTCCTGTGACACAGCCAGCGGGTGAGCCATGTCCAACCAGACACTGAGAGCAGCCCACAGCATGTTTGGATGCTGAGCTGAGTTATTCTGRGTGTTGAAACACTGAAACCCAGCCYGCAGCACCTCCTGAACGTGGGGAACCTGTGGCACTTTTGGCTTCAACCAGAAGGATTTAGCAGCATTTTAAATGCTGGAGGATTGCACATTGTTCCTGTGGGAACTCGACTTGTCTTCTCTAATCAAACCCCATGCTGGGGAAGCTCGGGATTGGTCTAGGAGGGAAATATGGATTTTATTTTTTTTAATATGTGTCTGGATATGTGAATATGTTTGAACGGAAATGGCTTTTGTCTTGAGGCTGATGGTGGTGCTGAGGGAGCTAAACCAGACTTCTGCTAAAACACTGGAAATAAAGCTCCAAGGGACTCTGTGAGATATTTTTAGCCCCTCCTCTGCCTGCAGGCAGGACAGACTCTGCCTGTCAATCCTGACAGGCTCGTTCTGAAAAGCCTCTAACAATGGGGATTTYACAATCCTCCCAGGCAGTTTATTTCAATCTTTCACCCTCTGCCCTCTTGGTTTTTATTTTTTGTTCCTGCTGTCCCAGCACTATTTTCTTTGCTGTACTTTAAGCCTGTTACTCCTTGTCCTGTCTGCAGAGCTCAGGGAAGAGCCCTCCCGGGCAGTTTTTCTGTACTTAGAGATTGTCATTTCTTCCTTTGCTTTCTTCTCCCCTGAACAAACTCAATCCCTTCAATCTTGCTTCCCTGCCACCTTGTTTGACAGAGCCAGCAGGGTGTTCCAAACTCCACACACCTTTCCCAGCTGATGTTGTGACACAGGACATGAGAAATTAGTGACAGAGCAGAAGGAGGGGGAGGTGGAAGCTGTGATTCCATGTTTYAGGAGAGGGACATCAAGTGAGAAAATTAACTCTACCCCCCAAACCCAGCACACACGGCATCCCAGGAGAGCAGCTTTTCCTTCTTCTCAGCATTCTGTGTTCTGGTTATTGGTTTGTTTTATTTCTCATGTGCAAGCGGGGATTTTTGTTGCATGGTGATGGGTTTTCTTATTTGTCTGGTTTAGTGGTTTGGGTTTGGGGTTTTTTTCCCCCCTAATTGTGTTTTTCTTTACTTTCTGAACTTAAAAAAATTATAATGAATTTTTAGTATTTTARTGCAATCTCCCACCTGTTTCCAATGCTGTTTTTGCTTCTCAGCAGCATCTCCAGGACATCATCCAGCTGTGCATCCCAGCTGGGATGTGCTGTGCATCCCACYGGACACTCATTTGCTTCCGTCCAGCCCCAAATCACTGTCAGGCAGTAAAAAATCCCCACTCTCCTGAGCTCAGGGGAGAGCTTTTCCTCACTGAACCTCCCGTCCCCAGCAGCATCCTCGGGCTCAGCCCTGGGGGGCTTTGCTTTGTGATCCCATTTTGATGCTGATTCCTCCAGCCCCATCCAGCGGGGAGGGACAGRGGGGCTGCGAAACCGGGGCAGGGAAAGGGATCCCTTCCCTGCAGGGATTCTGTTCGTTGCTGGGATATCCCAGATATTCCTCCAGATCCACTGGGACCCCAGGCTGGGTGGGCACGGCTGAGCAGGGCTGTGACCCTTCCCCGAGGTGGTGGCTCTGTCTGAAGGCTGCAGAGTGGAGAGAGGAATGCGATTCGGCTGAGAGCAATGAGGCTGCGGGGTCACATTTAAAATAAATTACTCCGACTGCTTCCATCAGTGCTGGTGAATCCTGTGGGGCGCTGTCTGCAGCGGGGCTGATCCTCACATCTCAATTTATTAAAACTGCCGATGTGCGAATGAGCGAGCATCGCCCTCCGAATCCCGAGCGTGTTTCCCACTCCCGGGAGCAGCGGGAGCATCTCGGGCTCACCCACGGGGGAGAGCCTGGAACCGGCGATGTGACACCAAATCTGTCCCCTGACCGCGGGGGACTCGGATCTTCACGGCACCGAGGGAGGGACACCCGAGGGAGGAGGATAAAGGGGATTTTAAGGAGGAAAAGCTGGCGGGGTTCGYTCGGAGCCGCTCACGGCTCTTGCGTGACCTCTTGTGTCGGCTGGGGACGGCTCTCGGTGCTCCCAGCACGGATCTCTCACATTTCCCCACTCACAGCTGAATTTAGGGAACGATTATACCCAAAAATGAAACGCCGATCTGTTGCGGACACAGTGACAAATCCTATTTATTCCTTTTAAATGCGATATTAAGGATTTGTTTCTCGCTGTCCAGACTCGCCGTGGGTACGGCTGCGTCTTTATTTTGCTCCTGAATAATTTTTTTAAGCAGCTGGGCAAGGGTGATAGAAGATTTAAAGCATCTYAAAGGTTCTTAAATTCTCACAGGTTTCATGAAATTGGGGGCGGGAGTTAAAAAAGTTAAAAAGAGAAACAGCAAACGCAGCCCTAAGGTGACCTCGGATGCTCCAGAGCTGCCGGAGCCGGGGCTGTGCCCGGCCAAGGGAACGCCTCGGAATGGGATTTTTCTAGTTCTTCTTTTTTAAAAAAAAATTATTTATTTTTAAATAATGGATTTTCTGGGACCGTTTCATCCATGAATGACCCCAGAAATGTTAAATCCATCAAATTTATCCTCAAGTCAAAGGGGATGGGTTATAAGAGGAGCACTAGGACGCCAAAGCAGCAAAAACTCTGGAAAATTAACCCAAAATGTGCTCTTGGCTCCTCATAAGGATGTGTTTGGCGTGGGGAGCAGCTGGTTTCTTTTATATATTTGCATATTAAAGCATAGTTATGCTACTAACTATGCTATATTCATAAGACTTAAATTTTCTCTCTGCATATAAACATGTGCTAATRAATATCTCATCATACGTGAAAAATTTTGTCATGAAATAACAAATAAAACATCTCTAAAAACATGTTTTATGTATTATAGGTTCTATAATTAATATAAAATATAGTAATAAAAGCTGCTATATGCACACAGAGGCGGTCAAGGAGGGTTTGTATGTTTTTGCATTGTAACAAATATATTTTGTACATAACAAATAACATATAGGGCAAACCCAGGTCTTTATAGCAATAAAATATGTGTAACTACATATTAATGAAGAAAATGCTGTTAAATAATCTATTTTTTTAACCCTATCTTTCTGAATGTGTACATGACACATGTGTGACACATGAGTGAACATGAGAGCCCCAGGTGTTTATGAGTTATTAAAACATGTATGTCATGCAGAATATGTACTATGTATTTATTCTCAGACTTTCGTATGTCAGTGATGGCCATTTTTAGATGCATCTTSACATGAAAATATTAGAAACTTTATTAATTCTGTTCCATAGGATATGGAAATAAAATTATTAAATTTCTGTCTGGCTGGACAGTGAGAGGGAGTGCACGTGTGTGCGTGCATAATGCAGAATGCGTAGCAAAACCAGACCTTTATGGCAATAAAAAAATTCAAAATAAATTTAAAAATTTTTTTAAAATAAAAAAATGAGATATAAAGGTGCATTAATAAGCTAAATGCTGTTAACTATGCTTTATTAAAGTATAATTAGCCAGTGTATAGCTCTGTGGATTCAGAGATAAATGTGCTTGTGCAGATGCAAACCTGTGTGTGCATTAGACCAAATACACTTTCTGTCTTGTTTAAAACCTTTGTGTTAATAAAGTTTTCATGTTTCTATAAAAGTGTATAAAAATATTAAGTTAAAAGCAATTATGATAGATTTGTAACTCATAATTTACCATAATGCATTTTCATGGCACATGAAAATACTATTTAAACACTTTCTATATACACCCATCTTTAATATGTCTAATAAATATATCAATTTATATTACAGCTATTTATTTGAAGCTAATGAAAGCGTGCACACACACACRGAGGGGAGGTTGAGTCAAGTGTTATTAAAACATAAATTTTTTGCATAATATAGACTATATATATGAAAATGCAGACTTTAATAGATATCTGTGCCTACATATTGTGCTCTGTACCCAGCTATATATATATATATATAGATAGATAGATAGATAGATAGATAGATAGATGGATAGATAGACAGACAGACAGACAGACAGATAGATAGATAGATAGATAGATAGATAGATAGATAGATAGATAGATAGATAGATAGATAGATAGAGATGTACACATATTTAATAACTTGTAGAAGGGGTTAGTGCTGAATTGTAGTTTTCTCTCCCTGGCTGTATTTATTTATATAAACTAGATATCTAACAGCCTGTGGCATGTATTTTCTGCCACGTGATCTGTATAAAAGATATAATGGAGAGTAAAATTACTGAATTATGTTGTATATTTATTGTATGTATAAAATAAAAGTTATTATGATATGTATATAATAAAAACTACTCCTTSATATGCAGCATTTTTATGAATTCATTTATGAATTTAGTGAATTAATTCATGTTCGCATCTGATGATATATCAAGTGTATMATGGATATATGTAAATGATGCTTACACTGCTCCACTTTATTTCTTACACACACACATATATATAGTATTTTTGTTAAAATGGTAAATAACACTAAATAATAGTATAATTAGAATTATTTAATCTTGTCTAAGTACACATTTGCTGTGGTTATACCCAACCCTGGAGCCAGGTTGGGGGACATTTCCCCTCCCAGGTGAGACAGATCATAGGATGGGAGAG
This sequence comes from Malurus melanocephalus, assembly GCF_030028575.1. Lineage (NCBI taxonomy): Eukaryota > Metazoa > Chordata > Aves > Passeriformes > Maluridae > Malurus > Malurus melanocephalus. The sequence continues at coordinate 524,574 of NW_026623330.1, read as the reverse complement.
AAAAATTCCCTCCCAAAAGCCCCCATGCCCCAATACACCAAAACAAGCACACAGCTGAGAGAAGAAAAATTTAAAAGTTTATTAAACATTAAGAATAACAGACAAAAAAAAAAAGATTTGGGCTGAACAGCATACAGGATGCAAACCATTTCTTGTCATACAGATAATTTGATCTATTTGTTAAACTTGTATTTAATGCAGTCTTGTGGTGTTGCCAGAAATACGATGGTTGATCACTTTTAAGTTTTAATATAATTTTTTTTTTTCTTCACATAAAAAAAAGTCAACAAAATAAAAATAAACTGCACATCTCTATTGTAAAATTACATGCAAAAATAATTTTAAAGCAATAATTGGGGGTATTACAAACCCACAGAGGCAAGATATTCCAACGAGAGGGGGCTGAGCCCATCCCATCCCTGCTGCTCGCTCCGGCTCCTTCCCCACATTTGGAATTTCTTGCTTTTGTGGATTCAAGTCAGAATTTATTTCCACGGTGCTTGGTTCAGMGACTTCAGCACCACTCAGAACAGAAAAAGAAATACCCCCCCTGCCTCCTCTGCCACGGGCTTTCCCACAGAGAGCCCCAAAGTGCTCGGATGCACAAATCCATCTCCAGTCCCACTGATTTCTAGAGGGCATTCTTTTGTAAAAAGAAAAAAAAATCCACTTCTAAGTTTCAGCAAAAAACGAAAAGAGAAGACAAGCATTTTAYCAATGCTTATAGTGTAATAGAGGTCAGTGAATTATTTAGATAAGCTATTAATTATTCTGCAAATATATATATTTCTATTCTTATAAAATTACAATTTCTTATACCTACAAGCTCCTTCATGAGAGCAACAAAGCCATCAGAGGTGTGATGAGCCCAGCTGAGCTGTCCTTGGGAACTGCAAATGAGCTGAAGTTCCATTTATTTATTTTTATTGTTATTTTGGGGGACACAACCTGGATAGGGAACCTGGGGATTTTCCAAGTTTTAAGCCCATGTATTTTGCYTGGGTTTTTTGTTGTTTTTTTCCAGGTGAGCTTTCCTGAGCAGCCAGAGTACCCAAGTCCCCAGTAAATGGGGATGCCCAAGTCCACAGGATCCTCAGGAAGGGCTCACCCCAAAAGGGAAGTTCCAGTGATGTTCCCAGTGATGTTCCCAGTGATATTCCCAGTGATGTTCCCAGTGATATTCCCAGTGATGTTCCCAGTGATGTTCCCAGTGATGTTCCCAGTGATGTTCCCAGTCCCGGATGGGATGAGGAGGCACCAGAGCAGCTCTGGGATTGCTGGGCGAGGCCGAGCCTGGAAACCTCTGTGCTCCTCTGTGGCCGTGCCTCAATAAACTCTGATACCACCCTACAAAAACCAACCAGCTCCCACCCCTTCCCTGCCCAAAAAAACCAAATAAAAATTTTTTGTTTGTTTTCCGAGCTGCCTTTTGCACTTTACACAAAGTTCTGCGGGCACAACCCGCCCCAGCAGCGGCACCGCTGTCCTCACCCCGCTCTTGGGTCACCCCAAAAATGCCCCTGGTGGGGACCCCCCTGTGCCACACTGTCCCCTCTCCTCCAGTGCCCTTCAGGGAACAACCCCTGCACTCCAAAGCTGGCTGCAGCACGTGGAAACTCAATTTGCTGAACCAAATGCTCCACGGGCAAGTACTGCACGTTAAGGGACAYGGACAGGCCAGGTGTGTTTGTGGAAAAATACTGGAGAAATGCCATCCATGCCAGGGTGCTTTTAGTGCTGACCAAAATGCTGAGCTCTCTGCAGCCATCTCCTGAAGCATGAATAATGATTTAATGGAATGAACAACCTTTTGATTTGAGAGTAATGTCGGAACACTTAAAAAGCTGCGAGCAAGACGTGTAGCACCGTATTTTCCTCACACGTTACTGACTGAATGCAGTACACACAGCTGTGTRCAGGAGCTGAGCTGTTTATAAAAGAAAAATTCAGCTGGAAACAGATTCTAGCAGCAGCAGCAGCAGTGGATTGGAAATGACTGTGAGTGGTTTTGTGTTATATATAATTTTTCTGCCATGGCGAAATATTGTCCAATCAATAGTTGACTAAAATCCATGTTGTGCTTTGTCCCTGTTMAACAGTTTCTTTCTGTGTTTCTGATGGAAAATAATAAAGTGTCTCTTTTTCTGTAATATGGAACTTCCTGGGAAGCCATATTACTCCCATAAAAATTTAATTTAAAGCACAGAACACATCAGTGTGCCAGGCTTAAAATATTAAGGATTTTAAAAAAAGGAAAGAAAAAAACAACAACCAACAAACCCCTAAGCATTTCCTTTCTGTACAATAATGGAGAATATATATCTTTGCTATATATTTTAAACATGGAATAGCTTTTTCTTTTTGCTATATATATGTCTTTCAAAATACATTGTCAGTATTTGTACTTGAAAAATACTGTACAAAACGAACATACTATAATTATTCTGTATAAACTTTATACATTTTATAATATCTATCCTTTTGGTCTAGAGTAAACACTTAGATTGATTGGATTAACCACAGTATATGACAACACCATCCCCTCCTGAAATACACCAGTGTCTCTTACATTCATTTTTCAGAAGTCCACTTTATATTAGAACATACATGTTCAAAAGCAGAGAGTTTAAAACAATAAAGTTCAGAACCATCAGTTCATGTCACACTCAAAACAACAATCACTAGGGAAAAAATGGGCTTTGCAAACCAGTGACTTCTTCTAACTGAATAAAAGTGATTTTTTTTTTTTTTAAACAGCAAGATATAATCCACAGAAAAATATATTACAAAACATGGGGGGGGTGGGGGAACCAACTGAATTTAGGTGTTTATTCAACTTTTAATCACAAAATGGAGTAACTAACCGAAAACAGAAAAGCCTCTCTGATTTCGACATCGGATCTGATTTGACGCTATTGAGTTTTGTCCTCGTTCTCCAACTACGGATCCTGCTCCTCACCCAGGCGCTCCCCCGGGGCCGTGCTGGGGATGTTTTTTGGGAACTCTTGGCCAAAGATATCAAGACTCGTGTCGGGGAGGGACCCCACGGCCACGGGGACTGTCCGGGCAGCATGCACGCAGGATTATTGCTTCGGGTGCGGGCAGTGCGAGCTACACGAGCTGTGCTCTACCACAACTACCGACCTACCTGGGCTCCGTGGAGAGGAAAAGGGACCTGGCAGCTACACAGAAGCCTTTATGGGATCTATCATGAGTACAGCTAAACTCAGCCTAACAGCACTTTTATAAATCTGAAAGACAATTATCACCAAAACTTAAAAATACAACGAAAGCGATCTATAAATTAATAGTTCTGCAGTGTAGTACTAAATTATTATTTGTGCACTTTATTAGCATGTTAACTCTTCTGATTAGACAGACTTAAAAACGATAGCTTGTTACTCTCGGAAAAAAAAA
>NW_026623330.1:515691-520855 GCF_030028575.1 Malurus melanocephalus | reverse complement strand
CACAGACACAGACCTGGGCACACACGTGTGCGCACACACACGCACGCAGGGACACGCACACGCAAAAAAAAAAAAAAAAAAAAAAAAAAAAAAAAAAAAAAAATCAAAGAAACCAACGTTAAGTCAGTTTTGTTTCTGCTTCTGGTAAAGTGCTGAAGACAGAAAGGTTGGTTTGGGTGCGGTGCTATCAAACAGGAAACACATTGTCCATCTAGTCAAATGCCAACCCGCGACAAGAGAGAAAAAAAAAAAAAAAAAAAAAAAAAAAAAAAAAGAAAAAAGGAAAAAAAAAAAAATCAACCCCACTTCCCCCCCACCAGCTGGGATTTACAGGGGGCCGTGCCGAGCTTCGTACTTGGCCAGGACGTTCTTGCACTTGCCCAGCTCCTTGCGCAGGTCGGCCACCTCCTGGCGCAGGGCCGAGTTCTCCTTCTCCAGGAAGGATGCGCGGATGGCGATCTGGTTCTCCTTCAGCCGCCGCGCGTCCCGCGAGCGCTTCGCTGCCATGTTGTTCTTTCTGCGCCGCGCCCAGTATTTGTCGTCCTGCTCGGGAGACACACACGGAGGCAAGCACAGGTGTTAGATTTTGGGAGAGTTGGAGCCGGCCGCCCTGGTGCCGCGGGCTCCAAGTCGCGGCTTCCGCACAGATGCCACGGCGCGTTTCTGTCAAAATGTTTGTGCTAACCACTCATCCTCCTGACAGAGAATTCCTCCCAGGAGAAGGGCAGCAGTGAGCAGAGGTACAGCCCATCTCCCATGCGGGCTGACCCAGTTAGCACATCCACCTTGGTGAGCCATGGCTCACGCCGTGTACAGGCTGCAGCAGCACTAATGACCCCTGGCCCCGCTCAGTGCTGCTGTCACCCATTCCATCCACTGCTCAGCTCTTTTTTCCTGTTCAAAGCGCTCCACAGAACCCCAAAATGTTCCTGCCTGCACCACAAAGCCACTGGAAGATGATCCCTTGAACAGCAATGGCTGCTCTGGCACCAACAACAGAGATCAATGCAACAGGCTTTGACTGTGGAAAAAAAAACATTGGACAGAAATAGGGCCTCTGCCCCCTGAGGTTTCATAAGCTCACACATTCTCAAGGCGTTATCCCTGAGGACTTGGCTCTAGGAGATCACCTTAATGCTTTGGTGCATCAAAGGCTTGAGGTAACTACTGAATTTCACCTGATTTTTCCACTCTTCCAAGTGGGGCCTTYGGCAAAAAGGCAGCTTTGATGTAACTGAATTAAGTTCTAGAACTTTGGAACAGCTCAGTGAGTACAAAGGGGGCAGAATCTCTTGTGGAAAGTGAAATTCGGTCCCTGGAGGAGTTAAAGAGTGACACTGAACCCTCAAACTTCCTCTCCCTTTATTCTGACACACTCCCCTTTCCCTGCTGCTCTGCACCTTCTGCTGCAGCACAGGGCAGAGCAGGAGCAAAACAACTGCTGGCAGGAGGGCTCTCGAGCTGCTTTCTATCAGTTTGGCTCAACAAAATGTGCAGGAATGCTGATCTGGAGCCAGCGTTATCTCTGAATGGCTCTTCACCTGTACTTAGGTGGGACCCCCTAAAATCCCCCCTAAAAAAAAACAAGCACGCAGCAAAAAGCTATGACCCAAATCTTGTTTATAATTTCCCATCTCATTCCACTCCATAAAAATCAGCTTTAAGCAATTTATTAGTGTGCCACCTAGGCTTCATCCCTCTTTATTTTAACAAATTGCTATGGCAAATCCCTTAATCCGGGCCTGAAAGAGGTAAGGCTGGCATTTCCAAATCACATGCGGCCCAGAGACGATTGACTGGTCTAATCTGCTTACCCTCCCCCAGCACCCAGAGGCTGCTCCACATGCCAGGGCAGGAGCAGCGCTGGGGTCAAGCGCTCTGCAGCGAGTCAAGGGCAAGCRATGGGATAATCCCTGGGGAAGGAGGGACCCTGAACTCCTGCTCCCCTCCTGGCCTGCAGGACCTCTGCCAAAAGCTGGCTTTGGTGAAGAAGGGTGCCTGGGAGATGTGAAAATGGGAGAAATGCAGCCATTCCTGCAGGGACAGAGCTCCCCTGGGCACTGTGACCCGTCACAGGCACCACAGGCAGGCAACGAGGTGCAAGGAAAACCTTTGTGAAAGCAGGCTGAGTGACAGCAACCTGAGCACGGCTGGAATGGTGATTTCTGGGCTTTTCACTTGCACCACAGCATGCTCAGGGATAAAAATAGCTTCTCTCCCTAATGCTGTCAATCTGGTGCAAACACATGGCATCCCTGGCTCCCTGCACGTGCGGCCAGGGATTCCCACTGACTCCAGCAGGATCCCAGGCTGGGTCTCAGGGGCAGCAGCAACAGCAAAATGAAAATTCTGCACTGATTGCCTCTGATAAAAGAGATTCTCTTGGRAAGCACACACCAGGGAAACAACTTTTGCAAATAATGTTCTGAAAACCTGAATCAGTTGATCAATTTTCCTGCTATCTTCATGCACTTTGCTTTTCACATCTCAGAAGCAGCGAGTGGCACAGACAGGCTCTTTGTTTCTAAATACTGTTGTAGTATTGTATTTTACATGTTGTATTAAAACACGCCTCACAGGAGAAAAAAGTCTGTTTTTCTTCTGTTTTCCTACCACTTGTCTAGATTCTTTCACCTGGATTAGTGAATATATATTAGTGAAATACAGTTTTTACTGCAGTATTCTCATTCACTATTGAACACAGAGCTACAGCAACTTCCAAAMAAGACACAATATCCTTCATTCTGTCATCACAAGGGTTCTCCATGGACTCTGTAAGRGATGGATTCCTCCTTGAAGAATTCACAGCCTATGCTGGATAGCCAGAGGATGAAGAGAAAGGCAACATGAACAGACTGAGGATGAAGAAAAAGGAAACATGATCAGGCTGTTTCATAAGTGGGAAATATGGGACAAAGCAAGCTCGTCCAAGGTCACACAGGAAGTTGCTGGCATACAAAGGAAATGAATATTGAGCTCATGAATTTCAGCTGTTGCATAACTAATAAGGGACATCCTCCCATCAGTCTCACTCAGAACCCTGAACACTTTTATTCTACAGCGAACTCAGACTGAAAGATTTACTTTACATGAGAAAACACATTCATGCTCCAAACCTGCACCTCAAGAGAGGAATGGTCAGAGACCCTGCAGRAACCACCTCGTCACCAGTTCCAAATTACCTTCAGGTCATCTGGGATGAAGACTTTGCGAGCTTTCTTAATCATGGGCTGGGGTTTCAGCTCTTCTTCGGARAACTTGCGCTTGCGAGGATCGAACATCTCCTGGCCAGGAATGCTGGACAGAGCAAGATCTGCAGGGTCGGGTTCGTAGCCGACAGGAACTTGGATAGTCTCAGGATCGATGGGGCTCGGCGTGTTCCGGTTTGCTGGCAAGATCTGACCTGCAGAAATACAGGATGGATACAGCTGGGTTAGAGAAAAATATTTTAACTGTAAYAAAGGACATGGATTTTAGAAGATCTCTGTATATTTTACAAGCACTAATTCTTTCAGCTTTCCCTTCAGGTTTGGTATCTACTCCTGCTAAATATTAGATTGTCCATTCTGCAGGGTGCATATCCAGATCCAGACATGCTTTGATATTCACAATCTGTTCCTAATTCTGGCTGCTAATCCTGGATGCCCAAGATCACTGAATCTAAAACCAAGTTCTGCTGGGCTGCAGGCAGAAGATCTATTGCTCCAACCTGCCACTTCATCAGGATCCCATCCTCAGGAACAAACCATAAGCACTCTCATTTAGCTCAGATTTATCAGCACACTGTAACCCCTCASTTATACCTCTGAGGGTACATTTATTTTACAATCAAACAACGTACCACACTTGCCATGAATAGCAATGAAAATGTACTTTCAGCTGTGCTGAAGCACTCCAAGGAGACTGCTATTTATTCTYTATGAAATCCTACCAGGGATATTCTAAAAGACACTGAAGGAAACCAGCAGCATGAAAGGCTACAATGATTCCTTTAAGATGCTCTGCAGAAATGAAGAAAACACTTATTGATGCTGCATTTCTCTTTCATGGCATATAACATCTAATAAAAAGGAGCCTATACCCAGAAAATGAGTGCTATCCCTCCAATTTTTCTTTTTTTTTGATCTTAGATACAGCCTTCAAGATCCTACAGCACCAATTCAGGCACYGTTCCCACTTAAAATCCAATTTAAAATCTCAACCAAAGGCTCCAAAAATAGGATCCTGAAGTCAGCTGCCTAAACATGGACTATCCCCGGGGGCAGAATTTTCAGAACTTTTCACATGCCTCAGAAGTAGAAGCCTCACAGACTTCAGAGGGAGGACTTCTGATTGAAGCAGATATTCTTTTATARTTCTGGCTATTTGCTAATTCACTTTGACTTCAGCGATCCGACGGCTTTCATGATAACTACAAAAACATCCTGTGGCTGCGTAATATTTCCTTATTCGTGCCCACATCTGCAATATTTGGGGTGTAAACCAGTAAACATTATATGTCATTCCTAATTCCAAGGCCAGCACTAACAATGTAGTTTTTATTTTAATAATATGGGAACCTCACCGGGGAATTGCACTGCGCAAACCAGGGCTCGCTAAGGGAGAGCTTTTGTAACTCCTATTTTARGGCTGATAAAAACAGCTTCCAGGAAAGGCTGGTGAGGGCCGGGGAGAGGAGAAAAGGAGGATCAAAGTTATTAAAATAGAGATGGGGCTGCAGCAGAGGGAGTGAGAGGGAAGGATGCTGCTGCACGCATTGTGCCGCTGCGGAGCGCTGCCGGCCCTGGCTCGGGATGCGCTTCCCGCTGTCCCCCGCTAATCCAGCCTGGGGCTGGCAGCGCCAGCGGCTTCTCCCCGCTCTCGGAGCTGGGAACGTGGCGTTTCCAGCTGTCCCGCGTTAATACAACCGGGAAACAGCGGCGGCACCTCCGCTCCGCCCGCCCCGGGGCCGCCCCTGCCGCGAGTGATGGGTGCGCGCTCCCAGCGCGGCGAGATCGGGGAGGCTCAACACACCTGCATCCCTCCTGGAACGGCGGTGTGCGGGTCTGAGCCCCTTCCCTGTCCCGGTGTGCAGGTCTGAGCCCCTTCCCTGTCCCGGTGTGTGGGTCTGAGCCCCTTCCCTGTCCCGGTGTGCGGGTCTGAGCCCCTTCCCTGTCCCGGTGTG
>NW_026623330.1:511466-513966 GCF_030028575.1 Malurus melanocephalus | reverse complement strand
CCTCGCATCAGCGAGCGTCCCAGCTGTCACAACAGCCACCGACAGTGCTGCTCTGAGCTCTGGGCACCAGCATGGGCCAAGGAGGGAGCCCACCCTGCAAAGTGAGGCCCCTCAGTGCCCGGCATCGGGAGCCAGGTGCCTTTGCCAGGCTCTGCATTATTGGAACGCTCTAGCTCGCGACGGCGGCCAAATTTTCACAAGGGTGAAGTGGCTGGGCTGTTTAATGTGCTTAAGCTTTGTTCTCAATGGGGGCTGACGGCTGCCAAACGCTTTGGAAAGAACTTAGCCCCTCTATTTAAGTTGCTGAAACGAGAGCTCTTGAGCATTAAGCTCTTTTGGAAATCCAGCTGCAGAGCTCTGTGGCGGTGGTGGTGGAAGCAAGCCGGGAACAATTGTTAATGGAAACTTCCCCTCATACCACCCTGGTGATGTGTCTCAGCCACGGCCTGGAGAGACCACAACTATGTCAACACTGGCCTTTTGTCTGGAGCTTTTCCCACTTTAGAGCTCCACTCGAGCAAGGAGGAGTGTGCCAGGACAGACACAGCTCCAGGTGTGCCCTGGCAAAGGGAGCAGCAGGTTTTGACAACCCCAGCAGTTCTGCTGCCCCAATATCTTGCCTTTGYTAATGCTCCTGGTGTTGCTCTGGCAGATATTAGCATAGTGGAAAATTTTTCAGAAAGAAGGACTTGAAAGAAAGTTGGCTGTTCCAATCCTTTCAGTCCTCCCTCCTCCTCCTCCTCCCAGCAGAGACTGCCAGTGAGGAAGTCCAGTGTAATGGCAGTATTTTCAGTGTGGTTCCTTTTTCAGAGACAAATGGACTGAGGCCATTCACTTGTGTCACCCAGGTCACCAAATGRCTGGCAAAAAAAAAACCACTGCAGCTCTTAATGGCTTGCAATAATTAAAATGCACAATTTAAAAGTATAGTAGCGTTTTTATATACCTAAAAAAATCCCAAATGCTGATCTGGTATCATGGGGAGTTCAATCACCATATCCTGACTCTTAATTTCCCCTTTTTGAAACATCCCACCTACCAGCTGTGCCCAGGAGAGCGAAGACGGAAATAACCTCTTCAGCTGCACCACTGCTTGGCAGACTTCTTATCTGTACTGCGAGAGATCCCTGGTAAATTATGTGGAACACAATTCTGAATCATTCAACTCCCAGAGAAATGTGTCTGATTTTCAGAAAATCTCCCTTCTCGCAGCCCTTCTACACTCCTCATCAGCTCAACAGCTGGCTGGAGAACAGCACCGAGAGGAAGAAAAGGGAGTGAAAATGTTCTAATCAAAATATTTTTCCCTATTTTTTACACACATTGGAGGRAAATAAAAGAGGAGATTCTTACTCAATTCATTAGCAGCCCAGAGATAAAACATGTGTTTGCTAATCATTTTTCTTTCTATAAACTGAAGGCACTTTGTGTGTGTCAGTCAGGCTGTGCAGCAGTGGTTAAACTGACAGATAATCCTCACCCAGAGCTGCTCCAGAGCTCCCCCGGTATGTTTTCCAAGCCGTCTATCCCCTTGGCAGCTGGCCAGCTATTTGGGATAGCTCCCTTACTCCAAATCACAGCCTGTCCCAGACTAATCTGTCATCCAGCTCTGCATTAACTCCTTCAGCCTCCAGGAAAAGCTGTCTCACTGCAGAACACGGCAGGAGCGCAGGGATGGAGATGGGAAAAAATACCCACAGGCAGTAAAGTAAAAGGGGTATTCTGGAGGTCAAGATTTATCTGAGGACAGCATCTTGTCAGGTTATCATTCCTCACACTATTATAAGCAAACTTTTATCAATCCTACCTTCTCCTATCTGATTTCCCTGCCATTAGGATGGTAGTGTCTCCCAGAAATCAAACCATTCAGGTGCACACTGGAATCCTCCTGTCTTCATTGGAAGGACAAACCCAACCACTCTGTGCCTTGGGGTGAAGAAGACACTTCACCTCTGGCTGTGTTGATGCAAGCAGTGATTAGAGCAGCTTTCTTTTCTTCCCAAGCAATGGGATATCCGTGTATTTTGACCAGGGCTCCAAGCTGGCACGGACATTCCTCAATTTCCTTATTTTACACAAACTCCATTCTGCCCAATGTGGGGTGACTGCAAACGCTTCCTGCAGAAAGATCTCAACCCAACGCAACCACAACTCGCTGCTTTTAACACACACCGAAAGACTGGCACACTAAAGTGTTTTTAAAATGTGCACTTTTTAAAGATACCGGCATTGTTTACAAACCTCGTGCGTTTAATTATGAAAGGATTGTCATTTCCCCTCTCAGCATTGTGTGCCTCCCGCTCTGGGCCTCTGCACTGTTATTCCAGGCAGGACTGSTAGTCTTATTAGGATTGTCTGACACTTCCCATTAGAGGATGCTGCCTTCAGTTCCTTCAGCCTTTGCCAGATTTCAACCATTCTGTTTGGATTTCTCCTGCGCCAGCTGCGTTTCTGCCAGAATGGTTCTACAGTTTCCCGACAAAGGTTCCGCAAAAAAAAA
>NW_026623330.1:489762-511371 GCF_030028575.1 Malurus melanocephalus | reverse complement strand
CTTTGTTTTGAACCTGCTAAAAGTTTCTGGCAGACTTAGCACTGGAGTGTGCTCGTGGCCTGTGCGCTGGAAGAGAGGGCAGCTCCTGGGTCAGGGTCAATTCAGAGAATCAYGGAATAGTTTASATTGGAAAAGCCCTCTAAGATCAGTGAAAAGAGCTGTGTAAGAGGCACAGCCATGGCTGCAACAATCTCTAAAGTTTCAATCACATCCAACCTTATCCCTCCTGAAGGAGAYACTTGTGTCATTTTGATTTATCCAAACAAACACATACACTATTAGTCACAAATTATTCCAACCTCCTGCAGAGAAACAATTTCAGGAGTTCCCTCCAGCACTGACAACTATCTGTGTGCTTCAGAGCAGCTTTTTCACCCAAAAACTTCCATGAAAGAAGGGCAAACACTTTTCTTTGCAGGTGAAGACCCCTTGAACCACAGCACCATCCTCTAAGGTTTGTAAATACTGTAGGCATTGGCTGCATTTCAAATCAATGCTCAGGGGAGGTGGGGACAGGTGAGARCCACCCAAGGTGTCACACTGAGTTCCTCACACAAAGGGAAGCAAACAAGTGGTGTGACACATCCACAAAATCAAATTAATTGCTCAGAATTCTGCTGGAACCTTATGCAAAGTCCAGTCTGTCCAGACAAAATCCTTCTGTCCTTCCTGCCASATTTTCCCTTCTCTCACTGTTCCCTGCATCCTCTCACATCTGCAGCAAAYGAGGTCAAGATCCAAGATCCTACAGACAACCACTTCCTTCCTGAAACGGCCCCAATTCAGCCCAGAGCTGGTCTGAGCTCCAGAGGCAAAACGGGAGAAGGGGAAAGAGAGGGTAGAATGTAATTCAAGCATTTTCAGAGTGGGGGGTTTGTACATGTGACCTTCGAGATCTTGGAGGGCTGGACTTGCAGATCCTGCCTGTGGCCAACAAGGAGGGCATGGAAAATCCTTTGCCTGCTGGCCAGGAATGCTCTGCCCTTCCAAAACAAGAGCCAAACAAAAAGGAGGCACCAGCAGGTGGAATTTTCCCACCACATCTCCTGTAGGTAAGACTCTCCTGTAAGATCCGTGCTCTGAAAGCTCTTTCTCGACTTGAGCCTGTGTGAAGGCAGCACTCCTGAGCTCAGCAAGGCCCCATCTCTGGAAACAACCAGGAAATTCAACATTTATCCCCTCCTAAACTCCTCTCCCTAACTGTAATTGCTCCTATTCTGAACAATTCCCTTGCAGAACTGCTACACGGAGAAACAGAGGGTTTGATCCTGCTCCCAGGACACAGTCCAGGGATTTTAAAACTCTTGAAAAGCATGGAATCCACAGCATTCCTAAATGCCTTTCTGATTTTTTTCTGTAGGATCTAAGATCAGCCAAGATGGAATTCAGTGGGGACAGGGCCTAAAGAGGGGCTGCAGGGAAGAACGTTCACAAAGGTATTTAATTTAAATTTACACTTGGCTTAGAAGCATGTCTCAGTTCAAGATGCTCAKATTCTCTGGTGCATTGGAACTTCTTGACATCCTCTGGCATATTTTCATTACCTGGCTATTCACATATAGTAAGGTTCCTTGAAAAGTATTAATAATTTTTTCTTTACTCAAAGGGAATGTTCCAGAGAAGTATCACAATTGTCAACCTGCTGTGAAGGAGACAAAGATTTTCCTTTCCTTGGACAATGATGTTAAATAAACCARTAGATTTAAGACAGACCCTATTGATTTAGGGTTTAGGTAACAGCCTCATGTGGCACAATTATGGAATCATTTGGGTTGGAACAGCCCATGGAGTCCAAGCTGTGCCTGATCTCCACTCARTGCCATGTCCAGCCCTTCCTTGGCCACCTCCAGGGATGAAGACTCCACCACCTCCCTGGCAGCCCTTTCCAATGCCAAATTTCAGTAATGAAATTCTCCTGGCATCCAGCCTGAACCTCCCCTCGTCCCATCCCTCGTTTCCTGGGAGACCCTCACCTCGCTCCAACCCCACCACCCACAAACGTGCCCTCACGTGGAATTCTRCTCAAAACAAAGACAAAACTCATCCTCAAGACGTGCCTGTGGCCTTGCCAACGTGCTCTGCAAGGCTGCAGAGCGAGCCAGCCCTGTGCCATTGTTGTGTTTATTTCTATCTAGGACAGCACGCTGGCAGTAAACARCTCTTGCCAAGAGCCCTCCCGTAATCCCGACAGCGTCCGTGACTCACGGATCCATTACCCACTCCTGGTACCCAAGCCCTGTGTGCCTGGGTGTGTTATCAAAACACGGCCCAGGCAGATTGCAGCTGGCATGGGAGAGCCACGTGAAGCAGGAGCATTTCCTCTGCCTCCCCAGCAGCGAGCGGGGAGCCCGAGAGACAGACAGCAGATGCTATCAGCAGCACGGGAACACATCCCTGAAGGAAAAGAGGTCACTGGGCAGACTTACAGGAACTTGAAAATCTTCTCTTCTCTTTTGATCTGCTCCCAAATCTGAACTCTTTTTATTTTCATTTTTATTTTTACTTTTTTTTTAAACATTATTTTTCATTTTACGTCTCACCGAAACAAAGCACGCTCTTTACCTGYGACAATTTATAGAGGGTGATTTGTATAAAATAATCACGTTTTAGGAATCAGAGCTGCCAGAATGGGAACACATTGTTCCCGTAACCTTCTAAGGAAGGCTGAGAACTTTTTATTTTCCCTCCGCCTTAAATTAGGATCCTCTAATATGTTTTGGAAAAAAAAAAAATCCAAACAAACAGCAAAATATGAAAAAATTATACTTGGTTTGCTACAGCCCAATAACTGCAGARGTCTAACTTGCTTTTATCTACTTGCTTTATTCCCAAGGAGCACACACAAMGGGGCTGTGGTTGTAGCTTTTTCTCTGTTGATGCATTTATCTCCATTTATAAATTGTACAGATGGATCAGGCTAAAAAAGGGGGTCAGAGGAAGGAAGGGAACACATCACCACTCAGGGCAAATTCCAGGAGATGGAATATRGATGAATATGGATGTCACTCACCCCTGTGTCTGGAACTTCTTTACAGCTGCGGCATGAACCAGCTTTTGGTGGCAAAAAAACAGGCAAAAACAGGTAACTTGAAAAGGCAAGTGGAATTAAAAGGAATGACAGTGCTGAACACTGGGAAACACAGTGAGAAATTCACTTCTAAAATGAGGGAAAATGGCACGCACCTGCTCTGGTGAGGAGCCCCCCAAACCCAAACTAATGCCTGCAGAGATTCCTGTGCCTCTCCACAGCACTGACACCAACCAGACAGAGCAACACGCACCAAAATCTGCGGGTTTATCTTTTAAAAGCAGTGAAAAAGGCTGGTGACGGAGTATCTCTTGAAGAAATCCTGGAATTCTAATATTTATTTTCCTTCTTGTGACCTCCTCTGCAAACTGCCCACGGCTCTGAACTAAGACTGAACAAACTACTATGCATGTGCTCAACGCAACAGGCATGCTGAACCTGTGGAGACTGTGAGCTATGTAAAAAATTAAATTAAAATGCCCCAAGACACAAAAACCAAACCTCCTTTCATTTGTTAACAGTGCTTTACCGTGATGCCTTCAGGAGACATCTCAAAGGGATCAGAAACACTTGACTCCATATGAGTGCCCTTTCTTATAAACACTTCAATCCACAAGGAATGAAGATTTTACTTTTGCTCCAACACTCCAGTGGAGTGTGGCTCTCCACTGCCAATTAATGACAAAAATCATTAATCTATTAAGTCAATCTATTTTTAAAATATCAATGTATTAAAAATATATCGTAATGCAAACTTGAAGCCGATGTGGCAAATCATTGATCAGTTCACTGCAGAAGGGAGCTTTTAAACACGGTAGTCTGCATTTTATGAATGCAGAGTTATGGAGCACCATTATTTTGGGTTTATCTGGGAGGGGGGAAAGTGCCCTTATCCCTGAGACCTTCAGTGTCTAAAACACTTGACAATTCCTATCAAAAACACCAGTGTTTTACAAGCTGGGTCCCACAGAAGTAAATTGACTGCTTGGCTTCCTTTGTAGACTGGTGGTCATCCCATTCTCTGTAGAGAGGCCTTACCTTAAGGCCTTACCTTAAAATATTTTGTTGTCCAGGSCTTTTGAGAGGATTTGGGGGGGAGGACAGGACAGAAGGAAATAAAACCCTTCATGTTCTTTCCCTCTTACTCCCAGGTCACTGCAGAATTCCCACTGTGCAACCCTCAGCGCAGGATGGGGTTTGCAGGAGTTGGCCATGTGGAAAAAGGAGATTATTGTGTGCCCACATGGGAGGAGAAGCACTGGAGAGCTGGAAAGCACTGCAGGCTGAGGGCAGCAGCAATTCACAGGCTTGGAAAATTATGTGGGCTTTACCTTTTACACTCCTGTTAACTCTGATTTTCATGAAGTAGGTGGTGTTGCTACAGCAACTGTCGTATCACATCATTTCTGCTGTCTCTGTCACAGGGATCATCTTATTTTATCTTAAACTCAGATATGCAGCTTTTCTTCATCTATTCTAAAGCACTCGGTATTTTGGATATGAAAAAATTACACAAAATAGAGCTGTGTCATATAAATGGTATTTCTTTAAAATGTAGCAAAGCTTACAGAACATTTTTATTTGCTCCCCTTTTACAAATGCAGAAGGAATAAAGAAAATGGCACTGATGGATTCATGGTGCTCCCGATTTTCAGAAATGAATTAAAAGCTGGTCTCGGGATAAAGATGTTTCATGCCACCTTTAATGTGTTTTGCCCAGAGGAGTTAACCCTGTGCTCCTGTGCACTCAGCAGAAGAAACTCCTCTATTGACAGGTGAAAACATTTCATTTCCTCATGCCCAGGTTTTGATGCACCTGCATTCCACACACTCACACCCAGCTCAGACAMAGCCCCAGCCCTCACCTGCAGCCTGCAAGAGGCACCAACTGAAGCAGAAATCCCAACCCACCCTCTCCTGGTTCTCAGGGTTTGTCCACMCTGCAGGGACAAGGTGGTGACCCARCTTTGCAATTCTTGCCCAGAATTTGGCTCTATCTCTTTGGCCTCCATTTTGCTGCCTGGAAAAGGTCTTTGAGAGTTCAATGCACCAGCAAAACTCAATAAAATCGTGATGATGGAAAGGCTCTGTTCAATTTTTGTTACTAACATGCATTCCTACCCATGCACTCATGGATCTTCCTTTAAAAAATATAAAAAGCAATGTGGAACAGTAGTAAATATTCAGTTAAACCCTAAAGTAAAGCCCTACCTACACTCAAAGTTTATTTCACAGACCACTCAGCCAGCACAGCTCAGACATCCAGATCAAGCTCTGCCACAGCCTAAGCTGATGAGTATTTTGATTTGCTTCTTCCTGAGAATTTCCAGCCACTTGCAAAGCAATCAGTGCAGTCACCAAATTACACTTCAGAGCTCCAGACAGGTCCTGGGCAGATGGAAACCTGCCAGTGTGGATCCAAGCTGCGTGCAAGGACTGTGTCTGATGCACCTGGTTAAGAATTAAGATATCAAATGGCCCTTCAGCTCCTTTAGTTGCTTCGCAAACTTCATTTCAGTGCCCCAGTACTTGACAGTTGTTCTTTAGCTCAATTTCCCAGAAAAATGAGTTCTGTACAGTCATGCTGGGCATGTCTGTACAGCCCCCTCCCAAAAGCTTGGGAAATCGTTGGCCAATTCCCAACAAATTTGGCAGCCAGGAATCCACACATGCTACCAACAAGCTTTATAAAAACAATGTAAATAAAAGCAGCTCTTCCTCCCTGGCTGCAGGAGCCTTCATACACATCAGAGAACCCACAGAAGCTGTGCTGCTCATGGAGCCAATTCCTTGGGCAGGAAGGAAAAAAGAAAAATATCCACCAAGTCACTGTTTGTTAATGGCAGTCAGGAAAGCCATTTAATCCTCYTGTTCTCCACTGGAATTGAGAATATCTCTTCACTTTATCCTACCCACTCATTTACTATTTCCAGCAATCATGAGCAAAATTATTTGTTTTACAACTGCACTGTCACTTGACAACCCCTCTGAATTCCAAGCAGACACATCTGGTACTGATAGCCAGCAAGCAGCCATGCACATGGCCTGTCTTAAAAACCCATGCAGAGGACAGTCAGATGTGGACAACCAGCTGCCTGCTATCATCTGAGCATTTATTTATTCTTACRATATGCACTGAAAACCAGAACTCTACTAGAAAGAGCTTTTTTTTATATTATCCCCAGCACTTATTATGCAAGCAATTTAAGTCTTCCAACCAAGACACAGTAGGAGTGTTTGGGAATCAACAAATTTGCTCTGGCAGCGATGAAACATCCATTACTGGGTTTGGAGCAGGGAGGGGTTTGGTTGGAGGGGGGAATTTCTTGTATTTTTTTAAGGTTTTGTTAAAATGCGAGACAAAAAGCTGGTGAGGGACGCTGGGTAGGACTCAGCAAAGAATGAGAATGCTGTAGATTCATGCTGGGAGCTGCCTTCTGTCCCACCTGAGGGGWGCAATCCTGGTGTGTTTTCAATCCCCTCTCCCTGCTGCTGTGGCCACGTTACAAACCCACAGCTACTCAGAATTGGGGAAGAACGGGTTAAACTCAGCAAAGAAAAAAAAACACCAGTAAGAGAAACACCTTTCCTCTTTCTGCTGAACTGGATAATTGGTGAGCAGGAACCTGCTGGATGAGTTTCAGCAGCTCCTGGAGATCAGCCGGGGCTGTTTCTGAGAGCAGCAAACTGGGTAAACACCAACAGGGCACCCCTTGCTAAGGCTGCTGAGGATTAAAAATCTCCACAAGGCAATGAAGCAGTTTGTATTCCAAAGATCCATTGAAACCCAGCAAGGGCAGGGAGCTGAAAATGGCAGAGTATTTTAGAGATGTTATATACATAAAGCTGTCTTGCGGTCAGAATAAATAGATGAGTTTAAAAGAAAATAGAAAGAMTAAATAATTTTTACTGCCGTGGAGRGAGTGCAACAGTAAAATTCAAATGAATAAATTAACAGGTTCTGTCCTAATAATTTAAGGGGCAAAAAAAATGCTAGTCCTGCTCTGTACAGTCCTATGGGTTTATTACTTAATACTATTTATCTATAATGCAAAGGTTTTATTCAAGTGCTCAGTGATTTTGAGTCCAGCGGGCTGAAATAAAAGCACACAAGGATTGATTTTCACATGAGGATTATTATATCCTACCTGTATAGATGTGTGTGCAAGCACGTGAGTGAAAAAAACCAAAAACAAACAGAACCAAACCCTGGTAAAATCCTGCTGTAATTTCAAACCAGTCCCAGCTGTACAATCACCAAAGCAACCCCTGTGGCAATCACTGTCCATATTGTCATCTTCATTTCTATTTATTCACATCAGCGTTTCAATTAACTCAACATTACAACTGGAAAAAGGCATTTAGACATGCTGGGGTTTAAGATCAAGACCCAAAGCTTTGCCTTGCTGAAGCTCTGCCAGATGAGAGTCTCACCACTGGGTTTTCTCTCAAGATCCCTCCTGAGGATGCAGGAAAGACTAAGAGGAACAGAAGCATATTTAGATCCTAAACAACATTGTACAGGTTTGGGGGAAAGAATTTCAGCTTTGCCAGTGTTGATCTGTTCAGACACGGCTCAAAGGTTTTGATAAAGTCACCAAACTCTCACAATTCGAGGTTCAATACCACCCATCTGAAAGAATCCAACCAAACCCCTTCATACAGAAGCGATGTCCCTTTGGAAGATGACAGAACTGCCCCTCAAACCCTGCCCCTTGCCCTCGTGCTTTGCACCCCCTCCCCAAGCATTATGACTTTTTTTACTGCTTTTTCACAGAAGGGTGCCCTTGGAGATGTTGGGRTTTCAAACCCAGAGCCAGCTTTCCAAAACATGCCGCACTTTAAAAAGCGCATTTTTGTTTCACAGAGAAATAAAGGAGTTTGCATCATAAAGCCTTTATCCCCCCCAATCCCAAAGCCTCCCATATGGTTAAAAATCAAATCCAGCTTTATTTTCCTGCATGAGTCAGGCTGCATGCAAACAGCTTCTGAGGAAGGCAACTTGGGGTGGAGAATTGAACTGAAGCAAGAAATCCAGAGAGGGATACTTGTTCTTCCAACAGCACACTCCTATTTTCCCAAGACATTTGCGAATATTTTCATTTTAAAGCTAGAGGAAAGCCACCCCCTTCCACCCCAAAAGAAGTTTTAAATATTATAAAGACACACAAGGACACACTTTATTATTTTAACAATTACTGCTATTTTCAGGGCTCCAGCACAGTTACTTCCTTCCATAATTGGACTTCAATCAAACCCTAGTGAAGCTTTTGATCTTGGAAAGAGTAACAACACAGCTCTGTTATCGGCACAGAGGGGGCAAAGAGTAGGACATCCAGCATTTTTCAATAAAAGAAAGTTAATTGCTTTGACTTGTATTTATCAAAGGTCACGGCTACAAGTTCTGAGTGAACACACATAACGGTGCACACTGAGAAATCTCATGCAGACTGGACAAAGTGTTGGGATTATACTATCTATGTGCATTAAAAGAAAAAAAAAAGGAAGAAAGAAATAAAAGGAGAAGAAAAAAGCAGCAAAACAATGCTAGATTACTATCCAAATATACCCCAGTGGATGTCCTGCCAAATAGCAAATATGTGGCTGTAAGCTCCAAGCTGAAATAAAAGCTTGGCCAGCAGCCCAGAGCTTCACTGTATTTTGCTCAGCCAGCCATAATCTGGCAGAACAGAGTGAACACATTTGCAGCCACGTGATGGAGAAGCCCGTCGGGCCAAGCTGATTTCCTTGTGTTGCTTAAATGTGATCTTCAGGCTGTACACACCAGCGGCTCGGGAAAACGTGAGAAAGTGGGAAACAACCGGCCACGGGCTGCACGCTGAAGGGCGGCAGAAAAAACGACTTGAGGAGTTGGCTTCGAGGTTGGAATTGCCAGTGGTGGATTTTAATGAGGTGTTAACTGGGCTCCCAGGGMTGAGCAGGATCTCCACTGGAGTTACACACCACCAGCTCCTGCAGGGATCTCAGAGAACCCGGGTTGGAAAAGAAATGGGAAATTTGTTGTTGGAGAGGATTGAGAGATACCCATCAGTGCTTCAAAAATGCAACATGATGGGTGATTTTGAAGTCCTCACTGAGGAGTCTCAGAGGTGCTCAAGATTGTCAGGATGTGGCTCATCAACCCTTGAACAGCCACTGCTGAACAGAGAAAAACCCAAAAAGTGAGACAGAACCTGGTCAAAGGATTCAACCTGAAAACATGCGGGACAACAGCTGCCCCCACGATCAGGTATTGTATTTTGATAGTAATGATAATAATGTTTTTTCAATAACTGACTCAGGAGGAGACAAACAGCACCCCTGGCCAGTGTCAGAGCTGCACATGAGCCCCGAGAGCAGCTCACATGTGGATGCAGAAGGAAGAGCCCTGAACATAGGAGCTCAGAAGCACATCCCTGCTGCAGATAAGAGAACCTCGGCTGAAGCGGAGGACGTAAGGAAAGTGAGAGCTGTTTACTTTCTAACAGAAACAAATTGATAAAGCAGACACGTGCAGCACCTGGTGAAATCAGAGACGCACACGAGTTGACAATTACACCTCCAGCTCTCTCCTTCTCCTTGGCTAATAACTCCTTTTCACGTGTTCAGAGAGGCTTCCAGACAGAGACTACCACGATTTCCAACAATGACATCAACCGTGTCGCACTGAGAAAATTGAGCAGATAAGAGACTCTGGAAAAAGTGCTTCTTAAACCTGGTGATGAGCCCGGTCCCACTGAAAGATCAGACTTTCCGAGGGCAGCCACGTGATTATGGGAGCATCAGCACCAGGCCTTGGAGTCTGGACAATCCATGCCCTGATTATTTAAGTGCCAAAGCACCAACAGCCCAGGAGTTTCAAGCAGCCACTCAAACCACAGCTGTCCAACTTGTGTTACTGAGGGCTTGTGGTTTAACCTYCTCAGATATGCAGGTTAACTTTAAACATGCTGCTCTTCCCTTATTCTCTCATGTGAGCATAGAGTGATGCAGGTGCTCACAAGGTCAGCTTCCTGCTGCATTTTACTCAGTTGGTGYTGCTCTCCAAAAATGTTCTATCACTCCAGAAAGAATTCAAAAAATGCTCTGCAACTCCAGAAACACCCTCAGCTGGCGAGCAAGCCCTGTGGCTTTTTGCCTTTGTGAATTAGTAGAGTAAGGCACGGTCACAACACATGGCTGAGGAGCATGACACAATCTAGATTTGTGATTTATTAACCTGATCTGTTATTTACGCTCGTCCCATCCAAGAGAAACAATCTTCGCTACASGAAGGGATGTAACTCCTCATTTTTCAGTGTTTAGCTCTTAAAAGAGAGAGCAGGCCCTTGGACAGCTGGTGACAAAGGCCATACTATGGTCAGTGACTAAGCTGCTTGAGTACCTCAGGTCCATGGAAAAGTCTGGAAAACCAGAGTGGGAATTAACACCGCTGCCCTAAAGTATCTATAGTTTCACTCCCCAAAATCTGCACACTCCTTATTAATCAGAGCAGTGATCACCCAGCTGGACAGGGCTCAGATTCTGGCCACCCTTCCTTAGTACTCCACCCTCACCCAGCAATGAGCAGAGACAATYGGGCTGTATCACGGGACAAGCCCAGCGTATAAAAAGTTAACACCAAACCAAATGATCTCAGGATGAATGCAGCATCATAAACAAAACAAAAAAAAAAACCCCAAACCATTGAGCAAACATACACCACGGTGAAAATTTTATTTTGACATTGATATGCTGCTGTGGTGTACTTCAAACAACAGCAAGCTCAGCACTTGCAGTTATTTCATATCTGTATCTGTTTTTTTCACTCTTGGAAAGCTAAGCTGAAGGCACTGCTTTAGACACATTAGGAAAAAAAAATTCAGACAAAAAGATTTGCAACATTTCCCAATAAACTTTCTCCAACTYAATCCTGAGGAAGCAGGAAGAAAGCCTTGAGTGTCTTTTCCAACAGTTTTTTTTTCCTTTTTAAAGACATTTTCATACTGCATATGCCATGACCATAATCTCSGACCTCAGGTAAGCGTCACTTTACAAGACATGGTACTAAAATATCTTCATGCTGTGCTGGGAGCAGAAAGTGGGGACACAGAGAGGTTCTCTGAGGTTTGTAAAAGCCCTACCAAGTGTGTTTTGGGGGAGAGGGAGCAGGAGGGTCCACCCAGCAGGGCTGCATTACAGTTGTGTCACTGCGGCTCTGTCCCGACACACCCATCTTTTACAGCACACAATGTACTGTACAACTCACAATGCCAAGAAACTCAACATATCTAATCTGGCAGAAAAACAAAGTCATATCAGGTTAATCCAATTCTTAAATTGCACAACTTTGAAAAGCCAATAGGAAAACAAATCTTCCCCCTCGCCTGTGCTCCCCCAGCCCTCCTCCCCGCACACGTACCCTGCCACGACCTACTTTCCCTCCTTGATCCCTCAACATTTTTAGCCCACTCTCACTCTCCACTGTTCCTCTGCCACTCCTGATCTCCCTGCAGCCCAGACCCCGGTGGCAGGGTGGAAAGTTTCCCAGATTAAAGCCAGCCAGCTCGGTGTGCGGGGCGGGATGAGTGGTGGGATGCGCGCACAAGGTCACTTGGATGGCCACCTGCATGTGACACTGCAATAATTGTGATAAGAGCCACCAAATCTGGAGTCAGATYGCTGCAAAGTAGCTTCAAACGAGGCAGCAGAGCTGGGCTGACTCTGCTGCACAAAAGGATATAGCAAGGTTGTGCGAAAGTTCAGAAAATTTTTCAGTAAACTAATTGTGCTTGGCTTTGGAGATGATCAACACCATTGCATTACTCAGGATCAGAACTTCCAACATCTTGCTTACAAACCTTACAGCTAATTTTCTAAATTATCTTTTGAAATAAAACCTTTGAATCTCATCACAGAACACGAGAAGCTGAGGACTTCCAATGAAGAAGAACGGTGGAAAAAAAGTTTGTGATCTCCCGTCCCTCTGACACACACTAAACCAATTAAATCTGGTTTCTCRCAGATTCTTTTCTCAGAGGGAATTGGCATCTCATGGTGTCTAAAAGGGTGTCAGTTTTTCTAGAAGCATTTCACACAGATCAGGCATTTTAAAGGCCTTATGTAAATTCTCTGTGTAGAAAATGCACATTTGCATTACTCTTCCTGCTTAGCAATGYATTCCCATCCTATATCCACTCATTTATTTCCATGAAATTTAAGGATTGTAATCTTTAGATCACAACTTTTTTGCTATGTGTTTGGTTAAAATCAGCTGATACACTCAAAAACCAACAAGCAGGAAGATGCAAGAGGCCATATACACGTAGCATGATCAGATTTGGGTTTTTTTCCTAGAAAAACAGGGAAAAAAAAAATAAATACCCCAGTGCTCATAGCTCCCAGAAAACAAGAGCTGCAGGAGTTGTGTGCCCGGATGCAGCTGCAGGGATGCAGATGTCACCACTGTCCATATTTCCAGTGTGCAGCAGTCGAGGGCTGATTGCTGCAGGGCCCTTCAAATTTAGTWTAACCCTCTCTGTTTGCATGAGGAACAGGATTTGGGGTTGAGAGCTTAGTTCCTACTTACTAAGCATCGCTAAGCCAAGAGCACAGCTGGGTTTTTTAAGCRGACTTCTTGCTGGATTAAGACTCATTTCCAGTGTTGCAGTGGGGAGTTTTAAATGACTCAAAAAGCAAAAATGACTGAGTTGTTTTAAGTCATCTCCTCTGCTTCAGTGCAGGCCTTGAGCCYGTGCTTTATGTTCTGCAGTCTTGTGCAATGTGCTCTTCTACAAAAAAGTTTAGTGCTGTAATTTCAATAATCTTGCTGTCCAAAAGATATTGATTGCTCCATTAAATGCATTTCTGCAGTATTTTGTGCTTTGAAGTTTCACGTTATTGTTCCTTTATTTTTTTCCAAGTGCAATTTACAGTTTCCTTCCTCTCCACATTTAATTTCTGTTGGAGAGCTTTCACCTGGCCCATGACTGCTGAGTGACCAGGTCACCTCAAAGACACCGACATGAATCAGGGTGGTCTTGCAAGTGTTTTAAATAAAACTTAAGATCCAATCACTGCCACGCAAATTAATTGATCTTGCTGTGGGACAGAAAAYCCTGTTCATTCATTTGTTTATTAAATTCAGGAGAACCAACCAGTTCTGTAATGAATTACTTAATCTTTGACCTATTGTCCATAGTCATGTTCCAGAACAAAGAATTTACAGCAAGCTGAGCTCCCTAAGGCTAATTGGAAAAGAATGCTTTTTTTTTAAACCATTCTCCATCTTCACCAAATCTTTGCTAAACTCTGTATTTTTGCCTCTCTGCTGATACACCCACATTTCTAAGGATGACATTTGGTTACAGGTGAGTTATTGCTCCAGTTCACTGTAGCTTCTGCTTGTAGGAAACACTTGCTAATGCATCCATCTGCGGGCTCCTCTTTGGAGCAGTAATCTACATTTCTGTTCCAGTTAACAAGGAGCTGTATTTTCTAGAACCCTAATGCAATTTAGCTTTTTTAATTTCCTCCTACAACAGCCACACACCGAAACAAAGAGCTCCAAGATGYTGTTTTCATTAAATCCCAAGTCATATGAACAAGAGAATGATGCCAGTGGGATGAAGGGCTAGAACTGTTTGTCTCAAAGTTGAGCAGAGAACCCTGAAGCAAGAGCTTGCCACATCAGAGGAGCCAAGAGATGGTGTTGGAGKGTACACAGCAAAAATCTGGGCCAGATTTAGCCCTGGCAAACTGAGGTGAGAGAATGGGACAGGGGAAGCAAGACTGTACAACAGTTTCACAAATGGGAGAAGTTGAACAATAACTTGCATTTGTTTCAAGCTTGATGGACAGCACCTCAATTATGCAAAGCTGAAGTGCTGGGAAGAGCCCCAGAATAAAAGAAAAAAGGAAAGAAATGTTGCAACATATGCTGCCTTACCTACCTGGGTTAGCTCTTCCACTGAAGCTTTGAAGCTTTCAGGACTAAATTCAGCTTTGTGATAAACAGAGAGCTTCTTTATCACCATTAAAAAAAAAAAAAAAAAGATGATACAAGCCACAAAAAAACTGTTTGTCGTGCATTCATTTTGRCACAGTTGTGCATTTTACCCTCATTTTCTATACCAAGTGATTAGTATAACTTAGTCCATTAAGTGGAATAGATTTAAGGTTTAAGTAAATGTCTTTTTTTCACAGCTTTCATTATCTTCTTAAGGTAGATGARATCAACCCACAGTTTTTCTCAAATATATCTTAGCTGAAATATTTTTTTGTGATCGCCAGTCTTCTGTGAAATTCAGACAAAACATTGAAAATATATTTTATTTGTTATGAAAGGAAGACTTCAAAAAGAAAGGAAGCCTATGCTCACATTTGTGTGATATAAATACTAAACAGCTCCATAGTGCACTGCCAGGCAACCAAACTTCTGATTTCATAACGCTCTCTACAGTCCTTTTTACTGATGGTGACTAASTCCTTTCATCCTGAAAAACCTCCTCTGGCCACTGAGAGCTGTTACCCCTCTTAAAAAAAAAAAAAAAAATCCAGAAAGATGAATGACAAGAGAGTGAATGGTGACATTTTGCTGCTCCACCTGGGAGGTGACAGGGAGCAGTCAACAAGCTGCCTGCCTGCTGAGCAATACAGAAATCAGGGAGACCACATGAGKAGCAAAGTACTTATTGCTGAGATTAATTGGCAGAATCTGGCCACTGCAGCTCCCACAATTGCCAATTTGCTGTCATAAAAATATGTAGAGATTGAACAATTTAATGTGTTTCCTAGTAGCTCCATCTAATCAGATAATATCAGTGTCTCTGTATACATCTCCTGATGAGGTCTTCTCTCTTCACTATAATGTATTGTTTTATGAAAGACTTCAGGGTGTACTCACTCCTTAAAAAAATCAAATCACYGCACTGAGAACCATTCAATCACTGCAATTTGAAATGGCAAGCAAGCTCTGAAAAATACATTGTACTTTTCCAAGTAATTGTACCAAGCTTGGCAAGCAAGACATCCTCAAAATATCTTTAAGGGGACCAAAAAAAGCCCCAAAATCCTAAGTGTTCCCTCTTCCTAAGTCTGAACTCACACATGGAGCTCTCCCTGTGTGGAACCCACTATGAGACCTGGAGAGTCAGGCCAGGGATATTTAAAAGCACAGCCTAACACCCGGGATTATTTCACGCTGTTCACTGCCTGAACCCTGAACTAACTTCAAGTTCTTTCACGCAGCCGAGCAATTATTTAACCAATAACCAACATTTAACTCCGAATATTAAAATCAGCACTCTTGAAGGAGATTGAACGCAAGAACAGCGTTCTTCCTTCCAGCACTAACAATCCTGTGCGTTCAGCACTTTTTTTTTTTTTTTTTCCCCGCACCCCGTTACATCATGTGACGGGGCTATTTTTAATATTTGCCTGAATATATTTCTCATCTTCCTTTTGATGCAGAGAGAGCGGTTTTGCGAGGCGGATCGCGGCGCGGTTCGGCGGTGGCAGGAGCGGGGCGGAGGCAGCGGCAGCGGCAGCGGGGCCGGGCGGAGCTCTGGGCGGCACAGGGCACCCACACGTGCCCGGAGCACATGGTCCCGCAGGCAACCCSAGCCTCACGTGAGGCTCAATGTGAAGAGCAGCTCCCCGTACCAGCCCCGGTCATTCCCATCGGCACGTGGGAGAGCGAAGGTCTCGGGAAATTCCCGGCTCGCTGCAGGTAGAGAGCGCTCGGAGAAGGAGAGGGGACGGGGATTGCTTGTAAACAATGATTAAAGCTTAGCGGAGGATTCCACGCACGGGCTGGCAGCTGGGAATGCTGCCCTTGGCTGGAGGAGGAGGAGGAGGTCACGTTAAGAAAGGCAGRGAAGGAAGGCTGCAATCCAGGGAGTGCTGCACACACACCCTCCGGGGGCTGCCCCGCCACCGAGGCATCCCGGCATCAGCTGCGTGGAGAAAAACGAGCCTCACCCTGCCGGCTGTCACAAACAAGAGCTCCAAAAAACACTGAAACCCACCCTGGGGTCAGCCACTGCAGCCCAGCRGCTGCGTAAAAAGCCAGAGGTAGTGGGTACTGCACTCTAGACAAAGTATCTGATCAAATAAATCACAGCTTTTCATAAAAATCTCGGTGTTCTTAGGGCGGCAGGAGGTGGAAGTGCACTTGGAAACAATTCTCAGCTTTTTAAATAATGTGCCCCCTAATATAATTTTTTTTAAGTGAAGACTTGCAGATATTGCACGTATATGTATATCTGCAGTGGATTACAAAGCTTGTTTTTCTTTTTTTTCTTCTCTTAAATGATCTTTGGCAAGTAGTCTGAGGTGCCCAGCCATGCAGGCAGCATAGACAGAAAACCACCATCAGAGAATATAAAGAAGGGAAATCTTTCCGAGACCCCAACAGTCCAATCCTCCTTTGGAGCAGGGCAGAAATACCACCAGGTTATCACTGTACCAGCAGCATCCCTGTGACACATCCAAGGCTTTGGTGGCAAACAGAAAATTCAGATCTAAACCACAAAGTCCCCAAAACCTTCTAATTAGGGTCCTCCACCAGACCTAGCTGATGCTTCTCCAGTTCACACCTTTCAATCCCTTCACAGTACCTGCCCCAATCACTTCCATCACGGCCACACACAGAAAAGAGCCAGGGAAAAAGCAACAACCAACTACCTATAAAATAAAAACCCTCCCTTTACATACAGGTAAAAATTACTCCAAATTTCCAAAAGGATTCCGCATTTAAATGGAGATTTAGATTCCTCCAAAAGTCTACACAAGGTGTGCAACAGATGAAGACCCACAAAAGTGTGCTAGCACTAATGGGCTATTTTAAAAGCTTCATAAAAATCTGAAAACCTTTTTCTGAGGAGACCACGGACTTCAACCAACCTACCAGCATCCAATATCAAGATAAAACAGAAGTTTTAAATGCATCTACACATGACAATGAATGTTGGGTCTGCAATGCTGAAATAAATCAAAATACTATTTTTATTAATAAAATCAGCGCTGTGATAGGTAAACACACGTTTCCACTCTTGCAAGCCATTACCCTGTGTCCCCCATCAGAACAAACCCAGAAATTGCTCTAACTACATTCCATGAACAGAAGGGTCTGGAAAATAGGTGCTTGCTTTGTTCTTTGCAGATGATAAACTGGTGAGCCTGAACATTTTTCCATTGACCAGACAATCTGAGCTGGAAATACAGAACTAGTTATATTCATACTGATCCTTTGTGTTGCCATTACATTTTTTTTAACAGGGAGGGAAGAAAACCAATGAGGATTTTGGTATTGCCAGGGTCAGCACAGCTTTGCTGAGCCTGATGACACTCAGGGAATGCCAGTGCACATCTGATCTCTTCCAGACACGRCACAAAACACGTTTGGGCAACACCACTCGCTCCTACAGACAGATAAGGCTTGTGCTGGAACACATGCACAAAATTAAATCTCCTTATGCCGCTCTGGCACGGCCCAGCCCCGGCCCGGGCGCGTCCCTGAGTCACAGAGACACAGCTGGGACTCCACGTGCAGGGGGAATGTCCCCCCCTGGCCAGGGCACAGCCAGGGTGGCACTTGTGACCACCTGCACGTGACCCCTGGTGCCAAACCAGAGCCATTCAGAGCAGGTCTGACCCTTCCTCCAGCCCCAAACCCTCAAACGGGCTCCCAGTGCAAGGGAAAAGTCRAAAAACACACCAATGAAATATTTTTCAAATTGCCACCATCTAAAACATGCAGTTTTCCTGAAAATAGTAAGATCRCATGGAATTAATTTGTATTGAAATTGTATACTTCCTACTATTTCTTCTTTGCTTTATTACAGCAACACAAATCACAACACTGCATACTGGAATGATAGCTCACACCAATTAATACCTTTATGTGACAATTAAAAAAATCTATTTTAAATGTCTTAAGATACATTAACGAACAGGCTCCATTACAATGATTTGAACATTTACCTCCCTATTTCAAAGCAGCACATTTGCCTTGGCACTTTGATGACAACTCTTCAGCGCTCATTTTTGCTTTTACTAAATTTTTTAAAAAATATATACTGTTATATTCTCAAACTTGCTCAAATGCTAAACTGAGAGATGGTCTCTTCAGCACTGATAGTCAAAGATTTTCGCATGACAGCACATAAAAATTTCAACAACCTGATGATAAACCAGACTACTGTTAATTAAGTCACAGTTCCTATCTGTAATGGGGGGCAACAAAATATTCTTAGAGAAGTGAGCTCTCTTTAAAAAAAAACCAAACATACTTAACAGAAAAATTCTAGTCTTGTTAAGGCAAGATGGTGTTGGGAAAAATACCTACAAATGTAGAGGTTTTATCCTGCCCCAAGAGACGTAACGTCCTTTACAACAGTAAAAAAGTGCACTGTGAGATAAGTTTGTAACCCTGAGCTGCAAAGGGCTCAGGAAAAACTGAAAAAAAAAAATCAATTAGTTGAAAAGTCACATAGACAGCTGATTACAAATAAATTCTGACAGGTGATCATTAAAAGCCTGGCTCACTACCAGGCTTCTCTGAAAAAAAAAAAAAAAGAATATGAGGACAGATTATCTGCTTTTAATTTTGTGTGTGCACAAGCGACAGAAAACGGTGTAGCACATAGGCACTATTTTTAAAGCTGGCTCAGAAAAAGCAAGGGGTTTCATGTTCTGCTCTTGCCTACTCCAAATATATTTTAACTTTGGACACCCTTACAAGTTATTAGTTAACCATGAAAAGCCTTGAGACTGAAACACAAAGCAAAGTCAAATCCACACAAAGTAAAAGTAAGTAAATGAAATCCATGACTAAACACACACTTCTGATGGGGGGCCAAGCAGTCTGCTGACAGGTTTGGGGAGGTTTGGGGGGTGTTTTATTTCTTTTTAACGAGCCAGGAACATTGCAGACTTTTAAGACATTTCTCTTTCACCCTGCTTCACTACTTTTGTCCCTCTATTTATTTATTTTGCCTCCTTATCAGATGATTCTGACAATGACTTCGCACGCTGAGCATGGCAAACGATCAAGCAGAAGGGAGAGGAGTGGTTTCCTGCTGCCAARAGCACACTTTGCTCTAGCACACCTCGTGTGAGCAGAAGAGCACAATAAATAAGTCACTCTGTATTTTTTTAAATTTTTTTTTAAGAGAAAAGGCAAAGCTCCATGTTTCCCAAACTTCAATGTTGACACTCTTCCACTGCCCATGATCTCAGCCATGCTGGTGTCAAGCCAGAGCAGTTACTCTGGACTTGGACTGCTGTTTCCAAAGGGATGATCTCAAGTGCTAATAAACTAATAGAAGACTTCCACTGACATCAAACRGGCTGGAATTGTGCATTACAACCAGACCTTGGACTCCATGGTGTTTTTTTAAGCTTAAGGTGACTACAGATGCAAGTTATGAACTAAGGTCAGAGTTACACAGAGTTTATGCCAATTTAAGCAAGATTATAATGTCGTTCCAAAACTCAGTTCCTGTGGCAAATTTTACTTTGCTCAGTAGAGAGTAAGATTACAGCCAAAATTTCAAGTAAGAAGCATTAACCTTTAACTCCAGAATAACTGCCCACTCCTGTGTTCTCACATCAAATATTGGCTGAAGGAATATTTTCTTTCACAGTCCTTTTCCCTGCTCATTTAACACCATGGCATCTTTGCTATTCTGTTCTGTGGTCTTTTTACTTGCTAACAGCTAAGATACCAACTAAGATAGCCAAGTTTCCTTGGAATTCCTCAGATAATTTAAACAAAAATCCTGGTGGAGCAGCTTAGCGATAACTGGAACTATTGTTTTTAGTTTCTGGAGTGTGAGTGACAGGAATCCTCTGGGCTGTCTCTAAGCTGCCTGTCAGCTGCACAGAGAGAAGCAGTGATTTACAGTAGGGAGGAGGGGCTCATGCCAAATTCCACASGGAAGCTCTAAAGGCTGATTTACCTGGTCTGACCGGGCTCTGCATGCAGTTCTGCGACACCATGCCTGGATGGACTGAAGTAGAAGCCCTGCTGCTGAGGTCCATGACAGAAGGTGATGCTGAGGTAGCTTGCTGGAGACCTGACTGGTGTGGGCTAGGCTCGTGCTGGTTTGGGCTGGGTGGAATGCCATTTTCTGAGAGGAATTCTTCCAGGTCCATGTATTCCAACTGGAAAGTGTCTCCATCGTATGGCAGTGTCTTGTCCCATAATGTTGGACCCAAGAAAGCCGACTGAGGGACTGTGGTACCAGTGCTGTCATCATCTAACTTCTTCTCCTTGTCTTTTTCTTTACCGAATGCTTAAAACAAAAACACATAATAAAGATGTCAGAGATCCATAATTAAAACATTAGCTACTTTTATTTCCATTATTTCTGCTGTACTGTCGGGTRTAAGAAAGGAATATTCCCTTCAGAAAAATAACTCCTTTGACTCACTCTACTTGGAAGAGAACTGAGGGGCTATGCCAGCTGAGCACCTTTGCTGGATCCAACCACATTTYTGAGATTTCCCTCTGGTTTTAATTACCAGTTCCACTCCATGCATGGCTTTGAATGTCAGCTTCAGTCAACAGACTTAAAAGCAAACATTTAAGTATTCCAGCAAACTGGAAGCTGTTGATGTATTCTGTTGAAAAGGAACAGTCTTAACCTAAAAAGTCTGGAATCTGATATCCTGTCATTCTTCCAAACTAAGGTCCTGATCCTGCTAGTCCTTAGACAAGGAAAGTAGTCCTCAAATTCTGCACCTAAACGTTACTAATGTTCAGTGAGAACACGATTTTGGTGTGCAGAAAAGACAACAAAAATGCAAAGGTAGAAGCAAGGAAAAAGTTAAACTGATAKTTCCTCATTTCTACAGCCTCCAATGATTTCAATCCACAGTTTTGAAGGGAAACGCCTGATTTCTCTGCAAGATCTGCAAGAATCTGAACTCGCAAAGCTTCCTGTCAGCTACCAAGCCTTCGCAACATTTTATTTTTAACCTCATACGAGAGCCCCGGTGAAATCCTGCGAGTCGCTTGGCAGTGGGACTCGGAAAGCCGWGGAGACAGGAACTGCCAGACCTTCCCTCGGTTTCTGCTCTCCGTGTGCGCTCGATCCGCTCGCAATGCGCGCTGCGGGTATTCCCGGGCTGCCTCCGCTTCCCGGGGAAGCCGCAACTTTCTCCCGTTGAACCGGGGGACACGGACACCGGGAGGGGTTTGTCGTGGGGCCTGGGATGGGGATCCCGGCCCCTTTACKGAGCCCCTTTACCGGAGACACCGAGCGCCCTTGGCGTCCCTCCCCCGGGATCGGCGCTGGGAGCACCGAGCGCGTCCCGTTAGGTCGGGCCAGGGCGGCCGCCGCTCCCCGCAGGGCGCCCCGAGCGAGCAGTCCCGGGGTTCCATCGCCGGGGGAGAGGGGCACGGAGGAAAGGGGAAAAGGGAAAGYGATGCCGCGGACCCCGAGCGACGGCGGGAACGGGGCGCGCTGCGAGGGGTCCCGGGGAAGCCTCACCGTCTTCGTGAGCGAGCGGCAGCTTGAGCGGGTTTTCCAGCAGGGACTTCAGCACGCCGTAGGTGGGCGGCAGGAACGGGGGGTTCAGCGGGAGCGGCCGCG
>NW_026623330.1:405489-489457 GCF_030028575.1 Malurus melanocephalus | reverse complement strand
GCCGCCGCCGCTGACGTCACGCCCGGTAACGGCCCCGCCATTGGCGCGGCGGCCACGCCCCTCCCCGGGAACGGCCACGCCCCCCGGTGAGCCCCGCCCCGGCACGCGCGCGGCCGGTACCGGAGGGGACCCCGGGACACCCCCCCAGCCCCTCCCCGCGGGGCCGGAGCGTCTCCCCGGTAACCGGGAGGAATGTGTTAATGACATGTTAATGAGCCTGAACGTTTGACCCCGCTCGGGGCATCCGAGCGTGGCGGCTCCCCCGGGCAGCGGGACCCGGCTGCGGGGCACGGCGGGCACGGGGTCCCACCCGTGTCTAAGGGAACCGGCCTCGCAGTGTGCGCACGTTTCCCACGGAGCTCTCACGGCYCCTCTGCCGGTGTCACCCGGGGTGACAGCGCTGTCACCACCATGAGCGGGGTTCCCACCATCGCACAGAATCCTTTGGGTTGGAAGGGATCTCTGGAGATCGCCCAGTCCAAGGCAGGGTCACCCGGAGTGGGTGGTACAGGAATGTGTCAAGGTGGGTTTGGAATGTSTCCWGAGAGGGAGACTCCACCCTCTCKCTGGGCATCTGTTCCAGGGCTATGCATTCTCCATGGAAAGATCKTTTTCCTCATGTTGAGGTGGAATTTCTTGTGTTTTAATTTATGGCCATTTTCCTCTTCCTGTCACTGGGCA
Source organism: Malurus melanocephalus (assembly GCF_030028575.1). NCBI lineage: Eukaryota > Metazoa > Chordata > Aves > Passeriformes > Maluridae > Malurus > Malurus melanocephalus. The sequence continues at coordinate 488,776 of NW_026623330.1, read as the reverse complement.
CAGCCAAAAAGATTTTGGACCCACTGTCCTGGCATCCACCTTGGATATATTTATATGCATTGATGAGAATCCCCTCTCAATTGTCTCCTCCAGACCAAATATGCCCAGCTCCCTCACACTCTCCTCCTAAGAGATGCTCCAGACCCCAAATCATCTTKGCRGCCTCCACTGGAYCCTCYCCAGCAGCTCCTTGTCTYGCCCTGAGCAGCCCAGAATGGGACACAGCTCCAGATGTGCCTCCTCAGGGTGGAGCAGAGTCAGAGGTCAGCCTCTTCCCCAGGCACCCTAGGATCCCACTGTCCTCCTGGCCCCCAGGGCACACTGCCAGCTCATGGTCAATTTGTCATATCCTAAGACTCCCAGGCCCCATTTTTTCTCAGAAGGGACTTTCCTCCTCACTCACTGAGATCCTCATTCAAGCACAGTTATCTTTCCATCTGCCCAGACCTGCGGGCTGTGCAAGACCTGCACTCTTCCCATAGTAACTTCACCCTTCAGGTACCTGCAGCCATCTCTATCTCCCTTCTTGTAATGGATTTCTCTCCCGGTTTTTTTTTTGGATGGCATTTTGCAAAGTTTTACCATCTGCATTTAGTCATGACTCTTTCTTCAAAAGTCAGCTTTTTGCCCTTAACAAATATAAATAATCATAAATATTCACTAGAAGCAAATAAAGGTAAATTATGTGCATAAACTGCCCAGTATTTAGAAATAAAAGCTCCCTGAGGAACAGTTCTGTTCTCCTCTTTTGTATCTATTGCGTGTGTGACCAGGGTCAGGACTCAGGAATGGCTGGAGCTGTGCCAGAGGAGGCTCAGGCTGGATTTTAGGAAAAGGTTCTTCCTCACGAGGGTGGAGGGGCACTGACGAGGCTCCCCTGGGAATGGGCACAGCCTCAAGGCTGCTGCAGCTCCAGGAGCATTTGGACAACTCTCTGAGGCACAGGGTGGGATTGTTGGGGTCTGTGCAGGGCAAGGAGTTGGTCTCGGTGATCCTTTCCAACTCGGGATATTCTATAATGCTATGATCTATTATTAGGCGCACTGACCAGTGTCTTGTTAAATGATCTGGCTAGAACAAGCAGCTGATGAAAGTCCAAAGTACATTCAAATCRATAAAACTGCACTGGCACAACCAAAAACATGAACAAGGGGGATTGTGACCGTCAGGCCCCGCACAAYCAGAGACAAGAGACAGGAACAGACTTAGGGCACGGCTAAGCAGGGCTTGGGAGAACCTTGGGATGCCACAGACGCCACCTGGTTCACAACTGGAGCAGGGGTGTGATAGCAGCAGGACTTTTTAAGTGTCACCTAAGCAAGAAGAAAAAGCCCTGGATTATTAAATGACTGTACACGTACCAACGTTACCTCAGACGGCCAAATTGCCAGTTACTGGAAACCTTTAATTACATAGCTACAGATGAATGAGACAGAGATTAGGGCGATTGCCAATCCATATGCAGATGTGGTACAGAATGTTTCTTCTATGCTGCATAAAGAAGAATAGATACATTTAGGAGATATGATAAGCAGCAAAGAAGAGCAAACAGAAGAGGTAAAAGCAATGGGGATACTGGGAAACACCAGTAAYGAGATAAGTTTATGTGTGTTTTTATGATTATTGACCCAACTCGACAGAAAGACACAGCATTTTCAACAGCACAGAAGGACAGGAAACCTGCCCTACTTCACTCCTCGACACTGAACAGGGTAAATTACAGGTAGATAAGTGCAAATGTGGAACAAAAGGAAGCAASCAGACACTGAGCACTGTGTGTAGTTACAGACACTGCATTCCCCACACGAAGGAGCTGGGAATTTCCTGTATGAGAAAGCCAAAATAACTCTTCCCGATTTACAGACCAGCCAGCAAGGCTGAACAGTGTACCTGAGCAGGGTGCTGTTATTTTCAGTCTCACGCAACAGGAGCAGTAATTTAACTCCACACAGGCAAGGCAGGTTTCATCCCAAATAGCCTAAATTCCAGGTTGTCAGGACACCATGCTGTTGTCTGTACCTACAAATTACTGATTTTTATTTGCTACACTTTTCCAAGGGTGGCCCCCAATTCGTTTTTGCTGTTTTGACCACTGGCTGACCCCATATGGTRCACTCCAGGTAAAGCCAACCAAGACAAAACAGAGCTAATGATACGCTACCTGAATTTATCCACTTCTCAACTGCAATACTTTTTTGGCATGTGTTCTTAGCTTAGCATTCACCCATAAAATGTGTATTTTGTGGCTTATGAAGCTGCTTAGTTTTTGTATTGAAAAAAATTTGATGGGTGCCTTACTTAAAAAAAAAAATAAAAAAATCTCAACCCATGTTTATGTTTCTGCTCAAGCTTGTTTCCATCACCAGGATCAGTTATACGGCCTAAAGATCCGACGCTTTTCAAACCAAGTACCCAGTGGTTAATGTACCACTAAGAATACCATTTTTGTGTGTATGTGTGTGTGATTATTTCCTTTAGCAAAGACAATCTGAAAGCCGATTTAAAAGTCGAAAGCCTTTATACTTTTCAGGGATCCTTCCACCACGGTGCACTAAGGACATGGTGCCCACCGCCCTGGGGCGATCCCACCAGGGCAGGTGTTGGCTCAGGGATCTCGGAGCACCCACGGACACCGATGGCTGCTCGGGGTGGTCGGGGGATGCTCAGCTGGGCCCTCACGGGCACTTCGGACCGCAGAGGATCCCGAGCATCGCGGGGCGGCCACCGGGGGAGATCGGGTACCCCGACACCTGCAGAGCGCTGGACGTGAAGGCTCGGCGGGGATGAGGGACGGGCGAGGCCATGAGGGGAGGACACGCACAGGGAGAGGGACAGGGACATGGACAGGGACGGGGATAGGGACAGAGACAGGGACACGGACAGGGATAGGGACACGGACAGGGACAGGGAGAAGGACGAGGACACGGACAGGGACACGGACAAGGGCAGGGATAGGGATAGAGACAGGGACAGGGCTAGGGACAGAGACAGGGACACGGACAGGGACAGGGACAGGGACAGGGACAGGAAGAAGGACAGGGACACGGACAGGGAGAAGGACAGGGACACGGACAGGGACAGGGACAGGGAGAAGGAAAGGGACACGGACAGGGATAGGGACAGGGACACGGACAGGGAGAAGGACGAGGACACGGACAGGGACAGGGATAGGGACAGAGACAGGGACACGGACAGGGACACGGACAATGACACGGACAGGGAGAAGGACGAGGACACGGACAGGGACACGGACAGGGACACGGACACGGACAGGGAGAAGGACGAGGACACGACCCCGCTCCCCTCACGGTGCCCCCGGGCCCCTCCCGCCCGTCACGCGGCGCGCGGGGGGCAGCGCGCGCGCGGGGCCGTCACGTGAGCGCGCGCGGGCCGTGACCTACTTTGGGCCAATGGCGGGGCCCGCGGGCGCGCGCGCCGAGCCCCCCTCAGCCCCCTCAGCGACCCCGACCCCGCCAGAGCCGCCCCCGCAACGGCGAAACGGCGGGGTCCTGCTGGGAAAAGGGGTGTCCTGGTGGGGAAAATGGGGTGTCCTGCCGAAATTGGGGGTGTCCTGCTGAAATAGGGGGGTGTCCTGCCGAAATTGAGGGGTTCTGCTGATGTGGGGGGTGTCCTGCCGAAATTGGAGGTGTCCTGCTAAAATGGGGAGTGGGGGTGTCCTGCGGGAGAAGGGGCGTCCTGTCGGAATAGGGAATGTCCTGCTGGCAGAGATCCTGCCGAGGGCCGGGGGTCCGGCCGGGGAGGGGTATCAGGGGTGTCCTGCCGGAGGAACGGGGTGTCCAGACTGGGGGGTTGCCCTGCCGTGGGCTGTCGCCTTGCTGTGGGATATGTTCCTGCCGTGGGATGAATTCTTGCTGTGGGATGTGTTCCTGCCGTGGGATGAATTCTTGCTGTGGGATGTGTTCCTGCCGTGGGATGAGTTCTTGCTGTGGGATGTGCTCCTGCCGCCGAGGCGAGCGGCGGCTCCGGCACCGATCCCGTCATCGCCCCCCGTGTCCCTTGTCCCGTGTCCCTTGTCCCTTGTCCCGTGTCCCGTGTCCCGTGTCCCGTGTCCCGTGTCTGGCCCCGAGGGCACCGTGCGGGACGTGCCGTGGCTGGGGCAGGATCCCTCCGGCCCCTCGGGGGTCCCTGTGCCGCTGCCGCCCGGAGCCGCCTCTGCCGGAGCCGCGCACGGAGCGCTGCGGGTCACAGACCCGGCTCTGGTCGTGACCGCCCGCCGCGGGGACAGCGGGGACAGCGGCTGACGCGTTGGGCAGCCCTTGGCCTGGCCTGCACCCACCCTGCCCTTGAGTCACGATCTGCTCGTGTCCCTTCGCTGAAAACTCCCCCCGCTCCAAGTTACTTTAAATGCATTTTACAAAGGATGGACTGCAGTTTTTAAGTTAAAATCTCCAGCAMGGTTCATGAGATACATTTTCTTCACTGTTCTGTTCTCCTATCCATTGCCTTGGCATAGCCTGTTACGGAAATTGGGAATTCTGTTCTGAAATATCTCCTGGAAATATGACTGCAGAAATTTTTCCTTGTACAAAAAACTGAAATGGTTTTCAGGAATCCAGCTGACCGGTATGTTCCAAGGGACCTACTTGTATTTTCTCAATAAACATGGATAAAAGTGGGGCAGGAAGATGATGCAGTAATYGTGGCTCAGCAGAAATGTAGTTACTGATGGATGGAGAGACACCCACTCCTGTGCTGGGGGACAGGTATTGTGTGGCCAGTTTGTGATCTAGAACTCTGGGTATATTTAAATATAGACTGGTCTGAAGAATTCAGGCTTTTCTCTTCCTTTCTTGGGGTCAAATGGGAGCCAGCACTGTCTGTGCAGTGTGAGAAATCTCTCAAACTTGAGTAAAGCTCCTAGTCAGGTATTCATATGGTCACAGCTGGACTGCTACTGTCACATCATCCTCTGTTAAGTATGTTCTGTCTGGAGAATAGAGTTGCAAAAGTAGGCAAACAGAGAGCGAGCTACAAGATGGAGAGGATAAATAATGCAGGACAAATGTTCAGGTCAAGGCACAGGACAGACTGAAAAAGCAAATGGTTTAGAGTACCTTAAACAACCACTGGTTCATCCACCGAGTGAATCTCCCCCTCAGCCCTTTGGGAGCCAAAACAATGGATGTAAGAATTGAGTGAGATRTACAAAAGAAAAAACCCCAAACAGMGGAGAGAATTTGCAGAGGCTCATGATTCAGCCTTTGTTTTAGTTCTGATTTGTCTCAAAGCAGTGCAAGGTTCCCCGGCTGGCCTCTTCGCAGGGCCGTGTGTTTCCAGCTATGTGACGCAGAGCGCCGAGCTCCAYGAAAAGCCACATGAGAACGCTCAGATACCCACACCCAAGTGAGCTGAAAAGCAGCTTTTGAAGAGGAGGTCGAGAGGCACTGAGGAGCAATGCCTGCCCCCCACTTCCCTCCCCTCTGCAGAGGTTCTGGCCAGAGCCCTTGCTTGGCTTTCCAAGTGAAAATCGCTACCCACAGCGCTGAATTACTGAAAAATGGATGTTTATTGTCCCCGTGGGGTGCAGCTGAGCGAGYTGCTGTGGCTCCTCACAAGAGCAAAAATGCCTGTTGAATGAACCATGAGCTGCCCCCGCTTTTTCTTTTTCATTAGTTTTTAATTTCATTTTTTTTTAAGTTTAATTGAATGTGGGAGAGACAGGTTTGGAACTGCTTTTGGGTGATGGCAGAGGAACTTAAGTAATCTGGGGTGGTTCCAAAAGGCATTCCAGTTCTCAGAAAAGTAGGTATTACTAGTCATTGCTTATATGCTGCGAGTTGAAAGATTAATAATTTTCTCTGCCAAAATTTACAGTCAGCCTTTACCATGACAGGGTAGATCAAATACATGTTCTTGCCTGGGCAGCTGACCTGGTTTGAACTCAGCAAGTGTGGCTCTCAGTGATGACTACAGTTTTGGAACAAATACCCTGCTCTGCTTTTTAAAGCAACCTTCCCCTTGTAAAGCATTAACCAGCCTCTCAAGGCCRTCCCAGGCACCTCGTGCCTTTGGTGCCTTGGCGAATTATTTAGACCCAGTAGGTGTAAGCAGCCAGATGACAGAACTGGATTGAGACGAGAGATAAGGGAGTAGCTGGCCTGTTTTGCAGTCAGACCTTCCCCTGAATAAGGACAACTCCCAGCTGGTGCCAATGGGAAAAACAACTTGATCCTTCCATTTATTCCTCTGCACTCCATTCCCCTTCCTTTCTCACTCTTGGCTTGCGTGCTGCAAAAAGAGAGTTTAGAAATAGCTGTTCTTACATGCTCAGGCTGTTTGATTTTGGAATTTGGCATTGGTTTTRCTGGAGACAGAAGAGCACCCACGAGCACAGAATAAAACAGCCCATCCCCAGGCAGAGCTRCAGCAGAAGGGAGGAGTGAAAGGTGCAGGAGCTGAGCATCCCCTCCTTAATCAGAGTTTCTATTGAAGTCAATGACCCAGATTTCTCTGACTTCAAATGGCTGCTTTCAGAGAGCTTGCCGGAGGCACGGTGCTGGGGAAGGTCAGGCAGAATTTAGCCTGAAGAATTCCGCATGCATAGGCTTATCAGCTCGGGATCTGTACAGCTTGATACTGCAAACCCGTGTTCTCCAACGAGCTCTCTCAAAAGTCACTGAAGTGACTGCTGCCCTGGGCTTTGGGCTTGCTGGGCTGCCCTAAGCTTGGGATTGCTTTCTGTGATCAGTTCTGTGGGATCCACCTTGCTCCCAGGTTTCCCTCTTAAAAAAACAAAACGCAGAAAGCACAGATTAGGTTTTAATCCCATGGGTTTTGATTATTAAGAACTCAGAAATGTGATAAACCTTTCTTATCTTTGGCAGGAAAGCCTGACCTTCTGCAGAAAGTGAAAATTCCTACGGACAAAAATCAGGATTCTGAACATGAAGGCATTAAAGTCATGCTGTCTCTTTATGAAAGAATTACTGTAACAGCAGCAAGTAGTACAGAAATGCACATTATTAACCGTATGCAGTTTGTCCTGCGGGTTTAGATTCAGTAAATCTTGTTGAGACTGGGATGCTCTTTCCCCCCTCTTTTTTAATGCATTCCCCCCTCAGTTCCATGAGATCCTGAGAAGGTTCCTGAAACTGCTGCCAGCCCACAGTGCCTTTCCTGGGTACCCCWGCTACCCCCAGCCAGGGCATTCTGCTAAACCACCACCTCTTTTATAGCCTGTGTTATTCTATTTAAATCTCATCAGGAATTTCAGTTGGAAACTAGTTGCCATCTCATATCAGAAATATGTTAAATACCAGCCTACCAGGCTTCCCAGGTTTTTGGAAACTTATGCAAAAATCAATGCAACATAGAGACTGAACACTGTCTTAAGAGGCAAATGCACCCTGGATTCTGTGTGTATGTGTCTATCTCCCTGCYTTATTTGATACAGAAAGTCTGATTAGACCTCTAAAGATTACAGTTTAAAGGGCTTGAAAAAATAGAGTATTAGTTGGATTTTTTTAAAAATTGTATGTTCCAATCCAGAATCAGCTTTACTGATAGAGAACATCCCAAAGCTGGATTTCAGTGGCATGGCTGTGTGTTTATCAGAAGRAAAAGGAGGCATTTTCCCATTATCACACATTGGCTTTGTCTTATCAGGGTCCAGGGTGACACAGGATGGAGCAGCTGCACACTGGGGACTGTGCTCYGAGGGACAGGGACAGATCAGWGCCCTCCTGCCTCTCCTCTGCTGGATCAGCAGCTCTGCAGAGTCCTGGTGGCTCCTCTGCAAGCCCAGGCTCATTGCTCGTGTCTCTTTGGAGCACAGATGTGCGCAGAGACAAAGTACACTGAAAGAGACACCTCATGTTTGCCATTTCAAGCCGCGCTCAGCTTTGTAAAGTTGTTTTTCTGCATTAAAGTGAAATGTTGAAGTTAATTGAGATGAATACAATGATAGCTGGCAGCTGTATCATAACAACCCCTCAACATACACAGGCACAAGGAAGCAGAGCAGCCCTGCTATTGTTTGTTGTTTTATTCTGCCTTTGACTTTTTTTTTTAATGCCGTGATTTCTTTTAAAGTTATCTGCTCTGATCTGCAGCAATGCGGGAGCATAATTGACTGTATTTGGTCTAAAGATATTCTTGTCTGTATGTTTTCCTGACCAGGCATTTAGACTACAAGCTGTATGGAAATCGTCAGGCAGAAAGTTATGCAGAAAACATCAGACAGAACTGGTTTAATATCAAACCAACTTTGTATTATTTTTATTTCCATTAATTTTTAAAGCCTTTAAAAAAAAACCCTTTATTTAATTGGGTTGCAGAGTAAGCTGGTTTTGAAGGCTTACAACTGGCATTTTCATAAGTTTCTTGGGTTTGGGGTTTTTTGCTTTCTTTTTTTTTTTTAACTGCCAAAGGACATAAACATATTAAAAGTTTTCTGTACTACCTGACAGCATTTATGCAGGGAAATAAAGATGTCCTCCTCCTGTATTTTCCCTTAAATGGCTTTGACCTGGAGAATGCATTCTGTTGATTGGCATGAGAAAGAAGGCTGTGATCTTATTTTTACTGTTTGTTATAGCGGCTTCAAACTTATCAAAGAAAGAAATAGAGGCTTTTTAGATGGCTGCTTGCCAACGGCACTAATCAGAATTTTAATGAGATTTTTYGAGGCCTAAATTAGGTCTAATTAACAATATATAAAGCTAATGTATAATGTCATAGAAGGGTGTAGCCTACTGCATATAGAATGGGTTCCGATCTCTTTACAAATAGAAATGTTGAACAAAATGTGCATTTTTTTTTAATGTAGGTTTACATATCTGCAGCTCCCTGGTATTTTTACTGTTAYGCCTTAATTAACAAATTGCCTTTGGAAAACGTGGCCCTCGACTTCATAACAACTTTGGCATCCCTGCAGGGGAARAATGCAGGTTTTTATGGCTGAACCCCGGTGAGATTTCCACTGGGTCCTACAGCCTCCCTTTGCCATCCTCCTGTCTCCCTATGGCCYCACGTGTTCCCATTGTTTGTGGGAGAGAACTGGCCTGGGGCTCCCATTTCCCAACCAGCACTAAAGGCAGGGTTATATTTAGTCAACACACACTGTTTTTCGCCAAGCATTTAAGACAGAAAATGATTAACGACTCCAAAATATCATCCCCAAAAGCACAGCCTTGTTTCTACCCCCAARGGGTATTTTGTACAAGGAAGGATGAACCTAAAGGACTTTTCTCTTTCCTCTTTGCAGGAGTTTGTTATTATTTATGGTACCACAGTTCAGTTTTCTCCTTGTCTGGCTGAACTGTTACATACAAACTATTTAAAAAAAAAAAATCTTGAATCCCAGTTGTTCAAATGCAGCTTAATGCAATTAAACACCTCAAAGTACAGCATTGCTGCTCCTGCCTAAGTAAACATTTTTATTCACATACTCAGGCCATTAACAGGGAACCCTCTTGCAAGGCCTCTTTCCAAATTTCRTGTTTAGTAAACAAATCTAATTTCTTTATGCCAGCTAAATCAATACCTCTTCTGATTCATTTGGCTCATGAAAGATGAGCAGCAGCAGTAACAATGGGGGCAAAGAGCCCGCTGAAACAGGCCAGAGCAGGAGGAATATAAACCCCAAAATAAACTCTGCCCCTGTCACAAACCTGGGGTCATCAGYTCTGTGCTGTTGGGCTGAAGTGTTCAGAGCACTTGAGTGGGGCTTTAAGTGCTGCTCCAGAACAGGTTTATCTGCAAAGCTGTAACTAGAGCTTACACTAATTAATAGAATCTGTAGTTAATGAGGCAGTCTGTCAACTGACCATCAACTGTGAACCAACATCAAACCCGCTCCAAGTGAGCTTAAAAGGCCATTTCAGATGTGTATTTCTTGAAGTGTTTAAATAAATATATTCACATCAAGTTTAAGGAAAGAGCCAAACCACAGGGCAGAGGGAGCCAGAATCATTTTGCATCTGTTACAACACTCAGGATAATGTTTGGGTTGATTTATGGGGGAAATATTTGTTTTTGAGCTGGAATTTGGGTAACTCGGAACAGATGTTCACAGCAATGTTGGAATACTGTCTGCCCATGCAGCTCTGTTAAATCAAGTGCTGTTACACATTTAAACTAATCTAGGAAAAAATTAATATACTGTGAAATTGGTAGTCTTACAAAAGGTACATACTAATGGGATTCCAATTTGATTATCTTTCCATTTTACAATATAATAACACTTGCCAAAAATCACCAGAGCAGTGAGATTTCATCTGTTTTGTGGCCTGAATGGAGAGGAAGTGCTTGTCTATCACTATTTTTTTCAAAGCGTTTTTCAAAGCGTTGAACCARCTCCTCTTTCTGACTTTTTTCCCMCCTTCACCGAGCCAGGGGGATATTTAAACACGGGGAGAGAAGGTTCTTGCAATRACAGAGTTATTTGTGCTTCCTAAAAATCGTTAACAATTCAGTTTTTTATTTTTTAAAAGTCCTATTTCTATCTTTGAAAGACCTGTGCCTGCAGAGCAGCCGTGAGTGCAGCTCTCTTTCCTCGCTGATTCTCTCACATCCATCACCGCTCAGCCGGAGGAGGAGCGGGAGGGCGTCTCCACCCTCGCTCCCTCGGCCGGGGAGAGAGCCGAAAAGCTCGGTCTGAAACCCACAGATGGCTTTGCGTTTGCCCCAGGGATACTGAGAACGGCAGCTCCCAAGCAAATGGCACTTCTCTCCATTTGGAGAGGTTGCCTTTTTCCCTTTTTCCTTTTTTTTTCTTAGGGAGGCAAGTTGCAGTCTCCTCTCCAAGCGCAAACATCCCAAACTATTCGCTGATGCGAATTCCAGGCTGCCAGCAGAGCTGTGCCTGATGTCTTTACCTTATGAGGGCTGCGATTTCTTCTAGGAACTTTCAGACAGTCTAGTGCGGTGYTCTTCCTTGCCAGGAGAGATCCAAAGAGCTGGCACGCAGCTGGTTAATGGTTATCCCATTTACAGCCACCTTTTCCTGCCGTGCCATCGCTCTGCTCTTAGTGGGCCATGGCACTGCCCGTGCCAGWGGCTTGTCCCTGAGTGAAGCAAACATTTTGAATTACCATAAGCTGAGCTCTWGCAGATGTGCCCAGCCACGTTGTGTCGCTGCTTTGGTGCCCTCGTGGCATGGCATGACCCCTCTCTCAGCCCGGGATGCGCTGTCTCTGCCGGGGTGCCCCAGACGGGACAAGGGGAGGCACAGCAGGGGGACTGTGGGGTCTCTCGGGGTCTCACCTGTTCCACACCAGTGGATCTCATCACTGCCAACTCTGGGAGAAGTGGAAGCCTCGAGCTTGTTGTGCAAAGCAGTAAAAGTGCAGATTTTACTCGAGTGCGCTCTTTGCAGGCACGTTTGTATTTATAGTGGTGCCATGAGTCACCTCGTCAGGTGCCATGGATACAGAGTCCCATCCCCGGCTCCATTCAGCACTACCAGCCTCTCWCAATACTCTGCATTTGGGCTTGTACTACTCGGGGATTGTTTTTCTCCTTGGGGAGCTCCTTTCGCTTTGTCCCGCAGCCATCAGGCCGGGCAATGACTCCACGGCCAAAAAGCTTCCACGCAACAGAGACAAAACGTCGGACTGCTGCAGACGTTTAGACAGGATTTTTGGAATATTTCTCTGATGCCTTGCTCAGACATCCAGCACCATTATTTTATCTTGGTCATTATCTAACTGGCTTATCAACTATTCTGTTATGTAAATTTTTCCCTGGAAAACCTGTCCCTTCTGCAAGAAGCTCATTTTGTCTTGTTATTATATTTTTCTTGGGCAGGAGGTGAAAAAGTTAGAAACATACTGTGTTTGAAAAATAGAATTTTCTTATTACTTAAAGCTTTCCACTTGATCCAGAGCCTTCACTTACTGAGACAGCTCAGAGCAGGRGTGGAAGCACCAGGGTGGTGACCAGTGCTCGCCTCTCCAGCCCCTGCCACTGCTTTGCTGCCTGAGCCTGGACAAATCACTGAGTTTCCATCAGTGCTGTCACTCCTTGTCCCTGTTTCTTGTAGGAACAGGTAGGATGATTTAAGAGGGTAACAGCTGCWTGCCAGGTGAGTATTTGCCAGAGTTCCCTGTGTGATTTCCTATATAAATAAGGTTACAAGTATGACAGTGACAGGTGGCAAACCTCTTGTACACAACCGCCAGTCACTTGTTTCCAGTTCTAAGTGTTGTAGCAGGATATTCTATTTCTCAGAGCAGGTGGTGAATGTGGCTGCTGCAGGTTCAGCCTGGAGGCCTGTGAGATGCTGTCCTGCAAGAAAACCCCTTGACTGCTCTGTGTTATTGTAGGTGAGACTGGTTTACTTGGGAGTTGCTCTGAGGTCCTTTGGAAGTCAGTCAAAGGCTTTATTATGCTAAGATTAGTAACTCTTGAGTAATCTCTACTAGAACAATTCACTCTCACTAGCCTGTTGAAACTTCGAAGGTGCTACAGCTCCCTGCCATGAGACTGGATGTGAAATCCAAAGAAATCTGTGGAAATGTCATATTTCTGGCATAAGGGTCAGAAAAGGGTCCATGCAACTCTTGTCTGGAAAGGGAACACTGGCTTTATTATAAACAGGATTTGCTGTCATCTGAATGCAGATGTAAATTTGAATAAAAAGTAAAACATGCATGAGTTCCTGGGAGAGGATCTTGTAGCTCAAACACTGCAGTTGCWGACACAAAATGCTGTGGTTTTGGTTCGTTTGGAGAACAAACTTTTCAGCAGAGASCCCCCTGTGATACGGCAGCAGCGCTGACAGCACTGGTGGGAGTTTGAAATCAACTAAGAAAAAATAAARCTTTCCAGTTTTATAACAGTTACCAGGAGATGTGATTTCTTTTTAATATTTTTAACACTTCCCCTCAAAATCACACAAATCAGACTGATTTTTATTCCAGGTTGTAGGTGCTCCAGGCAGAGGACGTTGCATCCAAGAACTGAACACSCTGGCAGCCTGTCCCTGGCTGTCCCTGCTCACGGAGTGAGGCTGTGACAGAGGATGGCAGGAGCTATTCCGAGCTCAGAGTCCCCCCCCAATGTTCTCCCTAATGTCACTTCCCTTTCATTCAGGCATGGATTTCTTTTATCAGCTCAATTAGCTGCTATTCCCTTTTACAGAGCGAGATCTCAGCTGGGTTTTCTGCAGTAGAACTTGCTCTGCTCGATCCCTGTGTGCCAGCACAATCTTGGTTTTTAGGTGCCCCTGGTTTTCAACTGATTGCTGCAAAGACCAGAGGTAAATCCATCAAATTACTGGGTTTTTCCAGAGCAGTAAAATCTCACTCTGGCTCTGGATGCTACCAAAGCAGATGAGCTTTAGTGACTTCTTGTGCCTCGGTGTTTGGACAATAAAGACAATGTTTGCGTGCCTTGAGAGCTGCGGGGGAATGACGGCGTTCCCGTGAGGATCGGCCTTGTTGTGTGAGGCTTCCCTGGAAATGTGGGACCGTTTCGAGWGGAGACTCCGGGGAGAAGTCTGCCAGCAGCCTTTTCATCTTCCCTGCACCCTGCCTCATGAATAAACATAGGCACAGCGGGAGCAGATGAAAAGCAGCCAGSACCGTGGTGCTGCAGAGCTGCGGATCTTCCCGTGCCTATAAAGGGCTCCTCTCGTTCGGGGCTGCCCTGGGTGTTAGCAGAGGTGTTTCGGTGTCTCTCTGAAGGGAGGCAGAGCAGCCCACGGCGCCCACGTGCTCCAGCAGCTCCCACTGATTTTAGGTCACATTAACAGCAAATCTGGGGATTTGCTCTGCTCCCTCTGCTCCCGCGGCTCCAGGCAGCAGCCGCGTCTGATCTGCCTTCAAGGGAGGCTGGAATCTGTTTGAATCCCACTGTTATCCACAATTCGAACGCGTACTCCACCTCCCAAAATYGTGTGAACCGGCACAGGGCTATCATGTGCAATATTCTTAAAAATCTTGGCAGGTTAACTTTGAAGAAAAGCTCTGGTTAGGCTGTAGTCCCTGCTAGCAATTACCAGGCTTTTATCTGTAGCTGTCAGTGCACTGTAAAAWGTGGCTGTTACTCCCATTTTATAGAAGAAACAGATGTTCTAGGGTACATCTGAAGAGATTTAATGCAGAAGTTGCATGCCTAAAAGGTGTTCTAGAAAATCCCATCATTATCACATGACTGATTTTATTCAGTGCACACAGGAATTCAGATCTGCTGGCTGTGCTTTGCTTCTCTTCTTGTTTGTTTTAAAGCACTAGTTCTGAAGTTTTCATTTTGCTCCCCTCCTGAGGCAGAGGAGGAGCTGGAATGAGACGATAGTTGGTTTGGTTTTTTTTTTGAGGCAAACTTTCAGGTACAGATTTATTCAAAACTTGTTGAGGTTTAATTTAGTTTTGTGATCAAGCGGCACAGAAGTCACATTTGTGAAATCCAATTAGGCTGCAGCCCTGGCAGAGACACATGACATGAGGCACGTACATCCATCCGAGTCCCTGTGCCTCCCTGCTTTTAAAGCCCTCAGCCTCCACGGCAGAGCTGTGCTTCTTATCTCAGGTATTTGGGATTACTGCAAACTCAATTTACCCACTCGGGAGCTGTCAGAGCCGCATCCTTCCCTTGGAAACGTGGTGGTGACAGGGGAAAGCAGCTGAGCGCTGCTCCGCTCCAGGGGAGGGATCACGGACAGAGCTGCAAGTAGATGGATCCAACAGCAATTTCGGGATGCAGTGGGCACAGAATCAAATCACAGCCTGCTCTGCAGCTCTCTGCTCCTCCACCTCCCCCTGCAGCTGGAGTTTGTTGGTGCCTTTACAGGGCACCCTGGTTTTGGATTGAGGGCTCCCCACTACAGTGAGCTAAAAGCTGTCCRAGCAAGGAAGATCCCAAAACACTCCTGAGGATCCAGCTCTGAGCTCAGGGATGGGGTGATGCTCCTGGCAGGGTTCTCCTGTCCTCACTCCCACCCCAGAGCTCAGGGCTTGCCTTTYCCTTCTGGCTATAGCAAAAAAAGGAACTCAGTCCTTCTCCTTACCTGGAGAGCTGCAATTTCCCTCAGCCACATCAGAAACKGAATTATTTATTCCCCCTGTTCTCCAGGCGAGTGTCCCTGGCTCAGAACAACCCCCTTGGAGCACCCTCTGGTGCTGTACAGAACTTCAGTCATGATGGCTATTGAGTTTTCTCATAAATRGGAACCTGCATTTTTATGAATGTGGTGAAGTTACCACGGCCTTTTCCTCCGGTTCCCTGTAAATGGGTTAAATTTGTGTGTCCAAAATATCARGGCAAGCAACAATAACAAACCTGGTCTGACACAGACTTCAGGGGTTTGTACCAAACAACCTCAGAGCACAGCAGTAAAACACCTCTGTGTTATCCTCAGCCAGCCACAGGACTCTCCTGTTTGTGAACAYTTACTATTGATTTGGGATTTGGCTTTTGTGTCATTCACTGTGGGACTCCAAGTGGTTATTGGGGACAGCAGAGTCTGCAGGACTGTGCTGCTTCAGCATCTGCAGCCAGAATGGGTTAAACACATCCACGGAGAGTTCATGCTCAGGGGCTGGGCTGCAATCCCAAAGGTGAGCAGAGAAAGGAGCAAGAGGAMATTCATTTGCATTTACAATTTTCAGTTAATACCAAAATGATTCCTTTTGGTTGCATCTTTCAATTAACCAAGTAACCAGACAGCCATCCTTCAACAGTTAGCTCCATTTCCTGATCCTCTGTGTCTTTATTATTYTCAACACTTGTGCATTTAATCTGAAGCAGTAATGTGGTCTGAGAGTGCCAGGCAGGTCCTTTCTGGGCCTCTCTGCTCCTGCCCTGCCCTCAGCAGTGAGCAGTTGTCTTTGGCTTGGAACATGTAACCCCCACAGTGACTAATTACAGTCCCTAACGAGGGGTCCCCAGTGGCTCAGGCTGGAGATTAAAATGTGCAGCTCAGCCAGGCCTGAGCTCTCCCCCGTCCCTGGAGAGCCCCGTGCTCCTGCTGCTCTCAGGAAATGCAGGGATGCAYCACCAGCCTTTGGAGTGAAAATGGAAACATCAGCAGGAACCCCAGTGCTTTGCTTTCCTAGGATCCTTTGTCTTTGCCATTTAAGTGCTGTTATTGTTGTATTTCTATTTCAGGCCACAAACAATTSTATTTCTTTTTCCATTTCAATCACATTTTAATGAGTTCTCTTCACGTAGGAGAGCAAGGATAGTTCTTGATGATAATAATAATTGGACCATGGGGAAATACTGCCAGTGAGTAGCTGACAGGCAGGGTACTTAAGAGAAGATTAAGACATTTCTTATCAGTGTGTGGCTTTTGGGGCTCAGGGTGAAATAGTGACTAATTAGTGAAAYAGTGGCAGAAGCAAAACTAGTGATTTTTCCTGGTTTGCTTTTAGCCAAGCAGCCTAAAAATGAAACCAAATTTCCCCAAAGTGACTGTCTGGAGAATCTGGATTTTCCATGGCCAAGACAAGGGATCATTTCAGCAACCTCAGTGAATAATAAGRATCGTGCAGCTGCAGTTCAATGTCTCCATTTATCAATATCCTTCTTAAGGTGAAGGCAGAGCACAGCTTAAGTGTGCTTTGGGAAAGTGCTGGACTGAATTCTCTGGAGTTGGAGCGCTGCTGCAAACACCAAACACATCAGTGTGTGCTGAGAATTCCTGAGCTGCAGGAGACAATTCACTAAATATCCTTAGACAGCAGCAAACCCCACCCACATTTAACCTCAGCTAATCCTGGAAGCTGTAAATGGAGATCCTGATCATGTTCATCAGATCACACAGGACCTTGTGGCTTCAGGGGTGGAATCTGCAGAGGACAAACCAACCTCTCAAACACACCTGGGAGATTTTCTTATCTACTCTCTTTAAATAATAGTTTTAATTAGTGTGGGTTTGACTGATACTGTCACAGGGACAGRATCAGCATTGATTATCAGATTTCAACTTCCCTCCTGCCTCATATTGGGAAACACGAGGCTCTATTTGTAACAGATTTTGGCCCATGCCATTTAAAAAAAAAATTACTTTCATGATGAATGATGCAAAACTCATTGCACCTTTGTGGGAAGTGAATTCAATATCATTATCTTGTAATAAAATYACTTATCTTAAAACAGTGTTGTGAAAATACCAACCTATTAAACCCGTGCCACTGTTTGTGGGAAAATGATCTAGAATGAGCAATAAATAAGCAAACCCCAAAAAGATGTGAGCAGAGCGTGGCTGGTACAAGCTGTGAGCTGGCTGGTATTTTTAGAGTTACTGAAAACAATCCCCAGGGAAAGGCAAAGCTGGTTACAGAGGACAAAGGTGAGGCTTTAGTCACTGGTATTTGATTTTTGGTCCACTATCACTGCGAGCAGCCAGGGGAAAGATTTACGGAGGTATTTAGGTACCTAAACATGCCTAGCAGCATTTATAGCAGCATCTAAGTAGGTTAGGTGCCTAATTCCCATTAACTCCACGAACATGGTTAAGCTGCTAAACATCTTTGCAAAGCTGGTCCCAGTGCCTGGGCTGCCAGGTGCCACTTTGAACTGGAGTGACTGGGCTGCTCCCTGGGGTGGGGAGAGTGGAGAACACACAGGGACCTGGGGCACAGAACCCAGCAAAGCCTCCTCAGCTGGCTCCCATTTTTGCTACCAACATGAGAGCCACAAAAAAAAACCACTCAGAGCAGCATCTGCAAAAAGGCCACGCTGAGTTCTGGTTTGGGGTGAACATTAATGCTCCTTCAGCTGAGGGTTCAGGATCCCAGCAGCTSCCAGAAAATGAAACATTTCACAGGCCAAGCCAGAGCAGCATTTCCTGAGCTCCTGGAGAGCCTCTCCCAGCCAGTCCTGSACAGCCCAGCCTGTTCCACAGCCACAAATATTTTTCTTGAAGGATTTTCCTTTCCTTACCTCAGTGACACCAGGCACCTCCTGAGTGTCAGAAACRGGCTTAAATAAATGAACCAAACCATTCCAAAAGCAGCCTGTTATGAGAAGCACTTCAACAGATGGAGAATGTTATGTGGGACAGATTCACTCCTATATAAAGGTGTAGTTTGATTAATTTAAAAGCTATAACGTGCACTTTAATATATTTTCCACTCATTTTTTTTTATTCAGGAATAAAAATGAAAATTTGCTGTTTACAGTGTTGCACATGTTGACAACTGCTCTTTACAAATCCTGTTCAAAGTTAYCCTAGAACCATTTTCTCAATATACACACTTCAGCTTAATCAAAATAATTTTCACAAAACTATTTCACATAAAAGAAGAGACAAGGGGAGATCAAGAGAAATAACCTAGGAAACAAGTATGCCAGCGTACAAAAATAGATTGGAACATTTGGAGATTGTAGGTATGAAAATGTATTCTCAACTGCAGAGAAAGTGAACTGGTGGATTATCTGAGGAGGGAAATGCTCACCGGAGCAGCTGAAGAGATGCAGAAATCTATTTTGAGCATCTTCGGGCTGGATATCACTGAGGGATGAACACAAAGTGCTGCCCTAAAGCATCCAAATGACTGCTACAGCTACAGCAAAGAGCACAAGGAATTCAGAACATCCCATATCCTCTGTGGGTCACAAGTCTGTGCCATTCTGAGAGAAGGGATTTAAATAAAAATAAAAATGCTTCTGGAGTGTCCAAGCCTGAAACTGAAGCACCGGCTCTGTCCCTTCAGCCTGGGCTCTCCAGGAGCACAAAGGAGGCTGCAGAAGCCACTGGAGCAAATCTGGCTAAAAAATTTCTGTTATTGCTAGGAGAAGGTTTCTTAGAAATGGAACTTGCTGTGGGTCTGCTGAGCAAGCTTTTCTCCCTAATCCACACCACCTGTGTAGATTCACAGATAATTTGGGTCTGACCTAGTTAAAAGYACAAAACGAATTTTTCCTTTTTGCTTATTCAATATATCCTGACATCTACTTCCTGCAAATCCTGCAAAGGCCTCTTTTGTGAGCTGCAGGAAGAACATTTGGTGATGTGCTCCCTCCAGCTCTCAGGCCAAGCGCAGGAGCTTGCTGGGCTGCTGTTCAGAGACCTGACTTGGRTTTTGAAAAAAGGTGAAATATTTTGGTCCAAAAGGATCAACAGTTCCAGTGAGCCTGACCTGGCACAGCTCTGCAGTGCTGAGGACACAGAGCACAGTCGAGTCTGGTTTTGATATTCATTCCTCACAGGACGAGGATTCTTAACTCCAAAGCCACACCTGCTGGAGAAAAACCTCAAAAAATGGGGTTGCAGCCTGTGCCTTCCTCACCCTGCCACAATCCCCCTCTCCCTCCTGGCCTGAAGCACAGAGATTGAGGTTTCCTTTGGATTTCCTGCTCCTGCAGGCTCAGGGCTGGCTCAGTCATCAGCAACACCCACCACTGTACACACAACACACACACAAAGAAATGCAGCACAGAACCACACATTTGACAAAGATCAGACATTGTGCTGCRAATAATGAGATTTAAAATATCCTGTGCTATTGAGGTACACAGAAACCTGTTCATTAACTCGCACCAGCACCCCCCATCCTTTTCTTTATGCTCTTTAAAGCATCACCAGCGTGTACAAAATCATTTTGTTCTACTTAAAAGACCAGTTCTGAGGAGGTGACTGATTTCTGCTGATCCTGGAGGTGGTTTCACAGGTTTCATTGTACTTGAAACTTCACAGCTTCCACTGAAGTATTTGATGTGTGTCTGTATCGGTTTAGCAGAGTACAAAAGTAGAATAATTTTCATTCTTGCCTCATATTGTTGTCAGAGTATGGTGTCCTCTACCAAAACTTTCTTTTTGCTTGACAACTTTTTACTTATCAAAGACACATTTTTCTAAAGCTCAACAACCAGTCTTAGTGTTTGTTTTAAAAGTCATCAGGGCTCCAATATTTGTAACAAACCACTAAATTTCTACTAGCAAAACTTATTTGCAGATTTCTCCCATAAAAATAAGGATTTTCAGTTAAGTCACCTGCATTATAGTCAGGAGCATTGGTTYAAAAACTGCACCTCATTTTGCATCTCTCAGTCAACCATCAGCTGGAATCCACCACCGATGGTCCCATCTTACATCTCATGTTGCTCAAAACTGTGAAAAATTCACTTCAGGCCAGGGAAATGATGGCTCCAAGGGGAAATCATGGAAAGATTGGGCCRGGCCCAAGGTGAGACTGATCCCTGCACACCAAAATGGGGCAGATCAAGGACTCCTGTGGCACCTGCATCCTTTGCAGCACCCATCAACAAACCCACCTGGAAACCAGCACAGCTTCCTCCAGCTCAACGGGGACAAACGTCACCAGGAACTACTGAATCTCACTAGAAARGAGGTGGATTAAAACCAACTTCTCACTAAGGGACTAAAAGCAGACAAACTACTGTGTGTCCCCAGCCAGGCTCAGCTCTTGGGCCCATCTCTGATGCCATCCTCCTCCTCCTCGTCGGGGCACAGCAGGCTCAGCGCGCTCGTCACAGGGTGGATCCAGGATGTTGTCTGGGTCACGTGGCTAAAAACAAACAAGAAATGCTGTCAGCAACCCAAAAGAGGCTCAGCCATCCCAAAAYCAGGAATTCCAGGTGGAGTCTGGAGTTGTAATGGTCATTACGATGCTTTCAAACACAGAATTGTCTTTTTCTTGCTAACTGTGAGATTTTTAGAAATGACAAGTGGAGCTTTCTGAGGGCCAGAACCTGGACTGGAGGTTCCATTTCCCAATGGAATAAAGAGAATGCTTTTGTATGAGACTCCTGATACACTGGTGGCATTTCTTGTTAATTACTGGAGCTGCAGACAATTAACAATGTAGGGTATTAACATGGTCTCACAGCAGTTACAGCCTGAGCGAGGCAGGGTGGTCAAGAGGAAGCTGAGGAARTGTGGAATCACATCACAGAAATACACTCAGCTCTTTGCAAAATAAACTCTGRARGAGTCCCAGRCCAGGCTGGGCAGGGTTTGGAGCAACCTGGTCCAGTGGAAAGTGTCCCTGCTCATGGCAGGGGAGGGAATGAGGGTTTATTTAAGGTTGTTTCCACCCAAATCCTTTTAGGATCACTATTCTAGCATCCTTCAGTAATTCCTCTTCTTGCAGAAAGAATAAATTAAAAAATGGTATTTTTTACACGTCTTYCAGCCCAAATTCTGGCTGTGTTCCCACAGCCTTTACACACACAATAAAAGGGCATCAGCGCTGATTTTTAAGGTTTAAATCCCACATCTAACATGCAGGCTAAGAGTTTCTGGAAAGCTTCTGTGTGAACAGAAAGAGCCTGAGCAGGGCTCAGCGAGGACAGAGCCAGGGTTTGGTGTCTGTGCTGAGAACACTGCACACCTTGTGAGTGGTGTGTGCATGTGAGCCATACTGTGTGTGGGCAACGCGCTGCCTCTTCTCCCTTCTGGAATAATGTGTTCTGGGGAAAGGAAATAGCTTCTTTTCTCTTGGAAGAAAAAAAAATTAAAAAAAAAATCTTGCTAATAAATTCRCAGCTTTTATAGTCAAGTCAGCGCAAAGATTAATTTTGTAATGTAAGTTCATGACAAGAACAAGCTGAGAAATATTGGAGGTGTGATAAACAGCGGGAAGGACAAGCAGCTCTTCTCACACGTTCTAACAGTGTCCCTAAAGCCCAGGTCTGGACTCACTTTCCAGGTGCTCTGGTTTTATTAAATTTGAAGTGCCATCAAGGAACTGCTGGAGATTCACCTTTCCAAGTGAGAACAGGTTTTGTCTTTCTGTCTGCAAGAAAGCTYTCCTGAATAACAGATCATGGAAATGGATATATTGAATTAGGAATTGGAGTCAGTGTTCCTCTGCACTGAGGGATGGGTTTGGGATCACTATTCCTATCAATAGGATCATCCTGTTCTCACTTTCCAGATCAGAGCCCTGAGCTCAGAGTCAGCTGGGTGTGATGGGGATGACACTGCTCACCACGGGGTAAATGGGATTTTAATGGAAATCCCAGAACAGAGCAGCTCTGAGCAGGTAACCAGGGAATTCAGAAACTCCTTCAATTGAAACAAAGCCTGAGCAAGAACCACACAAGGAGAATAAAGTGTTGAACATAAAGGCCATASCCTGAGCTCTCATCCATTAAAAAAAAATGAAAAAAAAAAAAAAATCAATCCCCAAAGCTCCAGTTATGCGTAAAACCAATTCAAAAGTGCTCTTGATGAGAGCAGCACTGGATGGACTCAGTTCCATCTTTTGTTACAAAAATGTGCCTTACTGGGGTTKTAGGATGAGTTTCACAGGAGTTAAAACAAAAGGATAAATGAAAAACATGTTCCTACAGAAAACACTGCAGCAGGCACTGGCCACTCTAAGGACAGCAATTGTTTCATTCTAAGAAAGCAAATGTACCATTTTTACCAGGAATAAAAGCAATTTGCCATACATTTCCAATGTTTACCTTTAGAAAGTCAGGTGACAGCCGACATGGAGAACATGAAAAGAGTTGTTTTACAATGTTTAAYGAGAGACTTGTGAATAAAGTCTGTCTAAACAAGGACATTGTTCCCATTATTCCACAACACGGGGAAATGTATGCATTCATATTTATATTATGAATATATTTACATTTGTAAACTTACTCAGAAAAATATCTTTGCTGCATATTTCTGCAATGTTTTCTATAATGTCAGGAAATGCCTCGTTTCCCAAATAAAATATTCAGTCAATAAGGCTCAGCACTGGAGATGTGCTCTAAAYTGAAGTGATTTGTTGGTATAACAGCACACAACTCCTTCCAATACCTGCAGAATTACGGGGGCTGAATGAACTGGATTCCATCCATTCCACCTCTGCCAGTGCAAGATTTATTGCCTGCAGCACTATTTTAAGTGTTTACATTGCCCACTTTTATCAAACAATTTCTGAGCAATCCATTGCTGAATTTAAATAAGAACAAAACCATTTTTAAATTTGTTTCTTTTCCCATTTGACTTCCTCATGCAGCATGCCTTGACCTGCTGTACCTGAATCCTCAGTTCCATTTTCTCCTGAGTGTGCAGTATCAACCCTGTGAAATGGGAGAAACTGCACAGGAGGAGAGTTACATGGAAAGGCATCCACAGGTCTTTGATGTATCCAACTAAAAAATTCTTTGTAAAGTGTTTTTTCTTCAGGAGATTTTCTTCCTACATGCCCCAGGGCCAGGAGGCAAAAGACAGCACRCCCAACATCCCCCCACTGCTGGAAGAACTTCCTTTTGCTCTCACACAAATTAAATGTAAAAAAAAATCTCCAGCTTTTTAACAGTGCAGAATTGTGGCACTGAAATCTGGGTTCCAGATCTCTGTGTTCAACAGCACAAGGTTGTTTYRTCASTGATAATGGTGYCTAAGGATTTTTAGTTTCTATATTTTCGTGTATTTGTATTCTTGTACTTCTCTAGTACAGCACTAAAGCTGCTGTTCTCCCATCTTTAGACAAAACAATTCCTCTCTGAGCTGAATCCAAGGACACCTCGCTGCCTCAGAGCCCCAAAATATGGAAACAACAGAGAATTGGGGGGAGCAGCTTGGAGTGGTTGACATCATCACCTGAAGGAGTCATTGGGGAATTGGGGCCCAATATGGTAATAAAACAGAACTTATAAAAGGGGAAGATCTCTGACTCGGGGTCCATTTTGGGTGTAGCTTCAGAAGGAGGTTTTTGTCTGTCCTGAATGCACCCTTAGGCCTGGATTAAAGTTGTTTGTTTTCATTCTCTTAATTTGTCTGGCCTCTGTTTCAGATGAGCCTTGTTTTAGGCATCAATAAGAAAGATTTTTCACCCATTTTCAAAACCCAAGGGCCAAACTTTGCTTTGATGTCAGCCTGCTGCTGCAAACACTTCTGGTTTGAACCCAGCTCCTCTCAGCTTGCTCTAGACTTTATCCCACGGGCAATTCTCCTAAGACAGKTTGGTTTAAACCCAGTGCCAAAATCCTTCCTAGGAAAAGAGCTCTTATAAATAAACATTAAGTCCAGATACCACGTCTCACATTGTAGACAGACACTCACAATGCACGCAGATTATTTAGGTAGAGAATAAATGTATAAACCCCGYTGCTATTTATTTTTAGCTCTCCAAAAGTGCTGTGACTAAAGAGCTTTGACATAATCAGTCCGAGGAGATAATCCCAGATTTACTGGTTTGCAGAACATTCTTGTATTAGAAATACATCCTCTCTGATTTGGGTGTTAGGGCCAGCAATAAAAAGTGAGAGGGAGCCCAAATCTACCTCTGGGTTTTGCTTTATTGATGCAACTGGTTTGAATATTAAAGGGATGCCTGGAAAGCCAGCATGACAAAGTTTAAATGTGCAACGTTTTCCATTTGCAAGTGTTCCCGTTCAAAAGTCTAATTGAACATTTTCAGAGCAATTAGCAACACTTAAAAGATTTTTAGGTTTTCAAACAAATCACTGTTATCGGAGGGCAGCCAAATTTATTGTTAGGAAACAGAAACATTTGATCTGGAAATATGTCAGTAGATTAGTCTGTCTTTTTAACATTAGCAAACTGCAGGACAAATTTCAGAGCTTGGGAAAACAAAACATGAGAACAGAGGGATGTTTTGGCAAAGAATTAGCAGTGGATTATTTCAAATGCCATTATAATTACTCTCCTTATGGCTCTTCCTCCTTCACAAGAAAATTATTTCTTTTAAAGCGACAACCTCAGACAATCTTGTAAGGAAATAATAACGCAAAGAAAAATTCAGAGAAAGAYTAATGGAAAATATATCTGCACCTTTTCTTTTGGATTTTAAGCATTATCAAGAMATGTTTTTCACCTTAAATTGTGCTCCCCAGCCAGGGCCARACTCTGGAGCCTGAAAGGGAATTGKGMAGYCTTGCAGACAGCACAAGSTCCCAGTGCAGGATGCTGAGCTACAAACCCATCATGCAGCATTTTTGGAMGTTGGGATTTATCCCCTTTTGACATGGRATGACATTCAGAACACATGGATCARTGTTCCAGCTGCACCAGGGCTCCTGTGCTTTAACAGGAGCGATCTTGTGCAAAACCCCTTTGTTTGAGATCAGCTCAGGAGAGGAAATGTGGCCTTAAGCAATCAAACTCTCCTAATAATAGGGACCAAAAAGGATTTGGTTGTACTGGAACTTAAAAACAAATTCTGGCCTCAGATGAGCCCTGTTCCTCTCTACCCAACYAAGTATGGAAGATGAAACTCTGCTTGTGTAAAACAGCAAAACCCCGAGTTTTCCTCCTTAATGAGCATGCTCCACAAACTAAATCCATGTAATCCATGGTAGTAATTTTGCTAAACTTTTAATCTGCCCTTACTTTTTGATTTCCCAATCTTCACCAGCCCTTTAACACACACCAGTGCCCAGCTGAAGAGTGTTGATGCTTGCTGGAGCTGCTCCTGGGCTTTACAAAACCTCTGCAAAGCCCCCAGTGCTGCTGAGAACCCAAACCAGAGGCACTGCACCCTCTGAGAGCTTCACCCTTCACAGCTTTCACTGCTGGTAGTGAAATGAGCACTAAAAATGCAGCAAACAGCATGCTGGATATGATACAAGGGGTTGAAGGGGACGTGCTCTACACAGAAATAAATTCCACGCTGTGCTTTGGTAGTTTTTAGATGCATCTCGCAGTGGGAAGGTTTGGAGCTCCTGTAAAAGGAGAGTGTACCAGCTGCCAGAGGATCAGGAATGCTGAGATTCCACATCCCCTCCTTGCTGCTGGCATGCAGCCCCTGGGCACTGCTGGCTCATAGGCCAAGAAGGGCCAGAAGAACAGGAAAAGAAAGAACAATGCCCTTGAATGAAGATCCTGAAACTTAATCCTTCGTGCTGAGCTCTGTGTTGCTCTGTGCTGGACTCCACAAGGTTTCACAAGATCTGCTTGAATTATTGCCTTTGTCTTTTGTTTCCAGGCCTTTCTGTTCCTGTTCCCTTTGCTTTGCAAGGATCCTTTTTCCCTTTCAAACCYGCTGTCCCAAATTTCACACCTTAGAGAAGGCTCTCAGCTCTTATTTGACTCATGCTGCTCTAAAACAACTCTCTTGAGCCATGGTTAATATTCCTTGTGCGTGTTTGGAAATGGTGCATAATTAGAAAACATTCCATCAAACATAGATCCTGCACAAAATGGAGCTGTACCARCACCTTGAGAACCTTCACATGCTGGCAGGGAGAGGCAGAATCCCCTTCCCCATCAGAGCAGAGGCAATGGRGCACCTACAGGAGCTCCTGCAGGCAGCCCATGGCATGATGGCACCAGCTGACAGTCACAGCCAGGCTCCCTCCATGGCTGTAGAATTTAGGTAAATACAGCAGCATTTGGCAAGCAGGATGGTCAAAATGCTGGAAGTGGGCAAATTCTGCTGCCCTCAAACCTCCACCTGACAYTGCTTCTAAACCACTCTGTAATTCCATTAAATACAATGTGGAGCTGTTGGTGCTGCACTCACACCTTTTAGGAATGCACTTCCAACATGAATTATTTCTCAGCTTTTCAGAGCAGTGMTTTTAGCACTCTGCTGTTGCCCCTYRTGGATTTAAACTTGGTATTCATTTTCTGTTTCTTCAGCTCTTGGTACCAGCCAAGGTGTGTCATGGCTGGAATCCCCTTTGGAAAGGCCAGTGGTCAAAAAGCAGATATTAAATATGGTCAAGCAATGGAAAACTTGATATTTTGGAGAGCAAATGCTGGGAGGATCTGCAAGGAATAGCTTAWTCTRAGCWGTAACTAAAGCATTTTAATTTAGGGGGCAAGCAATTAGAGCAAAACAAAACAACTGAGTGACATTACTGCAAGTATAATCAATCAATCAATCAATCCTGAGAGCATCTAAGGATGACAGTTTCCAGACATGAATCCTAAAGGCAGTTTGGGAAGGGTTTYTGCACTGCTTTTATCAAGATCACATTATCTGAACTGAAACATTATTTTTTTTTTTTCTTTTTCCCTTTTCTGTTAAAATCGGTTTAAGCCCATGCCCTCTTTTGGGACATTTCAAAAGGAACACAGAACATTTCCCAGTACCCCAGGAGATGCTGGGCAGGTCCTGGAAGATGTCAGTGACCTTAATTTTACTGGCTGTAATAAGATCAAGAGCACTTGTCACCTCATGGAGCTGTGTCCTGCAGCAACAAAAATGTTTCTTGTATTTCCCTCAGGGATGGCAGATTTTGCTCGAGTATTAATTAAAGATTGAGGGATATAAAACAAAACCCCAGAAGACAGCCTTGCTATTTATTCCTTGATTAAACCGATTAAACCCTTGTCTGCTCAGAAAAATCTATGAGCCATTTCAGAGGGCAGTAATCAGCAGGAAGAAGATTTATCCAGCCAAACAGCGCGTGCTGCATCGTTAAAAACTGTCAACAACAAACAATCAGCCCGAACTAAAATCAAATCAGCAATAAGAGCAGCATCTGAGCCAAGGCTGGATCAGCCCTGAGGTTTGAGTGACAGCTCAGGCACTTCCCAGCCTGCAGCAGCACCTGAATSTGCCTCCCCCAGCAGCAAAGCTCTGCTTTAGAGCACAGTCAGTGCYAGTCCTGGCTCTGGGTGAGCTGCACAAACTCTGCAAATGCACCAGAGCACACTCAGAGCTGCTGGTTGAACCCTCTGACAAACAGTGCCTTTGCTCCAGATGAAGCACATCCTGAAAAACCTCGCTGTGTGCTTCCAACAGCCCTCCCACAACACAGAGAGCAAAATAATTTCATTTTTTTTGTATTTTCTCGCAGCAGAAACTTTATCAGCTGCCTTCTGCCATAGGACACAACCTGGACAGAGCATGCAATATCTGTGGAAGCTGAGAGAATGTTTCTCCATTTTGGTTCTTGATATTAAAAAACAAACAACCTCTCAGGGAAAAAAAAGATTGCCCAACCAAAAGCAGCTTAAGGTCTTAACATTCTTGTATTACAAGCTCATGTTATCATAAAATCCAATGCCAAGTTTCCTAGTTCTACATCTGAGATTATTTTCCTTATAGTCATGCAAAATGATTCCAGCRAAAATCAGAGAAACTGAACTCCAAAAATCCAAAAGAAACATGTCAGGACTACYCAAATTCACACGGGTACATTTGAARGTGTGTGAGCTGAGCTGAYGGATGGGGTCAGCTTTGGATCCTTTACGTTAGAGAGCAGTAATTAGTGCTCAGCCAATTTAAATATTGCCACTTCTTGTGACWATATAACTATTCTTCCTCTGTTTTCATTCAGGAGAATTTGAGGGTGACAGGTAAAAGGAAACGTTTTGCAAAGTAACCTCTATTTATTTTATTTTTTTGGTAACATGTAAAATGGGWAAGGCCCAAGTTTTAAGAGCTCTAAAGTAACTGCAGCTTTCCCTGAACTCGGTGGAACCATCCCTGCATGCCTCAAATTACCCATTCCTACCCACAGAGCATCAGAGTTAAGATGGGGACACCTACAATGATGATTTGATCACTGCTAATTTTGGTGCAAGTGCTTTCCAGGGAGCTGGAGCAGAGCTGGCACTGGATGCAGTCCAGGGGAATTGCAATTCCATGCTGAAATCAGAATGGTGATCACGGGTTTGCTCAGCTTGCTGCTCTGAGCTGACTGAAAATGAAGGGGAACAGGCAGAAGTTTACTCTGCATTGGGTCTGCTGTGATCCCAATTTTATTGATTTCTTCTAGGAAGGGCCACTGTGACCTGTGCTGAGATAACCTGCAGATAACCAGGATATTGTAACACAGCAGAGCATTCAGGAATGAGCTGAACACACCTCAGTGTGCTGAGGCTTGGGCCTTTCCTTTATAAAGCAGGASAAATGTGCAGAGCAAAGGAATAAATTTGTTTTTTTCAAGTTACCATGCAGCAAAGTAAATCAGCTGTGATTTATTTTCCCTTTATGATGATACCTTTAACTCCAGTGCTGTAAAAACACCAATGTTTACACTATGTAAGTTTTCCATCTATCACACACGCTCTGCTATTCTTAGCTCAGCTGTAAAATCATAAAGAGCTTCTGKGAATGCCCAGTTCTCAAGCAAGACCAAACAAAAGAGAATTTTATAGAATATCTAAGTACAATCTGCTTTCCAGGCAGAAACCTCATTTGTCAGGCATGATTTCAAAATTCACTACAAAACATTGTGTGTAGTTTTTATTAATCTGTATTTTATAGGTTTTGAATTTAGGCTTCTACTTAACCTGCAGCAAATTCTCTGCCTTCCAATGGAGGCACCTTCTTTGTCACACTGAAGCACACAGGAAACTTCTGATTTTGAGAWAAATTGCTGAAAGGTAACCCTAAAYGAAACATTACTGTTTCCCCCTTTTATAARATACAAAAAATCCCAGGCCCTAACACATCTAAGGGRRAAAAAAATCCCAAAAGTTTTAAAATATTTGGGAACTGCTACTTGTCTTTCATGAAAATTTAAGAGAAATGTTCTTGAGGGAAATAGCTGTTAACGTGGAATATTTGGTATCTAGTCCTATTAAAATGCTTGAAAAAGAGTGTTTACAGGGGCCAAACCCACAGCTGGTCCTTCCAAACCCCATACATATGCAAGGAGTGGGTGGCAGTGGGAGGGAGAATAGCAAGGCCCTTCCTAATTTTAGGTGCCAGCCTCATGCTACAGAGCTGCCATATGTGAAAGGTGAACACAGTGGGAGGGTGGAAGAGGAACTGGATGGGTTTTCTGGGGAGAAACAAGCGTGTCCCAGCTATGGGGTTTTGTGCTGTTGCTGTGTGGTTCCAAATTAGCAGGATGCAGGCATTAATGAGCAGATATGGTGCCTCATTGGGAGGGCAACTCTGCACTGACTCTTTCTCCTGYTTGAAAATCAAACCCAGAAATTCCCAATTCACAAAATCAATTCAATGAACAGATAGTGTTCACACTGCTGGATTTTGGTGCTGGAGCATACAGCAAAAGTGAGATTTTGTTCTAGTGGTGGTTACAACACATGGTGAACTCATTCAACACCTAAACTAACTCTGGGAAAAACCAGCCACATGAAAACTTTAAAAGGAGTTGAAGAACAAGATGGTCTTTCTCCTATTTACAGAACTTTTCCCATCCCAATGCCTCCCAGCTGACTGGGAAGGGCTCTCACACTCATCTGGGTGTAGGTGATACTTTATCAGGGCCCATTAGCTCCCTGTGTTTCTGGGATTTATGGATAAAATGCCTGTTTGGGGCAGGAATTTCTATTAATAAATCAGAAATTTAAAAAATGCCTTAATCAATCATCTAATAAATACAATTAATTAATTAACTTCTTTACCTTATTATGTGGGATCTCTTCAATACACTGGTCCTTCAAGCTCAAGACAGAAAAAGGGGGGAGGACCCACTGGAGGGTGACCAAGATGATGAGAGGGTGGGAGAACTTGGCCAATGAAGAAATGTYRAAGGAATTGGGTTTGTKCAGCCCCTCTCCTCATAGAGATGYTGGGCACAGACAAGAAGCAATGGGCACAGRCKGCTTCAGGGGATTAACAAAATATTCTTCACTGGGAGAACAACTAAATGTTGGAATGGGATACMCAGCCAGCATAAAAATTCTGAAATTCCAAATGGAAATTGGTGAGGAAACAGTGCTGTGCTTCTCTTGGTGGTGTATGAATGACTKGGGGCATYGCTACACAAAAATACAACAGTGCTTGTATTCTCTGCTGTTTTAAAGTACACCAGCTTATCTTAAAACAGCTCTGAGCCCAAATKCCACCTTTGCTGCCTGACAGGGGAAAAGTGACATTTGCAGTGAAGCTGATCCCTATCTACTGGTGAAGCTTCTGTCCTTCTGATAACTGTGAATTTATTTTGTATTAGTAAGACACTTGAACTTGGTTTTTTTTCCCAGTGCACACCGAGCTGTGACTCAGCCAGGCTTCCATTCCAGTTTGCTGTTCTATGGCACAATGGAACAAATTGTGGTACAAATGCCCAGCCCAGGCCCAGATCACTTTTTAGCAGCCTAAAAGGAGCTTCTCACACTCACAGCACTTGGTGACCAATCCTGACAACCTCCTTGACTGAAAATAATTTACTGAGGCTGCAATGATTTGCTGAATAAAAATGGTGATTTCCAAACCTGTGCTAAGGTCAGGATTCATGGACAAGATGAAGCTTTCCCTGGCAGGGATGGGGAGCTGCTCAGCCCCATGTCAATGTTTTATTCATGTCACTTGTTCACAGAAGTGGGTTTCACTTCAGTGTGTAACACAAGCCAGCTGGTTTGCTTCTTTTAAACTCTGATTTCTCATGCACCTCAGATTGCTACACCCCTTCAGAGATATTTATGGAAATTTCACAGCAAGCTGTCTCAAGCTTATGTGCTATTAAGATTCCATTCTGGGGTGTTTACTGCATTAGATTTATAATGTATAGATTTATGGGCTCAGCTACTTGATGGCCCAATAAAGCGTGTTGGAACTGAAGGCAACTGCTAATTAAAATAATATTTGATTATCCTTAGCATATTGAAAAGCTGCTGTGGGTTTAAACAAAGCCATTGCAGCTTCTCTACATCCTCACAGCCTCACTGCAGAGTAAGAAAAATCGCAATTCACTTGTAGGATCAGTTCAATTGGGGTCCCACTTTGGGAATCCTAATATGTTTTCCTATTTGTATCCAAGGAAGTGGGCTAGTGTTGAAACACTCTTAAGCCCCTCGTGGCTTGGGCTGGGCTAAAAATGAATGAAAGGATTCTAAAATAGAATAAAAGGATTGACATTCACAGCCAAAGGGAACAAGAAGGTTACAGCATTAGTACCGGGGCTGTGAAGTATCAACTATTCTGATAATCCCCATTTAAACAATTAAGATTAAATCCTACTGGAAAGGATCAGCTGATAAAATGCCCCTCCAGATTACTTCCTCTGAGAAAAAGGGTATTTTCAGTGTTGGTTTTCACCCTGAAATCTCCACCATTTGATGTCAGAAACAAGGGACTCRTTCTCCAAACAGTTAACTGAGAGCTGATTTCATCCACCCTGCACAGAGTAGTAAGAGGTCTGGATTGCCAGGCATGTAAACAGCCTGCCTTACCCTCTGCAGAGGCATTTGCAAACTGTGATGAAAGCAAACGAAGGAAATGGTTAAAAATAATATTAATTACCGTGACGTGTTATTGAAGGGCTCAGTTAATTCCCTTCTAATGAGCTGCGTGAAGAGCTCCAGCACCACTGAGGGTGGTGACTCCACTCTGTAAAGTTTTTAGCCAGTGGTCATAAAGGGTGATTTCAGGGTGATTTCACACCCTTCTCTGCAATTAAAAGGATAAATTTGCCTTGCCTGCCACGCAGAACTTTTCAGAGCAGGTTACAGAAGGTAACAGCAATGGAAAACCTGGGCACTATCACCAGGAGTCACTGACAACGAGATCTGCAAAAATTCCTAAGAAAGCTTTTCATGGGAACTCCTGAGCCCTGATCTGYAGTTTCAGCAGGTGGGGATAAGATGCAGAACATCTGATGCTTTCTGCAAATTAGGCTTGCACCCCTAGAGTGGCTGAGATTCCAGTGTTGCTAATAAGCATCTGCTTGTCACATCTGCAATGCTTCACATCCCAGAGCTCAGAGAGAAATGTCTGCACACATCCAGCACATCCAGCTTTCTGCTGAGTCACTGAGATGTGTCTCTGGGTGAGAAACACAGGAACAAACCCAAAGAAATGTCAAGAATGTGACATTTCTTCTATTCTGATTCTAAATTTTATTTGCTGGTATTGATAATGCTGTCTTCAAGCTCAGTTTCCAGGTGCACAGGTACAAACCCAGAGAAAAATCCAGCATCCACCTCAACTTCCCAACTGTCCTAGGAAGGCTCCCTGCAAGAACAGACAGAGCCCAAGGGAACAGGGCTCTGTTTTAATGGTTGCTTTTATATTTATTTCCATTGCTATGAAATTGACTTTTAATTCACTTTCATTTCCTAAGCTATTTTCCTACATTTTTTTTTCTTTTTTGTATAAACCTCATGTAGTAACCTACATCTGTCTGAAAATAAAAGGCAGCCTTTGATTAGAGCTGGAATGCAGGATCATATACAGTGTGTTTAGAAACCTCTGCAGAAAAAAACCCATGTCTGCTTTAATATATCTCGCTCGAGGCAGCACGGGGTGAGGCAAGGACAACCGAGCAGTGTGCTTAAAAAAAAGGGAATAAAAAACCCCAATCCTGCTTTTCTTGGCCAGTTAATGCATCAAATTCAGTGTTATTTACGTGACTTTTGGAAGAGTTTGGGATAAAAGTAATTTATTTGCTGGCTTTCCTCTCTTTTGGGTGACTGCAGAAATCCACCTGCAAGACCCTGTGTTTCTGTGCCTGTAAGAATTAACCAACGTGGGGATTTCAGCAGCTAGAATAACTTGCTATTAATTAGATCATGATAGTTATGAATTGAAGATGAATTGTATTTTTCACCATTTTCTTCAATCTTTTATAGGAACAATAAACTACTACACACAGTAATTTTCACTATAYTCTAGAAAAAACAGCATCCAGTACAATGTGCTAAAATTTTTTCCATTAATTCTAGGATTGAAAATGTGTTTAGTTTGATGGGCTTYTACTTCAACTCTGACCCAGAGTTTTCCCCAGAACTACTCACTTGATAAAATATTTGATTCCATCAGCTGTGTAAGCTTCTTCCCATCCATAAGGCAGACCTAGGAGGAGATAAAGAAAATAAATCTCTCGAAGCTCAAGTGACAAAGAGAACACAGTTTGCAGACAGTTTAGGTTAGAATGCTGTAATTTCAAACCATGTCAYCAAAAGATGATAAATTAATTCCTGCTTTTGTAGCAGGTAATAATATAAACAGTACAATTTAACAAATACTCGCTGTGCCACAAAGCTGCTGCTTTGGTGATTTGATGAGACATTTATAACTGGATGATACTTTTGGATAMGTATCATTTGATGACACTTCTCTTACTAGAATGATGAGTAATGCTTTTAGTAGGGTACTAAACTATATTCCTTTAAAAAATAAATTTTCCTAGCCAATCTTTACCTTTTAAATTACTATTTGTGCAAAATGAACTCTTTGTAGGGTCTGAAAAGTGCTGGAGAAAGAAGCATCAGTCACTGTAAAAATGCTCCTGCTTTTGTGATGCTGTACTGTGAAGTAGATAATGGCAAGTGCAAGGTCCTGAAAAACTGCTATTTTTTGAGACAAGAAATATATATAAAATTTAAATATGCAAGAGAAATTGTTTTTGAAGTGTTTTGCCTGGAACTCATCTCGAAATGTTAGTGTCTTAGGAGTTAAACTATTTTTGTTCAAGTCCCAGTGTATCTGAAAGACCAGCTCATTAGAACCATCTGTGAGCCTGCTTTAGATTTAAAACTTTTATTTGGAAAATGTGCTGGACTGCACGCACCATCTGAGCTTTGAAAGCTGCTTCCTCCCAAGGACTGCCCTAACTGCATACTCTTCTTTTTTTAATTTCTTTTAAAATTTCTTTTATAATTTCTTTTTAATTTCTTTTTTTTTAATAGGCTGATTTTCTTCTCTTGCCACACCTTTGTCTCTAGAGTGAAGGTTCTTCTTAAAAATCTGGAGGAGAACTTCAGTTCTCCAATACAAACAGTTTATTCCAGTTACTGGCTCAGGACTGGGCACAGCAGAGCTGGCACAAACCTCCTGAGAAGGAATTATCCCTGTGGGCACCAAGTGAAGAGCAGCAGGTAACCAAAACTCCAAAATTCAGGAAGGGAACTCGAGGACTGGGAACTGGAACAGCTCCATGATCAGTCAGTACAGCGTGAAAATGAAAAAGCCTGTTGCATTGATTTTTTTTTTTTTTTTGCCTTTCACTTTTACCCCCATTAGTCACTTATCTCAGGCTCCTTCCCATTTTCAGTTTAGAACAGATCTATACAATCTGTTCCTCAAAACATGCCACCCACCACCTTTCAAAGAGAATAATCCACAGCCACTTCCCTTTGAACACAAGGGAGCTGCTGCGTAGCACTGCTCTGCCTATGGCTCCATTATGAAGGGAAAAAGAAAAGGATCTTTTGAGTTATAAATATGCTAGACATGCTCGCTGGCCCTTCCTTCCTCTCTCATGCAAGATGGATATCAGCATGGATATTTCCAGTGATTTAAATGGCAATGGGATCCATCCCCTGATTGCTCCCATCTGCCCTGGCCTCTCCTCGCTGCTGCACGAAGCATCCACGTCCAAAATAAATGACATTGGATTTGCTCAATTATGAGTGAAAGCCCAGCATCTGCTCTGTGCTCACATGGATCCCCTGCATCACCTGTTTCATTTATCAGTGATAATTACACTTTTTTTCACTAGTGATTTGATTAAAATGATGGCTTCTTTTCCCCTCCTAAACGAAGAACCGTACGTAGGTAGCAATAACTGATGCTCTGTATTCTTCCCTTACCCACTGAAAGCTTTGCTTTTCAAAAACACTGAATACATTTGTCACCTAGAAATGAAACTCTGGAGATCCCTGCCGAGCTTTATTTGCCTTTTTGACTTTGTGTGCATTAGATTGTATATCCTATCCGTTCTTCACACGCTTCCACGTTCCACCTACAGCTGCAGGTTTTTTTCAATGCTTTTATTTTCCACACTTTGTACTCGCTCTCCACCAGTTTTTCCACTGCTGTTCCCTTTATTACTTTCCTTCCCTTTCAGATTTGTACTTCTATTTCTTGCATTTCCCCTGGTAGCCAGGAGGCTCTCATGTTTTGCATCGTATTTCCCCAGACATCATCTCCACTTCCTCCGAGCTCGCTGTCTCCATGAATCATTCATAAGTTGATCCACTTCCTCCTGCTCTATTTTTTCACACCCTCCAGGGTCAGATTTGTTGTCTGTCCCAGGACTTGCTTTGAAAGGCTGTTAAGCTCTCACCTGGAGTAAATGGGAGGTAAAGGAGCTGAAAAAGTCAGAAAAACAGTCTGAAATATCCAGGATTTAGCCTACATAAACTCCAGCAATCTTAGTTTGCTGCATATTTATAATTTCTCGTGTGAACTGCTACAGTCTTTGATGAATCTTCATAAATAATAAATTTGGCTGCAGTTGTCTGCATAGATATGAGAAGAAATCACAGATTTACAACATTTAAAACCAGCTCGTTTCAGAAAACACAGGGCTTCTTACTACTCAAATATTGRATTGATTATTTACCTTCTGCAAGGTAAAGAAAAGGTAAAACAACAGAAGCAACTGTGCAGGCAACAGGARGAGCAATCTCCAGAGAGAGAGAGCACTTCAGTCAAAATACACAATAACCTGCCAGCACTCTGCTCTGAGTATATGCATTGAATTAGGGTTAATGCCAAGGAAATGCCTGTAATTCCCTGTGAAAAACCCAAACAAGGCACCAGCCCTGCTGTTTGTGTCCCATCAGGGTCCCTGGGGACTGCTCCTCCTTCCCTGAGATGCCTGCTGGGATAACCCAGCTCTGAAATTATATAAAGCTGGCAGGAAATGAAGCCCTGGGGCAGACAGAACCTTCCTGATCGCTGATAAGTGTGGAGCTCATCGATCTTTATCACCTCCTTGGCTTAACAGCACCAAAAACTGCACCAGCACTGACACTGAGAGTTCCAGAAAAAAAAAAAAAAAAAAGAGATGAGCATCAGGATTATAAACTTGTAGGAAGTGACAGACACTGGAAGGTTTTGCCTGCAGCTCCCAAGAGAGAATGTGTGTGCTCTGCCTCAGGAACACTGCACATGGCACCATCCCTCACATCCCTGAAGGAAAAAGGGGGAAATATGGGTAATTAGAGAAAAAGCCTGATTTTCCTTGGCAGTTATCAAACCTAGAAACTGCAGTGATGTAGTTGGGTAATTTTTTTTTCCCCTCAATAAGTTAGTTAACAATTATTAAAGCAAAAGAGAGAGCAGCAGATGAATGCAGCAAAGCAGACACCACAGCAGAACACTCGGCTGCCTCAAAAGTGAAGTTATTTCTTGAACACTGAAATGCTGCAGTCCAAAACCATCCTATCTTGCTTATTTTTTTGACAAAATTACTCAAACGAAATGAGAGATTTAGACACTATGTAAGAATTGTTTTAAAAAATGCACTGTACACTAGGATTCTATCCAGGTTCGGCCTATTTAGATGCTTTAAGATGAATATGGCCTCAAGTGCTTTATTTTGGCCCTGAGGCCAGAGTTCAAAACTCCTTTACACACAGCACCAAACATCTCTGCTGAATTTGGAAGGAGTCCTTGGGGCCAGCTGCCTGCCAGAGGTGCTAATCTCACCCCAAAGACTCTCCTGTGAAGCACAAACCAATTTCCAGCATTGTTCACACCTCTGGTAGCCACCACTGAAAGGATTTCTGGCTGCAATTCCCATCCTGCCAGGGGTGAACAGTCTGGATCTGGAATTAATATCAAGTCTCAAGCTTAAGGGATGTAGTATCTATCTGGAATTCCAAAATCACATTGTACAAGTGTTCTGTTTCACAAGGAACCATTCCTTGACCAACAGCAGAAATAAGGATGTCCTTTTTCCATATTCTGTTACCTAATATGACTTGTCCAGTTGTACATATCTTTTTTTGGGTATGGGCCAGATCATACCCTTTCTTTTATAAATATATTTATATATACATTTATTACATATTTATTATTTATATAACATTTATTACATTTTTATGTATAATATATATATATAATTTATCTGCATTTAATATCAGAGCCTCAAAAATGATGAGGTATTTTAAGAAACAGGAATTTCCCACTAAAAGGGTTTCTGATACAGAAGATCTGCTAAAGGACGTTAAAACCCGTTTCCTCTGTCACTTGAGAAATRTGGTTTTGAATTCTGATTTCTTTTCAACAGCCAATGATTTCAGCTCTTACCAACATTTAAACCTTCCTGATGTGCCCTCAATAATAAGGGAAAGGTTCAGATCCCCAATGCCTTTGGCTCTTCTGAGCTGTTCAGGCAATGCAGARGATGGARKGYTGAAGGTCTGATTTGCTGTTCTAAWTTCCTGGTTTTGGACTCTTGAGTGCTGCTGGAATCYGGGAATATCCCAGAGATGACACCAGAGGTATCCTGGTGTGACACCAGCAGAGGAATTTCTCTGTGAATTGMAGAATTTGACACAGCTAAAGCAAAAAATGTGGAGAAATACCCACCCTTGTCTGTCCTTGTGTTCAGTGGGGGGCAGGTACAAAATGGTCTTTTATTAGYTCAGATTATCAATAATATCAACTGTATTTTGCTGCTTTTTTGTGAATTAAATCATAAACACCCAAGTTCAGAAAAACAGCTTTCAGAAGTGAACATGCACTTCTGGCATTTGCTTCGTGTGTCACTTCAGATCATTTCAAGTGCTCTTCCCAAAACCAAATATGTTTCCTTTCACAAATAATACTCTGCTGAGGGGACATTCCATTCCTTTTTTTCTTTTTTTTTCACATATCAAATTCCATTTTAAAGAAGTTGTTCTTTTCTTTTGTTGTCGGTCACTTAATAAAACAAAGATGGACGCAGCAGTCTTCAAATGGAGACATCTGGGAAATGGTAGCAACTGAAATTTCTGCTAATTTGGAGTATGGCTGGCAGATCAGCCGGCCTCCCTTCAGTCTGTTCCTAGAAACCAGGCTTCAGGAACAATATTTGTCTTACTTTGGACCTTCAGGGCACGGTGAAAGATGAGCTTGTGTTTTCCTCCTGCCYATTAATCCTAACATATTGACCCATCTCTGTTGGCAAACTCATTAATCTTGGATTAAAACAATTGCAACTTAGGACGAGTTATTAAATAGCTTTTCATGCTGAAGGATTATATAAACAACTTTTAGATCTTTTTGGTTGTTCTGGAATTACAAATTGTTATAAATGTCTTTCTTCTATTCTAATACTTGTCTGTGAAAAGCTTAGTACAGTTAATTGGAAACAGTTTGAATACAACAGAAATTGCAATTTATGAACAATGACCAGTCAACCGACTAAAATTTAGGGAAATAAGAATGACCTCAAAGAGCCCATGTGGTCAGACATTAGTACAGACATTTTCTTCTCCTATCTAAAAAGAAAGGAAATCCAAAGTTAGAACAAACTCTGGCCAGGGTTAAGTTCTTCAGAAAGG
Organism: Malurus melanocephalus; assembly: GCF_030028575.1. Classification (NCBI taxonomy): domain Eukaryota; kingdom Metazoa; phylum Chordata; class Aves; order Passeriformes; family Maluridae; genus Malurus; species Malurus melanocephalus. The sequence continues at coordinate 449,793 of NW_026623330.1, read as the reverse complement.
AGTGAGAGCTATGGTCACCTGAGCAATGAGGTTCTTGCTCTGGGTCTTTAAGAAGGATAAAGAATTTCCTTTAAACTTGGGATTTGTGAGAACACATTATTGCTTCCACAGCTGACTGAGCACACTGCAAGTTACAAAGCAATTTTTGAGGATTATTTACCTAAATTAAATTGAAATTAATTTTGTTTATACCTGTAAATCTTCAGCTGCTGAAGAGAAGACAGGAAACACATCATCAACTCTCAAATTAGAGAACACTCCATCACTGGGGAATTTTACACCAATGCCTTGAAGGCTATAAAAGTTAAATTCAGGGAAGTAAGTACCCTCTGAAGGACATTCTTGGTCTGGATTGGTACAAGCCACTTCCAGCTAATGGAAAAGAATCTGGAATAACCCATTCTTGTTCCAGAAACACAAGGCTCTGCACACAGGGCATTCACCACTTGGTAATTAGGAATAACCTGAAATAACTCATTGCACGGCCCAAGAAATCATTTCTTTTCCCCCCAGTTTCCCTCYTTTCTTGCTCCCCTGATTCCTCTGCTCCGGAATTCATCCATCTCCTTTCCTTACTGGATCAAGTTCTCTTGTCAGCATCTATTGTGCTTTCCACCCACTTCCATCACTGTCAGCTCACATTGCTCGCTGACGCATGTGATCGTTAAACGCAAGTTTAATTAGGAAGCATTCATTGGTAACAAATTAAAATGACTGCCTAAAATTAGAATTGAGCAGAAATTGTCTGAGACTTAAAAAGCAATAGTATTACATGATATGCCTTTCTTGCTAAGTAATATATCTCACTTTTTTTGCACTGATGATGGAATTAAACTGCGCAAGGGGCTGGCACGAACCACCCACAATCGAGAGACAGAAGAACTCTGTGCTGAGTTCATCTCACAGAAGGACTGACCAAAGAAATACTTCTGCCTTTGGAAGCAAGAATTGTAAAAATACATCAGTTCCAGCCATCGTTTTAGCCTCATACAAAAAAGCCTGTAGCTACAAATAAGTAAAAAAAGGGACTTACAGGAAGATATGACTTTCAAGGTAGCATATTTTAGAAGTTCCTAAAATCTAGATAGATACCTTTCCTTTTTTGTTATAAATCCGCAGGTGAAAAAAAAAAAATACCAAGTGCCTCAATGTAGCATACTGAATTTTACCTGAAGTGTAAYGGTAAAATTTACAGGTAAAGGAAAATCTGTGTTACCAAACACARCACCCACAGCAATCACTAATGCAGGGCAAAAATCTCCCTCCTTAACCCCCAGTTAATGATCCTTGTGCCTCATGCCACCAGTTCTAGTCTGAGGCACACATACATTCTGTACCTCCTTTAGATCACCTTCATAAGCACCAAGCAATTATGTTTTCCTCTTGCAAATTCTCCTTAAAAAACACTTTTTAAAGAGCCTCATCTCTCCTTCTTGGCAATCAACTTCCCCTGTACCTCTTCCCATTTAAATTAACACACTTGTGCACCATAAATGTCTCAGGAGCTCTGCTGGCCCTCAGCTTCTCACTCCTACCTACTGAGAAGTGCAAAAATGTGACAAGTGCAGGAGCTGACAGCAAAGCCTTGGAGATGAGATGAGCCCTGATGGCTTCAGCACACTCAGATCCCCACAAAAGGCTGCTCATCCCSTTCCCCCATCAGCCCAAATCCACAGCTCCCAAAGGAAATGAGCTCAGCACTGCCAAAAGCACACACCCTGCTCTGGCTCAGCTCCACTGCAGGGTCATTTGGGGTTTGGGTACCTGGAGCAATGGCATGGGTGCTCCACTGCGGGGTCATTTGGGGTTTGGGCACCTGGAGCAATGGCATGGGTGTTCCACTGCGGGGTCATTTGGGGTTTGGGCACCTGGAGCAATGGCATGGGTGCTCCACTGTGGGGTCATTTGGGGTTTGGGCACCTGGAGCAATGGCACGGGTGTTCCACTGCGGGGTCATTTGGGGTTTGGGCACCTGGAGCAATGGCATGGGTGCTCCACTGTGGGGTCATTTGGGGTTTGGGCACCCGGAGTGGTGGCACAGTGTTCCCTGATCCCAGAGCCACAGGACACATTGGGGTACCCAGCTCTGCCCACAGCCAGCCCAGTAAATCTGAGCAATGCCAGATTTGGATCTGGGACTGATTCCTTCAGGCTCAATCCCTGTCTCAGCTTTTCTTCCTTTCAGACACTGATCTGGGGCTGAGATCAGCCCCTGCCTCCCCTGTGAATTCCCTCAGACTTGGGAGCAATTTGCATCTCCGTGCCACGGAATTTCAAAGTTTGTTTCCTCCCTTATGTCAAAACATCACGCTACAATGAAGGACTAATATATCACMATTTTAAGCATTGTGTCAACAGAAATTAATAGAGAGACAATTCAGGAAGTATTCACCATCCAGTAAATTGCTGAAACTGGAGAGTTTTCACTTCAGTCTCCATAGTTACCGAGAGCAAATACAACTTGGATGGGAAGAGGCACAAAGTCAATTATTTTTTTTCATAGAGGGGTCACAGTCTGAACTAAACAAGTCCATAGACTTTTAAAAGTCTGCTCTTTAATGAAGTTCTCCTTCAGAGATGCTGGAAATTATCCTAATGAGAGTGCACTAATCTTGTTAGGTCATCTGTATTTTAAGATATAATAATACCACTTGTTTTTTTTTCATTATTAAAATGTTTTGATTTGAAAGTCAGGACAGGCAGTGCCTATTCAAAAGCTGACTCATCTTTTCTCATTAAAGGTAAGTGAATGGAGAGAGAATAATTTGCTTTTCTAGCAGCAACAACAGAGTTCTGAAATCTAGGTCACATTAAAGAACTGTCTTGAAATACAAGCTTTARACACTGAATTGTGTTTTTGCTCGCTGTGAAACACAGGGATTAACGTGCATATCCCATCACCAATAAATCAGCATGCAACTTGCTCATAACTGATATTTAAGTATATTTTCTGATTTTATCAGGGTCTAAAATTATTCTGTCCTTATTAGTGTCAGCTTTTCTCTGGCTTCTCTGCTTGTCCGTAATTACTGTAATGTTCTGATTCTCRGACACCAAATTAAACAAGCAGGGTCTCGTTCCTGGGCCCTGTAACAACACCCACAAGAAAGAGCAGTTAGGTGAAAACAATGTCATTCYTCACTCACACTCAGCAAAACGTGGGTTTAGTCCAAGGAAGGGGGGTTTGGGGATAATTCTGGATTTAAAACCCCTTTAAACGGACCTTTCTTTGAATTGCCACTGAAAAGCAGGATTAGAATTTTGTAAGAACTTGACTAACTGGATCAAATGTCTAAAAGAAACAGGGTGCAGCTGAATAAAGACAACAGCTAAGAGTGGTACCCGAGGTGTGGATAATGAGCTGCCCAGAAGGAAGGGGGCACACCCAGCTCCTCTGGGAGCACAGGAAAGCCCAGATTTCACAGGAACCAACAACCTGGAGCTACTGGGGAAAGCAGACTCCATTTGGGACCTGGTGTGATTTCATTTTAAAGCAAACAAGTTTATTCCATTTGTGTCCCCCACTGAAGTTCTCAAGTACAGAACTCAATACAACTTTGATAAATTGGAGAGCAGTCAGAAGAATCCAGAGGTGAAGAAAGCGCCAGGAAAGATGGGGTGGAAAGAAAAATTCAGCAAACTGGTGTCATTTATTTGGGGAGACAGCAAACAGGGTGGAGATGCTGCATGGCTTTCAAAAATGTTAAAAGCTGCCACTAAGAGGAAAGAGTGTGGTGCTCTCAATAATAATGGGGTTAAGACAAGTTATAACGGACTTTTGCAACAGTGAGGAGGATTTAGGCCAAAGGAAAAGGTTTCTAGTGGAAAAGATAACTAAAGATGGGAACAGCTCACAGAGGCAGTGGGATATGCTAGAAAATAYCTGTTTGAGTTAATATACACAAATTTGTGTGAAGCCCCCTTTCCAACTGAATCTTTTCTGATTCCTTGGCAGCAAATGACTTAGTGCTACTTTCCTAAACTTCTGTGTAATTTACATTACATGCAGACATTTCTTCCTCTCCCCATTTGCAAAGCATTTTTAYGCCTTGTGTTCACAGAAGTGATACATTTTAATTATATTACACACCAAGAACTCTTATTATTTCCTTTCAAGTATTTCTTGTAAACCCAAGGCAATCCTGRCCAGAGAAAGAGGGGTTAGAGAATGTTTTTTAGGGTTGTCAGACAGCACCTTACTCACAGCCAATAATAACACTAAAACCAAACAAAACYACAGCCAAAGGTGAAACAGCAAAAGGGGTTTTTGGTGTTGTTTTCTTTTTCTTTTCTGCTATTCAGCCTCAATTTGGCCACACGGGTATAAATTATTTCTGTAACATTACAGGCACTGCTTTTAAGTACAGATAAGCACTTAAAAATTACCATTTCATCAGTGATGATGCTACAGCTTAGCAGGCTCTGTTTTGTTTTTTTTGAGTCAGGGATCACCATGCAACCTCAAAACCTCTCCCAGATTATCATAATAAATCTTGCAATTGAAAAGCATATAAAAGAGGCCAGGTTCTGCAGACAAGCTGTAAATCAGTTTTGTGGTTCAGTGGCTGATGGCTGAGTACAGCCTGGAAACCACAGCTCTAATCTGAATTACCTTGAAATGTGTGCAGAACTGTGCATTAAAAAATCCATGTGGATCCAGCACTCAGCACTGAACCTTTGACCAAACATACAGTGCTGAACTGTGGAAATCATGACAAAAAAAGGGAAACCCAGTAAAACATTCTCAGAAAACTGTCAGTGGCTCTCTCTGTGCTTCCTCATCATTATATTGGAATTATTTTCAATACTGGACAGTATTACATTACTTGAGTGGAATGTTTMATTTCTGTTGCAATGACACATATTCAAATTCTTGAACAGATTTTCTTTTTGAAATYACAGCTCTATGAACACTGTCAGAATTACAACTCTTCGTTCTTATTTACCATGCAGGCAGAACTGGAAATTCAAATGATTTCCAGAAAATTAAAAGTCTTGCTGCAAGTAAATAGTTATGTAGAAAAAGCTTTTGAATTCTTGACTGTGTCCTTGTAAAATTAAATATGCTTGGATTTTTTTTTCCTGTGGATTACAGAAATCATTTTTCCTGTTATGCAACTTTGAATTTCAATTTTTCTGCAAGTACATAAGTTGTTCACCTTCAGGTTCCTTACTGTGATCTGAATTGCAGTGTATCTAAAGAGTTGCAGAAAAGCTATCAAATTTTTAATGAAACATTCCCATTTTCAGAATAAGCAAAAATTAAATGAGGTCTGTAATACAATGTAAAAGGGATGTACTTCTCATCCTGCGGGTGTTTGATGTTATGTATTGGAAAAATTAAAATTAAGTCTGGGGTTATTCTCAGTTTACAACMCTGAAGATGTAAAAGGAAAATCACCAAGTTTTACTTCAGTTCCTAATTTATATTCGTGTGTTGCACCAGCAAAGTTTTCAGATCAGCAAAGAAAAGCTGCAGCTCCAGAGGGAAGAGGTTTAATACCACAGGCACTCCTAACTCCTGCTCTTGTGCAGGGGATTTTGCAGCATTGCTCCTGAGAAGATGACAACAGTGGGTATTTATCCCATGAGCAATAAAGTGGCAATATTCTGTGCCAAAAGATACCTGTGCCCAGGAGAGCAAAATTCAGCAGTTCTGCAAGCAGGAGGAGCCAGAGATGGCCAGCTCATATCCCAAAATCAACAACATAATCCTGAGATTTATYTGTGCTTTTTTTAATGTCAGATAAGATCCAACAGCAAAAAGTTTCACTGAATACCTTAATATTGTTACTTTTGAYAAAAATAAAACCACCTTCCCATTAAGTATTTTTGTTTTGAGGGGAAAAAAAATAACCTTCAGGGCCCTGCAAAATGGTGAAATTTTTCTTTGAATGTAACAGTTGATAAACTCTCTTTTGGGAAAAGTCACCTCTTTTGTTGTTGTTGTTCAAMGTTTCAAAGGAATAATACATATTAATTGCACCAAATTAATATTTTCTAGTGGAAGTCCTGTCTCAGCAAATGTTTAGCTGACAAACATAAGCTTTTTACCTTGCAAGCACACAGCACTGATTTTCATTCTTTTGCTAGCAAAAACTATTAAAAAGGGAGCTGCACAGCTGTGCTCAGGATATACTCTGTATAATTTATCAGCTCTCTTCTATTTCTGATTTCAGTAATTCACTGAAATATTTATGGCCTTGCCAGAACAATGAATACACAGAGTTATCTCTTCAGCTATCATTGTGCTGCTCCTTCCCAAGCAGCAGTGAGGAAGGAAGGGACAGTTCTGGTTCATCAGCTGAAAGAATGTCAGAGGCATTCCCTCAATGCTCACTCATCCCCACAAACTGGACYTTGCAGGAAAGAATTTTGTCTGATGTTAAAATTACAAGAAGATGCAGCATCTTTAAAATCAGGAGTCCAACTACCAGAATTTAGCCAGGACATGCAACAATGACAGCTGGATTTTGATGTACAGGTATGAAGCAAAAAGGGAGGGGGAAAATCTCATGTTTGTGTGTCAGTTTAACAGAAATTCTTCTGAATTGCAGCCAATTATCTGTACAAAGTTACAGCACTGCTGTGTTCACAAAATACAAGATTCAAGAACAAAACAGCAAAACTGGATATGGCATTAAATCTGTTGTAATAAACAAACACACCAGGCCTGAAATGTGAATACTTAACAATTTTGCTATTTTGGATAGAAACAATATTGTTATTTGTGAAGCCTTTACTTTAGAGCTCAGTTCCACCCACACTGTTAAAAGAAAGGGAAGGGATAACTGACACTTTCCTGACTGTGGAATGGTTTGGCATTTGAACACGATATAGCTGAAAGATCCCTAAACTGAAGAAATGGATAGATTCAACATTTCAGCTTTTAATGGCCAAGAGGTAAGGCATTGCCCAAAAATCAAAATCAACTTAACCATCAAGAGAACAAGCACTAAAGGATGCTGAGCACCAGCAATTTCCATCCTTCTCTTTTATCTAGTCAGCATCAAAGAAAATGAATATAAAATCCAGGCAACTAAACTTCTGCCTGTAGGATCTTCAAAATCAAATGCATAGTGACTGGCAAGATCAATACGAGCATGGTAAAATAGGATTTTTGGAATCTGTATCAATTTGGAGATAATTTGAGTGAATTTCAGCATGACTGCCACATGTCAGATCCAGGCTGAGGACAGGTTAAATGAATGTGATGGGATAAAAGAGCTCAAGAGTTACAGATGAGTTCCTGCTGAGTGGAGAACCTGGATTTARAGCACCTCCTGGATATGGATGGCTGGGATTGTATCCACTACAGAAAGACTGTAGCTTTGGACAGAAGTTTCAGAGGCAGAGTGAGGAAATCAGCAGCCAAAATACTTGAAAGCTGTGTTATATGAGGGCCCATTTCAAAATGCTGATTGCYTGCTCTTTGATGAGGAGATAAATGTGTTCCAGGGTTAATCAGATTTCGGCCACGATCAGTACCCAGTGTATTCCTTTTCTAAATTTGTAAAAGAAAAGAAGAAAATGCTTTCTCTATTCTTTTTAGCCTGATTTGCACCATATGGTCTACTAAGTGCAGGCAGCAACTACTTTTAAATGCTGCAGCTCTTTCACAGAGGCATTATTATTATCCTCTGCATGATGGAAGTAATTTCAAGTGTTCAGGAGACACATTCTGCAAAGCAGAACGGCCTCTCAAGGCTTAGTTTCTAAAAATAGCTTACAGCCCWTAAAGAAGATGAAGAATGGCTCTTTCAAGGGATGAGCTTGATTATTCTGTTTATTACTTTGTTATTTGCATTTGGGGAGCTGGAGGATCCCGGAGCAGTAAGCCCTGGAAAACGAGTTGTYGTTTTTTTTTTKGKTTTTTTTTGTCAGAGTCCTYGCTTGAAGAATCGCCAAAGTGCCTTCATGGAGCTGTCAGTCAGCCTGCAGAGCTGAAAGCTGATCTGCAGCTCCAGCACAAGGCAATATGTACTCGAAGGTTTTCAGGAATACACTCAACTTCTTCAAGCCTCTTCCCTCAGGCAAAATGTCAGGCTATYGCAGAGGAAGGGGACAGTTTGTGCGGGTAATTTATAAATATGCCATTTTGACCTGGTTGTCAAGAAAGATTTTTTTAAGAAAGGGAGCAGTTTTCTGTTGGAAAAACACTCTACAACCTCGTCTTGGCACCYAGGCTTTGTTTCACATGTATTGTAAATGAATCAAAGAGGTATTTTGGCTGGGGCTCCTTTACTTTGCATTGTACACGAATGAAGCAAATAATAAAAGAAAAGTTCTATTGAGAAGGTAAAATGTATCACAAAGGTTGCCCAGCYAGATATTCTGATCCACTGAGCAATCTCAAAAATATTAACCCCAGTTCTCTGAGAATTCAGTAACAAATTATTATGTTGTGGACATGTCTCTGGCAAAAGGAAACCCTTCAGTCTGCAATGCAATGGCTGTCACACTTTTCTCTTTGATGTATGATATTTATGAAATATCCCATAGACAAGAGACCCCTTTCTGTGACACAAAACTTCAGATCACATGAGAAACATTCAGTGAGAAGTTGGCAGAAAGAGCTGCAGACAGAATGCAATTAGTTACTTTGCCTTAACTACTTTTTCTTTTTTTGAGGGAGAGAGAGAAAGCGAGTGAGGTTTAAAGCTTTAATCTCATACCCAGGCTTGTCAGAGCCCAAATCTATCTGTAATGCTCTCCAAATCAGAATGAACTCAGAAAGATGACGTTCAATCTTTAAATCCTGCGCTGCAGACCTATTTTTAATTGTCAGTTTCATAAAATGGATCCTTGCTGTGGCTCCAGAGCTTTTTAACATGTATTTTACCTGTCCTGTTTGACATAAGACATGTTAGTATTAATTTAGAACTGAACGTTTTCTTTGCACAATTTCCTGCGTAGTGTAATAAAACCAATTCAGTGTGACAGAACTAGCATTGTCACTGGTGGAAAACCAATTATCTCCTCTCCTGGTCACTGTTATTCTTTTCACTTCCACCAGTAACTCTAACTCTAATATTCTGGACACTTTTAAACAAATCTTTTCTTCTTATTTTGCTTTCTTTGTCAGAGTGAATAATAAATAAATGCTTGAAAAATAATGTCAAAAACCATATTTTTCATATCTTACTTTCTCAACAAACATTTTTTCAGTCTCTACATTAATTTCTAAACAATCTAAGCTATTCAACTCTTTGATACAATAATTATTGGCAACCATAATGAACCACCTTCCCCAAACCTCCTGTAATGTACCATTTCTGTTCCATTTTTGTAAATCAATCCCTTTAAGCTGGATTAGAACTGMCACATCTGCTCAACTCTAGGCAAATACCATCCAAATACACCATCATTTCCATGATCTGAACCAGGAATTCTATAGGAAGTCRAAGTTGTTTCTCAGATTTTCAAGTGATGCAGTTTATGACAGCAGCTCTCATGAATTCCCATCATTTTCACCAGTGGGAACAGATTTCTGTTCATGACCTGAGGACATACACAGATATCTCCAAATGGAACTGCTGCCTACATTCACTCCCTGCAGCAACAACGTCTTCATTAAAACACTTTGATGCATGTTCATGTAAATCCAGCAGAATAACGTTTTGCAAATATTCCAACATGAAAAGCTGAGCATTAAAGTAACGAAATTCTGCTAGTTTTACATGATTCTGGTAAACTTCATATTCCTCATTTTGGCATTCATTTTTTGCTTTAAGTTTTCTTGTGAAGAAATGTACTCTGGAATAACTTTATCTTCTAATTATACTTTGATGAAGATGCATCCTGAGCTGACACTGAACCTGCTCTGTCCTCCCGTGCTAGGAATGATTTATTCTGCCAGCTCACATCCAATTTTAAATGAAATTATCCATCTTCCTGGCTGATGAACTGCTACCAGGATTTGAAAGCACACAGAGATGGACACACTTACTCACAATCTACTTCCAAAATGGCACGGACAGACTTGGCAAGATCCCTGGCTTCTGCKGCAAGAGCTGCTGTGACAGTGGGTCCGACCCTTCCCAGCCGTGCCAGAAGTGCCTTAGTGGACAATGTTGTTCTCCTGTCACTAAGAGAACAAAGAATAAGGGTTCATTTGTAAGATGATAAAGGAATTTGCTACTTTTAATAAGGTAGATTTGTTTTTACTAAGTGGTTTTGTAGGAACAAAAAGGATTCATGCTACCAGAGTATTATAGTGAACTTGCCCCAGCAGCAGCCCTGGCTGTACAATAAAATATTTGGAAAGTTCAATTCAAGTAACATTCCCCACTCAAAAAGAAGTGTCAGGGACTCAGTGGGTGTCAGGAAAGGAACTTGAATGGAATTTTCATACTAGCATTTCAGAAGGGACTCTGCTTCCTGGGACCCAGCTCTTGTCTGCTCTGCTGTCAGCGAGTCAGTTTGGCACCTTGGCTTTGTGTTTGAGAATTAATCCATTCATTGAAATAAATTCTATGAACTTTATAAAACAAACAGCATCACTGTTGTGTGCAGTGCCAATGGGAACTGCATCTTACTGATTATCTACAATATCACAACCTGCATTTTTTGTTTTAATAAAGTTCCAGTTCTCTTAAATACATTTGATTTCCTTGAGAGCTGCACTGAAAAACATTGCAGGAAAGACACTGAACAAGTTTACTGTTCCATAAATATTAATGGAATGTTATCTGGAGTATATAGGCACAACCATGCCAATATTCTGAAGGACCAAAGGCTGCTTAAATCTTCTTGAATATTCCCAGTACCTTTTTAAACAAGGAAAGTAATAAAATGTAAATGGACACACATTTTATCAACTTATTTATATGCTACYGGATTCATTGTGATGCAAAATCACCTAGGAGAATCTAAAAAAAATATTAAAAAATTATAACCCACTGTTAAGGTTCCTTGCATTTTAACTAATCCTTAGTACATTATAATTACTTTATGGAAATATCCAGACAACCATAGCTATGTAATTACTAACTATTTTAATTTAATTCAGAGGTTTTTAATGAAGCTGTATCCTGAAAGCCTAATTTATAATTCATGCCATTCCCTCTCCTTCAATAAAATGACACTCAGAACTATACAGCAAAAGTATAGGAAAAAATAGCTACAAGACAGTTTTTGGAGACTCAGAAACCAAAGTAGAAGTTTGCATTATTGCCATTTCATACCTTAAAACTGTTGAGGAAGTAGAATTATCTGAAAGTAYTTCATGCACAACCTGTTGGTCACAGTCAAAAAGTTAACAGTTTATAAATCCACACAGTCAAAAAGTTAACACTTCATAGTTTGATGTTCTGTTTGGGGGTGGGGGATTTGATTTGTAATTTAAGTGGCTAGTCTCTCCCAGCCAGAAAACCAAAAATAAAAACCAAAATATGATAACCCATTTAAATGAAGTAAATATAACATCACTTTTGTTGTTGTTTCATCGCATTCCAAAGTATCATCATTAGCTTTTATGCCATTTTMTTCTGAGGAGTTTCACAGAAATTTATAGAGTTTAGGTAGAAAAAAATTATCAGATTATTGTCATTTGTCAAGTACAGCAAAACATAAAGATTGTGTAAYCTCTTGATAGATCTGTACATTTATACATTATTTCCTTTCTCTGTTTCTAGGAATGAAAGGATCTCTGCAAACCAGTTTATACTCAATCTACTATGCTCATTGCTCACAAACATCAACACAAATCTTTCCCAATTAAGGTATTTTCTAGAAATGAAAGGCAAAGTTACCTCCACAAATTGCAGCAGTTTTTCAGTAGTCACCTCAAAGGTCTTCCTGGCCGACTCCGATTTCCGCAGCTGGCAGTCGAGCACTGTAACCCTCTTTCTCAAGTCTTGAATGTTCTCCTGGGAAAAGGATTGAAATTTTAAGGTTTTTATTCTAATAATTTTCTCCCATGGCTCACACAGAGACATAACGTGAACTGACTGTTTGGGATGTTTAACACATTCTTTTCTACATTTCTGTAAAACTCATAACTGGAATGGTAAATCAGCTCCAAACTGCAGCAGATTTTGGCAAAGGTAAAAATAAAATTGAAATATAACAACAGGGACRGGGCTGAAAATAAGGAGAGTTTGAACTGATTTATGAATGGAACAAAAATACCAACCTGATAGTGACTGCATCTGTCAGCAAGGTGGCAGAAACTGCCAGAACAAACTCAGTCCTYGAGTTTGCATCCTCACATCCTTTGGCCAACTCAGTAATTATAGYTCATCTTGGAGGAAATCACCCCCAGGATGCCTCTGCATGCACTTGTATAACSTATTGATCAGGGTTATGCATCCCTGCCTCCTTCAGGGCAGAGGAYGTGAGCCCTGCTAGATGCAGTCCTGGGGGCTCTGGTGTCACTGGAGTCCCTGGCACTGTTCCTGTCAGAGGACCACGAGTGAAGTCCTCACATGTACCTGGGCATGTTTGTTTAGCTGAGCTGTCTGCTGGGCACAACATCTAGAAAGATCTCTCCACRATTCAGAAAATATCACTATAGTTAAAAATAAACTCTTATATTACACTGCAGGTGATCATTCTAAAAGCCTACAATCTACTCTAAAACTCCTGCCAACAAATCACCAAAACCCACTTATTAACTTTCCTGGAAGCAAATAATCATTGTACAAAGCATCAGAATCACCATCACCCTGAATGTCAAAGAATCTGCTGTTTCCAACACTTTTTTTTAAAATTTCACTGTCCACTCTGGAGGAAGAGGGACTTCACTCTTTCACACTGAAAAGGGTATAATATGGAATTAGTACCTACTTGATTCTGCTTCTTTTGGATAAGAAATACAGAGATTCACATCTCCACACAGGTATTCAAGGACCCAGTCAGAATTTCAGGAATTCAAGCTATAATCACTGGAACAAACCTCCAGGAAAGCAACCCACACCCTCTGAATTTGGCTATTTATGCAAATCCTAGAAAACAAACAGTGCTGCAAGAACACCCGGCATAGAAGATGGGGCATCTCACCCAGATGTTCAGAAAGAAGAATTCAATGGTGTGATTCACCTCATCCCTCAMAATCAGATGAGAGGAATTCCACCCTGGGATCCATAGGGATTTTTTAAACTGTTCTCTGCAAGCTTCATCACAGAGCTTGGCTTTACCTCCTAATGCCTTGAGATRTTAAATTAATTCTCAGGATGAAATAAGGCAACATTTTAGCAGGTTTTTTTCACCAGGTCATCTGCACATCCATTTTTCATGAGAAAAACAAGGTAACCTCCCAAATGCCAACCTGCTTGCTTGTGTTCAAACCGTGTCTAGAACACAGGTCTGCAGTTATGGGGAAAACTTTTTAAGTGCTTTCAATATTTTATTTCTTAGCATGTTCTGAAATGCCTCACTGCAGATGAAGTGGGTTTAAAATATAAGGCTCAATTAAAAAGACATTTTTATGGCAGGATTAGTAGCATTTGAATGATTATCTCAATTCAATCTAAATTTACTTTTGAACAGGAGTGGACTTTATATTGCTGCTACTTGTCTGACAGAAATATAAACCTGAAAGCCATTTTGACATGAGTACAAAAGCATACAAATAATACAAATAAAGACAAAGTGGAATCTTTAAAGACAATATATCTGCAGCTCAGAAACTATTCCAGGCTTAATGCTGGACCTGTGACCCACTTATGCTGGGAGCTCCTGTTTTTCCAGCCTGAAGATGTCTGGAAAGGAAAAGCCTTGCACACTTCCCATTACCCTCTCCACGACACATCATCCCAGTTATTGAATAATACAAGACCAACGGTGACCTACTTTAGAAAAGCAGATGAAAAGAAAATGAAAACAAGATACACGACAACAGCGAGGAAACCATGGTAACTCCRCCAGGCTTTGCTTACTTTATTTTGGCCAGAATGTTCAGCGAGCTGAGCCTTCAGCTCTCCAATTTCAGCCTCCAGCAGGCGAATCACTTCTTCATAGTCCAGCTCCATGCCCCGGGCCTGTCTCTGTGCAGCCTCTGCCAGGTGAATTCTGCTCCTCAGGGCTCTCGTCTCCTCCACAGCTGCCTTGGCTTCCTGCAGACCACACAGTGCAGAGGAAAAGTTACAACTCTAGCTAGAAAAAGAGATTGAGCCCCAAAGTGCTGTAGCTGGCATAAGGGCTTTCTGATAGTGTTCATAGTTAGAGGGCTCAGTTGTTGATTTTTAATATATGATGTGCAGTTGAAAAACAATTATGGACAGARACATCATCTTCCTAATAAATTAAATAATGAGTTCTATAATTACTGAAAATCTGCTTGAATGAAAGATTTGCTTGAAATTCGCCAGATGCTGCTGATCTGCCCCATTGCTTCCATACCAAAAAAGTACCTCAATGAAATGTTCCTTCATTTTATTACTATTGCCTGAATTCACACTCTAGTCACAGCTCACACACATRCAGATGGACTTTTCATACAAGTATTCAGTCCACACTCTTCTCAGAACCAGTGCTTTTTATAAAATCTCTTTTTCTGCCTAGCTCCTGCTCCTATATTTGCTCCTAATATCCTGTATTATCACAAAAGACTGGCAGATAAAACTTACATATAAATAATGTAGAGAAAACAGAAAATCAGAAACTGCTAGCTTTTAATTCAGCTAATGTAATCCCTAAATGCTGCAAAACCTCATTTCAAGAAAGATATTGCTCAGTTCATTTTAGGACTGAATATTAATTCAAGCTAACTTTGATTAATAAATTAGAAAGCCAAGCTAAAGGTCTGGACAACAGATGAGTTTACACACTAGGGATAAAACAAACAAACTGCTCATGCAAAATGCACACTGGCACCAAAATCAGTAACCCATCTCTCCCTTTAGCTTTTAATTAACCTGTGGGAAAAGTCATTTTTAATCAATTTTCACTAATTAAAGTTTTAAGCTTGGAATATACAAACTCACAGAGMGAAATGTTTTTTGTAGAAGTTGCTCAGTTGAGGATGCTTAGGGGAATATTCTACTCCTTGTCTACCTATTACATCTTATTATTACAATTMTATACAATTATATCTGGTTGGGAATGGAACCAGAGGGAAAACAGGTGGGTGCAGAGAAACACAATGGGACTCTAACAAGGAGGAAATAACCTTGTAGAATCTAGGTTTGAAATTACTATTTCTGGAAAACCTAGATGACCAAATCTTCCTTGCTTTGTAGAAGAAGTGGCACATAATATATAACAAACAGGAGTCATAACAGAAATGTCTAGAGAGGTCAGTTAAACTTAAAAATGCAGATTTAATTCTTTCCTAACAGAAGCAGTTGTTCTGTTTCAATATCCTTCCAGTCACATTTTCCTTTACTTTGTGACAGTATTTTTTCTGCAAAATGATCTTCCAATCTCAGCTTCAAATGACTTTTAACCTCTATTTTAATGAACAATATAGTCCAGGCCCTAAATYAACTAATCTCAGTGACATGTAACCAGGACATCATCTCCCTCATCTTTGCAATGTAACACCAATCTGGATCAGGGCCAGGGACATCCTGGTCTCAGAAAATAGAGCAGTAAAAGTAACCACACATGTAGAACAGCAACACCATCAGTGAACATTGGTGTTGTATAATTTAGAGGTTTCTGGTACAGGGCACAAGCAACAAGAGATCTATTTCAGTGACCTTTAATCTGACAGTGAGCAGAATGGTTTTTTTCTTTTCCTTTGGAASGATGAGGTGAACTACACGAGGATCACCTGCACCTGGAAACACAGATTTGTCCCAAAATTGATTGCTCCATGTGTGTGTTACTCCTCACGTTGKTTTCAGCACTGAGAGCAGTGTGAGGGTCACTCCTGCTCACACTCCCTGAATGCACAGCAGAACAATCTCCCCTCCTGCACGCTGCTCGTGGCACTCATTTTTCCTAGAAACAACTCAGGGAACACARGGACTTCTTAGAAATTATCAATCTGCACAAGAAGGGGTCAAAATTACTGCCTCTGGAGAGGGCACTTCTTTGCCACTGTAAGAAACAAAATGAGTCAACAGCAAGGAGAGCTGGGCTCTGCTGATACAGAGGATGAGCTGGGAGACTTTGGCAGCAAAGGCATCCTTGGGAAAGGCTGGGGGTGGCAAAAACGATTCCTGGAGACAAAAGTGACAAGATGCTCCAATGTTCAGTTTGTCTAAYAGAAATGAACACAGAGGCCTTGAAAAAGGGTGGCATCTTAAAAACCCACACTTAGGAATTAATTAAATAAAGCAACAGAAGAAAAGTGAAGGGAAAATTGCTATTATGAAAAGGGAGGTCTTCATGTTGAAAGAAGACCTCCTTGAGAKAAAGGTTTAATCTCCTATAATCCAGCATTGCCTTTACTCCTCCGTTGTTTTTTCAGAACTCCAGTTGTTGAATATTAATTTCTCTGTAATAGCAGACTAAGTATGACCAGATTTCAACAGTGAAAGACCTAAAGGAATAATTAGGGAACAATGGCTTCTTACATTACAATGAAACAATTACACACACTACAACTTAGTAAATTAGTAAAATCTCCTGACACACCAGAGCTGTTTGCTGGAACAGGGGGACACAAAGGGAAACKATTCCATCAGGTTTTCCCCATTTTTCAGTCACTGGAGGTGGCACTGCAGGGACACAATGGGCTCTCTCACCTGCCCACCAGTGAAGAGCTGATGGGAACACCCATTTCACCAACACAAGCTCATCYCACTCCAATGTATGAAAAATGTGTCCAAAGCCAGGCTTGGAGCAGCCTGGGATAGTGGAAGGTGTYCCTGCCCTTGGCAGGGAGTGGAATGAGATAAACTTTAAGGTCCTTTCCAATCCAAATYGAAGACACAAGAGAAATGGGATCTGCAGCTGCTGATATTTCATTTATATAAATGTCCCATGGGACCAATTGTCCTGATCTGCTATGAAGCCACTGCAATCAATAAGGAATTGAAAGCTGGAGGAGAGAAGCTGAATCCTTAAAAAAGCAATTTCAGGGTACAGGTTTCTTTCTAAGCCAGGTTCTATTTCTTCCTTGGATAAATTTGAGTGTCAGAAGGTTTTAGCCAGGTTTTATTCCAGCCACCACAAATGCCAGAACTATGATATTCTTTTAAACCACATGAAAATTGTAGTTACAAATCAATCATGCTTGTTGATTAATTTTACATCAATTATATGCCAAAACCATCCTTTAAAAGGACTTTTAATATCTTTACTATGTATTAAAGTTAAAAAGCTGTTGAAATAAACCCAGTATTTCTTTCAGGAAGGGCGAAATAAATTAGATACTGCTTCCAAAATAGCAGCCATTCAAATCCCCTCTTTTCCCCTCGGAGAAAACAACCAGAACAGCAAATCTCAGCCCTAGGAACAGAGTCCAGCAGTTTGGGACACCACAAACAGGATCTTATCTTTACAACTTCTCCCATTTATGATGTTTAGCTGAGTGCTTCAGCTGACAGAGGCTGCCCAGAAAAAGCTGTAATACAGAAGGGATCATTGTGGCTGAAACAAGCCAGRGCTCTCAGGCAGCACAGGATCCAGTCCAACCCCTCCAGGAAGACACAAGACATCGTTACAGATTTCACATTCATGCTCTTGGCAAGACTTCAGGTACTCCAAAAGTGCCTTTCTGTGTTTTGTGCCAATTCCAGCTTACACAGGGTTCAAGGAAGCCCCAGAGATATAATGCTATGTCACAACTTCAAAGCAAAAATAGATCAATTAATGAATTTTAATTGTCACGTAGCACTATTAGAAAATAATCRCTACCTCACTGCGAGTTTAGCAGCATTTCTAATCTTCAGAGTTTATTCATGCTGGGAGTTACTGAGTCAAGCACTGCTTAATGAATTGGTACTAACAAAGCATGTTCATYAACCAGAATATTTGTACCCCTGTCTTAATGAATCTGTAATCTCTACAATTTTCAATTAATAGAAAATACCAAATGTACCCCCATACATGACTGGTAACCTATATCCTCATTTAAAACCCTGATTTTCCAGGAAAGCAGTAATTTAAAAAAAAAGTTTAAATAACACTGAAGTAAGAAGACTTTAAGCACCGATTTAAATTTTTTTTTTTGGTTTACTGTGGTTGTTTGTTACTTTTAATCAGGCCATTAGGGCTCCATAAAGTACTCATTAACCCCTTTCATTAACTCCAGCTCCAGCAGGAATGCACATCACAGGTTAAATTGCAACTTGTACTCTAAGTAGCCTATTTTTAAAAAACTTTGTATCACAGTGAATTTCAGTGCCAATATTGGTTTGAAACTACAGAAATATATCTACAATAACATACATAAACCACTTGAAAAGGCACCAAATATAAACAGAAGAAAATGTCCATTAAAAGCCCACTTATATCTCCTAAAATGGATCACACAGTGCTATAATTATATATAATTTAGTATTTCCCTTTCACTTAACTATACAGAACCCTTTCAATGCCTTCAAGAAAATCAGTATTTATCCCTGGGAGGACTGCTGAACTTCACCACCAAACGACAGTACCTGAGAAAAATAAAAGTGGGAGGACCTCGAGTGGTGGCAAACGGGCACTGCTGCCACTTAAAAAMATCTCAAACCAGCCCTGTCCAAGGCTGCCTTCCCAGGAAAAACAGGTTTGTGCTAGGGTTTGTACTTGGTAATAGCTTTAATCTGGATAAATAAACTGAATAAGTGCTCTAGTCTAGAAAACACATTGAACCCATTTTAGATAATGGACCTTAAAATGCATTCCAGGAACAAATCTTSCAGGTAAATTTTATCCAAAAGATAACCCAGTTCATTTCCTTCATTTCCCAGAGTGTACAGAAGGAAACATCACGATACTGATGGAAAAAGCTTCCAAGCAGCTCTCACATTCAAGGAATAAAAGACGATAATGAAAGTGGCTCAACAAATAAGCAAAAATGTAAAATTAATCTTAATACAGTGGATTTTTAAAACTGTATCTTGCATTTTTACACATGACATCTGACAGGAAAAAAAGGTAAGGAAGGCAGCCAGCTCATCCGAAGGGAAGACRGCCAAGGTATTCAGGAGAAAGACAGAACAGGAAAGGTCCTTGGTTTGRAATCCTGGCTATAAATGACACAAGATGTAGATATAATTGGGAATTTCCTTTAAGAGACACAAGGAGGCCAAATACTCTGATTTATTCTCTCATAGCTGCAGACAGATTTGGACACAGAAACRARACTTTCCTCACAAAACCCTGACTACAACTTTCTCCCTGGCAATTTTTTCCCACTTAAGACYGGCTGACATATAAAGTGGTTAATCTTAGTTCTGTAAATCAGGCACACTGTAGCCTAAGAACAGCAAAATCTCTTCAAGAATACTTAGGCCAGAAAGGTACTACTACATCATTATCTCACTTCATTGATCCAGCCTGTCTTAGGGTTCCTATCTCAATTCAACACCAGAGAAATAAATTACTGCTCTAAAAACTGAAGGATCRATATTCTCCACTTTTAATCAAAAGCTCTGCAGTAACATGAGAACCAYTTTGTGCTGAAATCAGTGTGGAAGTATAGTCYGTATGACCACCAGGAGAGAAATAAGTGCTCCCTTCTCCCTTCCACAAAAAAAAAAAAATTATGAAAAATGAAAATAATTACAATTTTTAGAAATTTCAACATACTTGCTTGACTGCTTGTAGCTGCTCTGTCAACTGTTTCTGTAAGTTCACAGATTCAGACAACTCTTCCTGTTAAAAAAAAAACAAAAAGAAGAAATAGTTAATAAACACATTTGAAAAAAAAATTAGTCCTAAAATTCAATTAGCTCTTTCAAAACTACAGGAAGCAACACTTAACTTCTGTCAACAGCTTTTATAAAACCTGTGATAAAACCATATGAAAACTAACTTTTCTGTGAGGTCACTGATGCTGTTTAAATTTCTTGAGTATTTTGGAATTTTTTACTGAACATTTCTGGGATATGTGGAAAAGAGGGTAAGAAATCAGGCAGTTAATTATAGATTGATCATTATCAGTTGTCCACATCAGCAGTTGAGGGACTCGTGGTCAGTATTCACTGTGTTCAATGTAAATTGGATTTTTTCATTTCAGTACAAAGCTCTGAGAAGAAAAACCCTCATGCATAGAACAGAGAACAGATCTCGGACTACAGAAACATTGAGTTGATTGTAATTTACAGCAAGAATTTTTCTGGCCCAAGAGGTAATTTATTTAATTGTCTTTATCCCAAGCTCAATATTCCTGGTCAAGAAGCAGAGTTATGTGTGCTGAATACAGAACTTTTTATCTTTTGKTTTGTTACAAAAGGAATTCAGCACCATGGGACTGTGGCTGCAACCTGGAACATTAAGAAACAATAAATATATTTATTGTTTTAGGCCTTGGGAATTTTGTGATGTCTGGGAAAATGTGTATTRATTTTTCACGCAGATTAATTTATCCTCCAGTTCTGATTCCTTTCAGAATTATCAGCACACGCTCAGGCTCTGCAGTTACCAGGATCACACATTTTTAAATAAAATTGCCATGCAAATCAGTCACTTCTCCAAATGCACTTTGTGAGATGGCTGCTTAGTCTCATTTCTCTATGGATCAGATTAAAAAAGGTGTTAGCATTGAGTGCAACAGCTAAAATTCACTGTCTCCACAAATATATTGCAAGCAATCTCCAAACATGATTAGGACTGTCTGCTCTGCCATTTCATTTATCTATGAGAAACTGCACATGAAATTCAAAAGAAGAACAATAAATTACTACATAAACTAAAAAAAAAAAAGAATAGTCTCGAATAATTGAAAGCAAATAAAAATTAAGTATTACCTTTAATTTACTSATTTCCTTTAAAGCTTCATTTCTTTCTTTCTTAAGTCTTTCCACATCATCCTCCAAGGAATCACTGCTTACAAACTGTGTGTATATAAATACGTAAGGTTAGAATGTATTGCTAACTGTGTCTTCCATAATCTCAAACATCTTATATTAAAATCCTGCTAAAAAAAGAGGAGAATTAAATCTTAAGGTAATTTAAAGCTCTGAAAAATAATAAAAACATTTTAGAAAAATTTTAACCAACTTATCTTCCAAGGTAACAATTATTTTTCCTTTTAAAATGCATTAGTAAATGTGTTTTTAAAAGTATCAAGAATACATCACTAATACCCTCTCTTTGCTTCGATATTTTAAATTTTAAGCTATTTTATTTCAGTGTTCATATGCTAAAAATGCTCTTTTTTAAAGACACCTCAAGAATAAAATTATTTTCATTGTAGCAGCAGTTCAAATCATTGGGCCCAGTGATTGTTTCTCACTCACACAGGTTGTAGAAATACGAATTTCATTAAGAAATCTCAGCAAATCAATATTGTCCAGACTTCAACCACCCACAATTTAATTACATTAATTGCTTTCTGCAAATTAGGCTGCTTAAAAAAGCTTCACAGAAACTAGGTTATCCTAAAGAACCACATGGTGTGGAGTTTTTTTAAACATCTGCCCAAGATTTGGATACAATAATCTCCAATAATCTCCTCCCAAATGTTAAAACACTGATCAGGCACAAGTTTTACCTGTGAGTCCTGTAMGTTGGCAACTTCACTGACCCCAAAAGATTTGTGGCCATCATCAGCTGCATTTGATTGCCCAGACAACAGATTCCTTGAAACTTCAACGAAATCTAAGAAAAAAAAACAGTTCAGGTTTTGCTGCTGTATCTCACAAATTCAGTTTAGTAACAGATCCTTGATGCAACAAAACTGCAATTATCACCATGAGCAGCCACTCTGATAATGCAGTGTCTGTCCTCTAAGCTTTCTAAAGAAAAATGTAAAAATCAGAGAGATTTGTCCAAAAAGAAACTTCTGGCAAAGCTGCTGAGAATAAAAATGCCCAAAACACAGCRTGGGATGAAATGTTCTCAAATCAAATTGTAAAAGGGAAAAGAAAACAGAGGTGAAGTTCACCCTCAAAGTCCTGAGATGTTCTGCATTTTGCAGGTGCCTGTGAAAAATGAAACAAATCTGCACACCAGGTACACACACCTGCCCTTTCCACTGAGCTGATCTTATCAGAGCAGACAGGAAAAAGGAAAAATTTCATGGTAGCTCAGATCTCATGGCTTCCTTTAAACCCGACAGGAACTTGGTAAAATTGATGCTGACCAAGTTGAAAGTTTTAAATGCAAGCACTCCCTTATTCACAATCAACATGGCTTGGATCACCCATCCATTTTGATATAAAAGATTCTGTTCCACTATGAAAGGTGGAAATATAAAAAGGCCAGTTTACATAAAATCTGATAAAAGATCCAGTATCTTTCTTGCTGAGATATTGAAAATCCAGTGTCTTTTAGGATGTTTAAGTACAAAATGCTATTTTTCACACACGAGTGTTTTTCATAAACTTTAGGAAAAGTGAAACTTCCATCAGTTTTAGCATCAGAACCATCATGTCTCACAGTTTCTGAAAAATATTTTTAAATTGTCAGTGTCATCAACCAAAATTGTCATAACCAACAGAAGCAGCTCATTGCCATCAGAATTAGGTTTAGCTGGAAGAACTGTGATGGTCCYCCTGCAAATCTGTTTCTGTATGCAAGAGTTGAAATGTTCTTGCTTCCCACATATTAAAGTGAAGTGATCCATCAATTTAGTTCCTTCAAGAAGCCTCTTCAACTATCAAACTCTTTCAAGTAATTCTTGGAAAAATTACAGTTCYTTATTGTCAAAGCAACAAATCCAGSATTTTKTGAAAATAAAACGAAATAAAATAGAACTGTCCCATGGCTGCTCTTAATTAGATAAATTTGTGAGTTGCATTCCCATTATTTTGATTTCAGAATTTCAGGCTTATTTTCATACAGTAAAAGAAGGTTCTTGCCTCAAACTATCGTTTTATTTGCAGCAACAACCCAATACTGACAGAAAATATATTAATGGTTATTATCTATCACTTCTGTATTCCTACTTTTCATTATTTTCCATGGTAATTAACAAATTATTACCTCCAAAAGACACTGTTCCTTTAGAATCTTTCTGAAGTTGCTGCCTTAGGGCTTGCTGCTGCTCATCTGTGAGCTGAATCCCAAGATAATTCAGTGCCTGCAAGGAAAAAACTTATTTTGGAGTGAAAAAAGAAAGGACTAGGGATAATGACTGCAGGGACATGGGGGAGTAATTAAAGAGCTACACTTCAAAGAGCCTTTGTATCCTGGTACACTCTCACTGACAACACTTTTATTCCAGAGCCACTCTGTGACTTTCCTTCTAATTGAGAGATGTTCAGATATTATTTAACCTTGAATAGGGATGAGTGTAATAAGCAAAACCCTTTGTCCTTAATAACTGCCTTAAAAATCCTGAGGGATGTTCTGATTCCCAGAGGAGTTAATCAGTAATTAGATTAACAAAAACAGTAATTTGCCCAATATACAAACTGAAATATYGGCCTGCAACATGAAAGAACCATCCGCAGAGAAAATTTCCTGTGCCATTTATACCTTACAGTTTGTCCAGCTGTTTTACCTGCATCATGAAAGGGAAGGAAGGAACACTCAAAAAATCAGATTTTAAGTAGTTACCCTCTCCAGCTTTTCTGTTTTGAGACGAATACTCGAGTTCCTTCCTTGGGAATCATCAGTCTGGCTGGGGGAAATAACTAGGAAATAAAAAAATAAAGCAATAATGATGAAGTTGTAAGCATTGCTTTGAAAAATTTGTTCTGAAGCTGTGCTAATCAAGTGGATGCCAGTTAGATACCCAYCTGCCAAAAATACATGCCAATCCTTAGGCTGACTTCTTTTTTTAAAAGACATAATTGTAATCAACAAAAATTACGGCTATCAATCATTTCCACTCTTTTTTTTAATTTTTCACATAAAAAAGTGACAAGTAGCAAATGAACAGAAAATAACCAGGAATAACTCTGAGTGTTCCATCAAGCATATGGCTTCTCCTGGTGGTATTTTCTCTTCTCTTAGAGATACACAGTTACTCAGGAAACAGAAGGGGAAACACACTTGTGAATTCCCAGAGAGACCTCCAAGACACACCCTCAGCATATCTGACAGTTCCCCAAAGCACATGGAGTGATCTAGAAAACACTTTGGAAACAGAGGGGGAATGACCTGTTGCCAACCATGGGCYGTGTAGAAGGAGCTCAGCCTGAATTCCACAGGCTCCTCAGTATTTTTTTTCTGAGAAGGAACTCTTTTCCAAAAACTCCTGTCCATTAGGCCATCATCCATCATCCCTTTCTCTCCTTATAGTCAGAAACAGTTCAAAAAACCATCTCTTTGGATTTCAGATGCACACAAATAAAAACATCTCACTGTTCACATTCAGTATTTATAATTTAGATCTTAATTTATCATTTCATTAAGGTACTGAAACCAAACCCAGCCTTTGACAAGTAAAGGATCTTGCAGTTGGAGATTCTCTCTAAAGGAACAGAAGGAATCGCACAGAATTCTTTTTTTTGTACAATTTTTTTAGTTTCACAGTGTATGTGTTTCCAAGCTCAAAGTAATTTACATTCTCTTTACATGCCAAAAGCATAAACCAAAACATCTTGAAAATCTGACACTAACACCTCTCACATGCTATATTAAATTCTGAAGACAGTGGGCTAGAACCTCGGTGGAGTTGGCACAACTTCCCTTCAGCTCCGAATGAAAAAGCCTCATGTGTGAGTTTGTGCAAAAACTTTACAAAACTACACTGATCCTTTTCATAAAGTGTTAAAAACCAGAGGATCTTATCTAAGAGATGCTTTWATTTCTCAAGGTTATCTTTGAAATTTTATCCTTGGAAAAAGGGCAGCATGAAAGAAGTGGCAGGTGACAAAGGATGTGCTGTTAAACAAGAAAATGAAACATGACAGGGAACAAACTGGAACTGGGAGCATTTGTGCTTTCTGCTCTACTACTGACATTATTCAGATGAGTTAAGARACTGTGGCCTTCTCACTGTCTTCAAACAATGAAGCTCCTGGGTAATGAATTATATTAACCAAGAGTCTTATATTCTGAGTATATTAAAAAAAATAAGACTTTTGTCTTGTTCCTTTGATTTAGTTGTGGTTTTTTTTCATGGTCAATGTGTAAAAACAGTGTGCTCATTAATTTCCAGGTATATCCAATATTAAAACTCTCCAGTTTCAACAGCCCATATTCACTCAGCTCACCCTTCAAGGAAGGGAACCAACTGGTCAGATTTGCTGTAAGGGAACTGTTTAATTTTAAATTTGAATATCTAATATGGGCTATAACAAATGCAGGTACAATTTAAATAACATCAGTGGAGAGACTGGAGTGAATCAGATCCTGGGTATTTGTTCTTCCTATTCACAGTGCATCATACATGAAGTTGAGAAGCTCAGCTTTTGCTTAATTGCTACTGCCTGAAGAGAAAGACTAAAGTTCAGGAATGCATAGAGAAATAYAGAACAGAGTCAGTTCCATCTCTGTGTCAATGGGGACTCCATTATTGTGCCACTCYTGCATTTTCACTGTTTCTCAACACAACACATTTGTTCCCCACAGGAATTGAAATTGCTCAGCTCAGATTTGGTTCCRATCAAATTTCACAAACTCGGTTTTTCCTTAAATGCTGTTTTCAAAACAGGCATTTAGAGATGTGATCAAAGCAACTCTTGCCTTTGTTTGAATGTCACGACTCTCARACACAAATACACACAGATATATTGTGTTTGTTATGAACTGAAAAGCTGTTAGGGGTCTGCCTGTTATTTCTGTCCTTTCAATCTGCTGCCCTGATTTGAGCAAAAAACCCATGCAAGCAGCACAYATCCCCAGAATTTCATCAAATCAAGGAAGCACAGTTTCTGTGGCAACCTAATCTTGATCTATATGTGAGTCTTCATTATCTGCTTTCTACTGAGTCTATTATCATTACTGCTGTATAGCAAATGTTGTGATCACTCATTTTTGTTTGGTTTCAGCTGTTTGTTRGAGACAATGTGAGTTATGTTTGACAGAAGCTACTAAAAACCCATTGATCTCAGTTCTTTGTCTGGGAGTATAAAAACAGTGCAATATTCCCTTTTTTTCTGTTGAGTCTCACTMTGCACTGTGTTCTGTTTGACTGTTTTTGAAGGAACAGGGAGAAGGGTGGCAGGGAATTAAATCAGCACTTACCCGTGGCAGACACATCAGCAGGATTGCTGTCTGGASCAGTAATTGGAGATTGCTCCCCCATCTTGACTCCAGTTTCCATCTACGAGAGGAAATGAAAAGTCACGAAATGCCATTTCTAAAGCAGATCACAAGCTGAACTAGGAGTACACATTAATGAAAAAAGGGACAGGAAGGAAGACCAGGGGGATCAGAAAGGGCTGGGCAGATAAAAAGAACCCCAGGTTAAAATGAAAGGCACGGAGGGGGTGCTGGTGAGAAGGAAGAGCTTTGGAAAAACTCTSATCAGGGCCTCATCAAAACCTTGGGTTTTGAAAATCTCCACAGATTAAGATAGCACAGTCTCTCTAGGCAACCTGCTTCAATGTTTATATCCCTAACAGGAAAGAAAAACTGGCAAGAATTTTAAGTACAAATATAAGAAGATTTGAGAATCACCTGTTTTGACTTTGTGTTTGAGAACATTTTATTCTTCCTTCTTTTACGGCAATACTTTATTGAGCTTTAAAAATATGGTAAACTGAAAATGTTCTTTCAAAAATTGAGATAAYAGTTTTTAAATCATCTTTCTTATGGTCCACATTATTTCATTACACTAATAGTGAGCTGTACAAATTAAAGCAATTGCTGCTTAGCCAAAAGAAAGGGGGAAAACCCCATATCTTTCTAGAACTTATTTTTAAGCAAAAATCTGATCATCACAGAGCAAGTGTGAGATTGTACTGTACTCACACATATGTAGTAAACAGGGAGYATTTTATCTCTGAAATACAAACTATTTATATGAAATTCCAAAAACCTTGGAGAAACAGTGAAGGGGAACTTGGTATCTAAAACACAATTAATGCTTATTTTAATGTGATTTGTTTTCTTACCCCAAGTCAACTAATTCCTCTCATCAGTGTGGTTTAATCTCCTGTTATACAACATGGTTTTTCCAAAAGTTTTGATACTCCAAAGACTTAATATTGTGCAGGAAAATAGACAGTCATTTTCTTACTAAAATGGAAACTCAATTACAATTAGGAACAAAACCCAACCAGTTTCTCAGTTTATTCTAAGAGGAGCAATGAGCACACTCACAGCATCTGGAGAGAATGTTGAAATCAGTTTCACATTGGGAGAGAGAAGAGGACCGAGTGCTGCTGCCTGTTGCTCTGCATGTGCTACTGATGTTAGGAGGCTGAGAGGACGTTGCAGAKTCTCTGGATGACTGAGGATGTTTTTCTGCCTAATAAAAGCTATCTCCCAAAAGTTTTCAAACCTAGAATTAAAATTTTTAAAAGTTTCAAATTATTGTATACTTATATTATTCATAACATGATACTTCTGCAAAAATTAGATGTTTCCAAACACTGTGTGTGCTTTTATTTAACTGTATTCCTAAAAGGATGTTCCATTCCCCACCATTACAAAGGCAAATGAAGTAATTCTTTTTAAACATYAAAGTATCATAGTTTTGCAAGTCTAAAATGTGCATTTGAGTCTTTTCTATGAAATAACACTACAGTTGAGTATTTCAAAAAAGTAATATCCCTCACCTTTCCTCCCAATACATGACAAGTCATTTCACATTAATCTGATCAGAAATATAATCTGTTAAAGCATTTGTGAGGGTTGGTTGTCTGACAGTGACAGATACCTCATCTTTGTTCTGTTGATGATAGTTTTTGCCTCTTCATAGGAGACTCCAATCATGGACTCYTTGTTGATGGACACGAGCTGATCCCCAGGCTTCAATCGTCCATCCTAAAATAACAACCACAAAACCAAACCCACAGATTTTGTATCAGAAAGAACTGATAATCACAGCAGTTTGGACATATTCCTCTGGAGCTACCAGGACAAGAAAGATCAAGACCAGCTCTGCATTCTATCTGACAATCTTCCAGAAATAAACAGATTAAACTATCAGCAGTCACCATCATAGCAGCTGTTATAAGAACTCATCAGACAGAACAGACCTCAGAAACTGTGAAGAGCAGAAATTTGGACCCAGCTAAATATTTCTGCTAAAAAAAACCCAAAACAAAACAAGGAAAGGAAGCACAGATTTTTCCAGCACTAACCCACCCAACTTTAGGAAGCTCCTTTACTAATTAATTCAGCTCTGAGCAGGATTCATTTGTATTTTAAAACCAAATGCTCACAGTAATAGTTGGGACTCCTCAAACACTCACCGGCCATGTTAAACTTCATGAGAAAACCAGACTGGTCTGCTAGGATTCACCAGTCATAACCATGATAGAAATAATACTGTCAACTTCGTGCTTCTGTTCAATTAATTGCAAACTCTCCACCAGCACAAGAACATCTCACATTTCTGCCCCAGAGACTCTAAAACAAGACTTTAAACATTCTAGGCTAAATTTCTCACTAAGACAGAGCTTTCTGTACTCACATTTTAACAGAGGCCTCAACAATTTACCTGGAAATTCAAGCAATTCACCTCTGGTTAGAGTTAGTTATGACATTTATCTAATGTCATACAACAACAAATTACACAGAATGTGTCTCTGCTCTTCAGCTCCTAAGAAATCAATCTCAAATCAATCCATGTGAAAAAAATTGTGTACTGAAGATGAAACACAGGAAATAAGTAAAATACCTTCTCAAAACCAGTATAATTTTACCCACTTAACACCCACACACCATAATCTTAGCTGTGCTGCTTCAAACCTATGCCASTACTTCACTACCTTTATTTTTTTTTTTATCACTTAGTGTTTTGGTTTTGGTTAAAGAAAAAAAGCTGTAGATCTTTTATTTTGCTTTCATCCAGCCTGTTCAAAGATATCCATTTCAATGGTGCCCTCACGTGGCAGAAGTGCTTCAGCTTCCCAAACAGGATAATCAGGAGTGGAAATTACCTCTATATTGCTAATATTAGAGCCTACTGAAAATTGATGTTTCAGTCTATTGATTACGTGCTAAAGGCTTTAAATTATATGTTCATAATGAGAAAAATGTTTTAGAAGCCACAAAATAGGAGAAAATAAAAGAGGAATGATTACCATTTATCTGCTGGAAGAGAAAYATTGCRTTTTTMTCTTCCAGCTTAGTAKTTTACAAAAGTTAAGTAACAAATATTATAAACTGAGGATAAAACTCACTGCTTTTTGAAATGAGCTCATCCCCTCTTGCTGGGCCAGAGGCAAAAGTTGGATATCTAAACTTCCAAATAACCATCATTACTCAGGATGCCAGAGGAGACACTTGGATAAACAGTTCCCTGTACCTGAACCAGGTAATTACATGATTTATTTGCTTTTTACACTGACAAATCCCCCTGATTTACATATTGCATTTGCCATAAATTAAAAGTCATCAACACCAATTCCTACATTTTATTAATCTGCACTTTCAGAATATTTTTGCCTTAATTTGCCTATACAATAATTTCCAACTGCAAGGATCCATCTAAATTTAAGCCTCAGGGAAACACGATTTTTTTAATGTCCAAGGAAATAAAAAAAGAGGTGCAATCTGTAGCTCCATCCCATCCTTCCTGATTTACCTTCCATCATGCAATCTCTTATAGAAGCTGATTTGTACTTTCCTAATGAACTGAGGAATAAGATCCTCATTCACCTCAAATGAACTTATGAATACATTTTCATTTCCACATAACCCTGCTACAGTGCAGTGAGATGATTCTGTTTAGAGAAAGGGCAAAGAGAAACACAAACACATTTTGTATTTAAAATACTACTGCAGATGTARTATATCAAAGCAGGTACTAAATTAAGGCAGAAATACAGGTGTCTGAAGAGGAAGAAGTGGAAAAAAGGTCTTTACCTTATGGCAATCACCACCAGGAATAACTTCTTGAATATATACCAAAGGCCCTTCATTTCTGTTGATTCCTCCCACAATATTCAAACCYAGGCTTGTTCCTTTGCACACAGAGATAATCTGAAATGCACTATCACTAGAGACACAAGGAAAAAGAAAAGTAGAATTAATTCATAGAAGCAGATTCTCAAAGACTGAAGCAATAACTTTATCTTACTGGWTTTGCAAATATCTATTACAGCCACAAATACAAAYAATGAACATTTMATCTCAATGTTTAAATATTACATTGCCTATTTGGTACCAAATCAGCAACCTCAGGCACTTMGACAATTACAAAAAGAATTGATACTCTTGTTCTGCAAGGCTAAAAACTCCTTTTTCTAACAGATATCCAAGGCTTATGGGAGTATGAAGAAACAATGAAGAAACACTAATTCATGAAGAAACACTAAAAAATTAACCTGATTAACTGTCTCTACCACATAACAATAAATAAATAGAAAAATAACTTATAAAAACAGAAAGTCTGCAATGCCTACGGTATTATAAACTACAGGATTAGAAGTCGAAAAATAAAGCTAAAATTTCACACTTAGTGCTCAACCCAAATTTTCCTGACCAGCCAAATCCAGCATTTTCTGCAGCTCACACAAGAGAGATACAGTCACTTTTGGAGATTACTTTGCAGGCTTTGGGGATGCTGCTGGGACAGAATTATTTCTGCTGCTGCTGGTGGTGATGTTATCCTTCGGATGCAACTGAGGACTCTGTGACCTCGAGGATGACCCAGAAGAAAGGCTTTCTAGAGATTTGGCTTCAAAAAAAAAAGAAATAATTWAAAAAATAAATAAATAAAACASATATTTGAGGAAAAGCACAAAATTTCTGCTCATGTAAGTAAGTTCAGAAGGACTATTTATTAAAAAAAAACTACGCAAAAAGACAACCAAAAAAAAGTCTGCACAGTTAAGAGCTGAAGCCACCCAGGRTTCCAGGAATAGCTTTTTAAAACATAAAAAGTGATAATTTTTTTCAAATTGGGTGAAAAATACAAAGTCTCAACTGACTCATCCCCCGTGCTATATAAAGGCATCTTAATTAGGCAGCGGTTCCAGAAAGATTAGAATTTATGGTGCTCTAGCTCAAATTTTTATTAGCATTTTGTGGCACATTTCAGCTACAAATACCAAAAACTTCTCACAAAAATCATTAATTAAAACTGAAAGTAGATGTCAGTATATTTATTTTAAGAGTTGGGAAAACTGACATATGAACCCCTCTAGGTACATCTGTGTTTTTTCTGACTTTTAGCCATTTCCTCCAACATCCCTCCCCTTATTGAATTTTAAATACAAGTTTCTACTCCTCTCAAGGCTGATTTTTGCCCCCCAGGATTGTTTCAGGCTGGGAAGGGATCTCTCACCAGCTAACTGATGTGTTGGAGAAGTCCTTGCAGAGCTGGTGTCACTGTGAGAGCCGTACTTATCCATCAGGTCGTGAAATTCTTTCCTGGAGCAATTAAAAGATTCTCTCTGTCAGGATTTGGTGTCAGTTTGAATGGACCCTTGGAAACCTGCACTGCTTGTACWGAACAGCTGCTCCTCCTCAGAGAAGGAAGATCAGCCTCAACTGAAAGAGGAAAGCACTGACAAATTGCCAGAAAAGGCATAAAAATGTCATATAATGCAGGATAAAGATGGAAAAACAACAGGCTATGGATGAAAGGGACTATTGGTAAAAAAAAAACTTAATTTTTGTCTCTTTACCTTGAATTGCAAAACTTTAAAAACTTGAAATACAATCAACTACAGGTAATAAGACAGAGGTACTATGAAGGTCCAGAAAAATTCATTAGAGGGAATTAGATTATACACATAGAGCATTCTCATGTTTTTAAAGAATGCTTTTAGTTCAATTATACTGAACAAGAAYCCAGAAGAGACTGACAAAGATGTGGCTCCTTAAAAACAAGAGGATGGAAGAAATACCTATTGATTGCCCAGTAATGAATAAAACTGATGSTGGAAGCTGCTGGGTGCATTATTTTTTTAAAAAAAGATGAAATTTATTGTGCTAATACCAGCCCCGGGGTACACACATCAACACAGCTGAGTGTAAATCAAATAATCTTTAAGCACAGGAATGTAAAGGTACAAGAAATAAATTCACAGGTGGCTGTGAGGGATTGGATGGAGTGGCAAATTCTGCCCAGGCCCTGTACAACCCCCCCCGGAGTCAGTAAAGGACTGATGGATTTTAATTATTCAAGGAATTTACAGGAACTAGGCCAGTATGCTTTAGATAAAAGCAGATTAAGAGTGGACCTCACATATATCAAGGCAGTCTGAAAAAAGGAGAGATCAGAGGCTAGAGAGTGATTTAAATGTCTGATGAATACATAAAAATAAAGGAACAGAAAGAGGAAGCTTAACTCGGACAAAAGGCTAAAGGAATTTAGAGAAAAATCCTTTATGGGGAGATTACTCTGGAAGTGGAACATCCCAGGAAAGGCAAATAACAGCAGATACTCTTGCAATGATTATCAAATATAGTTACATAACAGCTGTTTTGTCCCCAGATTTAAATCCAAAGTGGATACAGACCTGGATTGCTGCATTCCCCATGATTCTCTGCCAATATTGGTTTATGTGCTTAACTTCCAACAGTCAGGTTGAAGCAATATTTAACATAAATGTCCTTAAAATGGATATATTTTGGACTACCTGCTGCAGTGAACAGTTTAACCTACTTATCCAAAATATAGAAAGCTTATTAGAGATTGAAAAGCAAACTTCTGAGGGGAAACAACAAGTAAATCTGTCTTTTTTCAGAAGGCAAGACCAGTTGAAATCATCCAGTTTTATAGTACTGTTGCTCTAATGGAGTCCTGACTTTCCATTATTTTAAAATGTTGGAAGTATTTCAAAAACTATCACAGCAGAAAATTTTTAATGACAATTTTATTTCTTTTTAATTAATTTTTAATTTTTTAGCCGTGAATATAAAATCACAAGCATCCTCTTTCAAATGAAATTGGCCTGGGCTTGCTACTTAAAGTGATGCAAGTGACCTCAGAATGAACTSGTATCAAATACCACAGAGAAAAATGGGACATGTGGTGCAATTCTGCAATTAAAACTAATCTGAAATAAAAATACATGCAAGCCCACCCACCCACACAGAGATAACTGGATTTTTATTAGTTTTGAGGTTAAAACAATTACTCTCTTACTTTGCTTCTTCATCTCTAGTAATGAGCAGAGACATGTGATTAGAGGCTGAGGCTGTTCTCAAGATGTCAACWGCCCTAGAAAGGGGGAGAAAAAGGCTGAATGAATACACCAGGTGCTGGCAAGAAGYACAGGGTGAGCAGAGCTACAAGAGCAGGAAAATGGGCAGATTCCTATGGTGGTTAATCATTTTTGTTGCCAGATACAGARAAAAGAACTTGGCAGCTACAAAACCCAAGTGAGCAGTGGGGAATGAGTGAAAGACAAACTGTGGGGCATCTGCTTGGGATGGGATTGATCTTCCCTTCCCAAACCTTCCCTCCTTGGTCCATCCCGTTCCCTTTCTGGGCTGATTATCAGCCCACACCAACAAAAGCTACTGCTCAGGTGTGCCTGGCTCAGGAATTCCCCCAGCAACACACTGCAATTCTTCTTTGAATTCTCCATCCATCTCCAGAACTAAAAGCTGCTCTGATCTCTAGAGATCCAGCTGCAGAAACATCTAGAGATTTTTCTTTCCCCTTCATTGTGCCATTACCTGATTGYTGCATCATTTACAGTCACCAGCACTGAATCAGCAGGTAGTTATAAAAGTATTTTAACAGCTCCTACTCTGTTTTCACATGCATTCTGTAATCTATGTCATTAAGAAACTAGTTTATTCTGGTGTTATAGATGCACATGAAGCCCTTCACTCTTCCACATAAGTTTTGCTGAATTAGATTTAGAGCATGAACTACTTGCCAGCTGAACTCCAAGGAGATCTCAGGGGAGCTGTGCTCTTTCAGTCATTGATAACCCCCAAAATAATCCATGTTTAATATTGCAAGCTCTAATAAACACTCAGGAATCAGCACAAACATACCTTTCATTTGTTACTCCRATCAAGTTTTCTCCATTGACATCCAAAATTAGGTCCCCAGTGAGCAAACGGCCTTGAAATGAAACCAACAGGGATTCATGAATCAGCAAGAAAATGGTGAACATATTGTATTAAACCAGGTATCAAACCAGGACTTTTCCATCCAATTTCATGTGGCCTAGTGCATTAAACAACCTCATGGCTCTTGGCATCTGATGCCAAGTAGGACAGGTTATTGTGATGAGACTAGAAACTATAACTCAGTCTTATTAACAACAGAATAGCCACTGAAAATAAGTGTTATTTAGCTATTTGTATTACTTACACACAGCACAGGTATCTGTGAGACTAGAATTTATATTTCACAGTTGTGSAATTAATTTTTATTTGAATCTTGCTCTTAACATTAGTGCAAGTTACCATGTATGTAGACATAATAATGTTTTATACATTAATAAAGTCAGCTAAAAGATTTTTTGAACCAATTCTTTTTTTTTAACCTCCTGAAAATCTCAAGTTTAGGAACTTGAAATTGATTCAGATTACTTTAAATTATCATTTTGCACAAAACAAGACGGAATCTCAAAAAAAAAAACCATAAAAAGACCTAGGACAGAAGCTGTAGCTTAATTATTGCAAACTCAGTAGAGTGCCATTTCTTCTTTCCACACTGATCTTAACCACCAGCACACCACCATTTTAAAAAAAATTAATAAAAATTATCAGAACTAATCAAAATACTAGTTCTACATAGGAAGCATCACTCTTCTACCTTCTGAATTAAAAGTGATTCAGCATCTCAACACTTGCTCAGCAGTGGTGGAAGACTTCCAACCGCCTTCACCAGCTATGTCTAGATTTGAACACATTTTCAACACCTGACTGTATTAAAATCTTTTTCCACAAAGGATCCAAGTTTCATTTTTCTATCTTAAGCCAAAACTTCAYGGATCCTGACAAACCTTATTATTTTAAACATCCTTACCCACAAAGTAAAATAAAGACTTCTTTTGACAGCTTTTTATATGCAGTTTGATGCAAAAAAAGTTGAAATTACTTACTATCCACAGCAGCAACCCCTCCAGGCAGAATTCTCTTTATGAAAATTCCATAATCTTCTGCTGTTTGTGCCCGATAACCTCCAATAATTTTAACTCCTGCAGAACAAACAAAAGTGAAAAATTGGTTATTTCATCTACTGAGCTAAATATATTTGCAGCCAAATCCATAAAAGGCAAATGAACTTTCCCAGTGCCAGTGTGAGCTGGCAAAGCTCACCAGGTGTTTTTAGGTTTGGTTTACTCAGATGAACAGAAGAAGCAGTCTCAGTTACCTAATCCATTCTGGCAGTCAGAGAAAGAGAGGCGATGCACAGCTCGATTGATTCCATGAGGGCCCATAATGGTCCTGAGGAGCAAAACAAAAGGCATTAAATTACAGAAATGTAGGCAGAGCTATGCTAATAGAAAAGAAATTACAGTTYGTATTAAGAGTTTTTGATTCTAATACAAACCAAAGCCAGTTTTCTCCACTGATAACTTCATATTGTTTAGCACCTCTGTATCACCATCTCCCCAGCCAAAATCAACATCTCCTTGTCACAAATATCAAATGGAAAGGTACAATAAATATACAGAGTTTACTTCCTTTTCCCCAAAAGCATTTCAGGCTGAACTGTGAATCCCATTTTGTTTATGATAAAAGGATTAGGATTAAATATAAACAAAATAGGCAAGAAAAACACCATAAAATCAGTCTTGATCAGATACTGAATATTCAAATAAAAACACAGCTAAGTCAGGGCATATAATTATTTTCTAAGATATCGAAATTATAATTTTGTGGCTATTTATGAGCATAATTTTTCCCTGCAGTCTCTTAAYTTCTTCACTCAACATTGATTTCTTTCTCTGTTGCAAAAAAGGCTTCTTTCCAAACTCTTTTGTGTGGACCTTCCCACCCCAAGGGCTGTTACCACACCATAGAGGAATATTTTGAAAGCACTGAATATGCTAAAGAATTAAGGAAGAATACAAAGTAAAACTAGAGTTTTGAAACCTAAATTTACAGTTCCATTGGACACATGACCAGCACACTGCTTGGAGAACACAGTGTTAAGACTTCTTATAAATCCAGATAACCCTTTACCAGGTTTTATTCTCATTTAGATGAATTATGGGTAAAAAAATGCAAGYTGTATCATAGCTCCTTTGTCCTTTCACTGCCCCATTTTTGGAGAAATCTCATCATATCTCTTCTAGAAAAGAGCAGAATCACCACTCAGGTTTTTCTGCTTTGACCTACATATTGTTCTACATTAGATGGAGAGTTGTATTTTTTAGAGGGTGCTGTTAAAGTGAAATGGAACAAGGAGAATTCATTAGCAGGGGGGGAAAGAAGATCAAAGTGGAGGACACAGTGACCCAAATCCCTCCACACAACCTAATCCAGCACACAGCCTGAACTCCATGCCTGAAAATGGAGTACATCATTAAAAGATGCCGTGCCAGAAGCAAGAGAAATCCAGAAGGTCCAAATAYTCTGTAAAATTCTGGCACCAGACAACAGATCCAGCTTCTAAAGAACATCTGCAGTTCTTTTGGTTTTGTARAAGAAAACTGGATGAGATGTTTTTATCAAGGGATAAGCACTAGCTCTGAAAAGCAACGATTTCCCCAAACCCAAAATTTCCAAATAWTTGCAAAATTAGCCTTTGCTTTAGAAAGGCTGGCCACAATAACAGACCTAATACTTCTAATAATCTTTAGAACTAAAAGTAAGCCTATGCTTCAAACACTGTATCATTTTCACGGTAGTATTTAGTGAAGTACTTGTTTCATAGGCTAAAAAAAAAAAAGAAATAATGGCACCCAGTGTGTTTGGTCTGGGTTTAACAGGACTGCACATTACCTTGCTATGACATGTCAGAGCATAAGGCATCCTTTGTAAGGCTAAAAGTGAACCAAACTGATTTAAATTAATCACAGTCTGAAAGGAAGAACAAATCCCCAAGTCTGATATTTCTCTAACAATACTCTTTGGATAACCTCCTACTACACGACAAGAGCACAGTATTTCGCATTTCTACCCAGTACTGCCACTGAAATGATCCCATGAATTTGTTTTAAGCTGAAAGAGAGCATTATCAATCACGTTTTGTCCTGACTTGTATCCATAACGAGGTACACTGATCTTTAATAAAACAATTATTCAATATTTTTTCTCTCTTGCCTTTTGCTACTACTGCTCGGCCATTCCCTCTCAGCAGTTTTCAAATGGTAATTTTTTGGTCCAAATCAGAAAGCAAAAATTACTCCAACCTCACACAAACCAACACAGAGGTTTACTCTCAGGAAGTCTGAAAAGATCAAATCTCACACTTTTAAGTCTGAAGTTTAGAGTTCACTAAAAATTATGAACGACTTCATGAAATATGATCAAATCTAAGCACATGACACTTAATAGGAAAGGATCKACATTCCCAGAAGTAACAAGGAATACTTTCAAAAGAGAGATATCAACAAACATAAAATGAATTCTGACAAAGAGGATAAAAAGAATATACAAGATAATAATGCATAATGGAGAGGAATAAGTTATCTCTGAAACACTGGAATTGTCAGGATGCTGTCACCTACAATTAGAAAGAACCGACCCTTT
Source organism: Malurus melanocephalus (assembly GCF_030028575.1). Lineage (NCBI taxonomy): Eukaryota > Metazoa > Chordata > Aves > Passeriformes > Maluridae > Malurus > Malurus melanocephalus. The sequence continues at coordinate 412,122 of NW_026623330.1, read as the reverse complement.
GAACAGACAACTTTTATGAGGTGCTTGGCTCTGTTTATGATCTGAAGATTAAATCCCTCCAATATGCAAAAATCCCTCCAACATGCAAAAATCCAAAATGCAGTTTTAAATTACTTGATCACATAAAGTAAAGACAATGATTTCAAATGCCCTAAATTTGTTTAGCATATCACATCTAGCTGATTTTCAATTTTAGGGTTTTTTCCCCCATATAACTTAGATCTTCAAGTCAAATTACTTGTCATAGTTCACATAAAATAAACAGAGCTTTAACAATTTCATTGTAAAATGACTTGGATTTAGCATCCAGCCAACATCTATTTTATGTCATCATTATTTAATAGTCATGAAATGTTAGAATACTTCTCCCAGAGCATTAGAAACATGCTCAACAGTATAAAAAAAGGAAATAGGCTCCTAAATCAGTTGGCAACAGTAACAAAAAATATTTCCACGTTCTTTGTAGAAAAAGAYGCAAATTAAATAATCAGATGTTGCTACTCATTTTTTTGAGGTCAGGCAAAAGTACTTGTAAGCAAGGTTTTAGCACACAGAGAAGATGTGAGGCAACAGATAAACAAACAAAATTCACCAAAACGTACATTTTAACTTTCTTACACTAAAAACTACTAAACTCAACACTCCAGCTGAAGTCATGGAATGCTAACAGACTAAGTGTGTAATATTTTGTGTTGATGCTCTTAAAATGAACCCTCTYCTATAACTTTTTAGCAGAATATACAAGGAAGTTCAACAGTTTTGGAGTCTATACCTTCTAGGTACTTAGCAGAACATACAGCTCCAGATATCCTTTTGATCTCTATTCCTGAGCGATCAATAATCATTTATGTGCAGAAACAAAATATTTACCTAGGTTTATCAATGGGAGAATAATACACTTTGCTCACAAAACACATATTACTTGACACACAACAATCTAAATTACAAACTCTGGCTGTTTATGAAAAGAAGCTGAAAATGCCCACACAGCTTTTAAATTATCTCTACTGCACTTTGCCCAATTAGAGACTAGAGCAATGCCCTCAGAAATGAGTGGTTCAGCATACCAGTACAAGAGAGAGAGACCATCAAAACGCTCTGGTTCATCTTCAGCCCCCGGTGAGAGCAAGGACATCCTTCAGCACAGCAGGAAAAACAAGGACAACGCAACCAAAACACGAGGGAGGTTTCCAGTTCGGCYGGATAAGGGTTATGAGCAGGATGATTTCTGCTCCCAACTAAAAAACCCAAACACAGAGCTCCAGCTGAGCGTCTCTGCCTACTTAATCTTCTCTGAAAGCCTCTGCGTCACATGCGCTAATTCACCTAGAGAGGTAATGTTTACTTTTCCTCTCTTTGAAATGTCCATTTATAGCAACTCTAGAGACTGATAAATGCAAAGGAGAAAATTTACTACGTTGTGATGAAGCAATCTAAATCCAGCAGCCAAAGGCAAGTGTCATGATTAAAAGAAATTTGTTTCCTCCTGTTCTTCCAATAATTTATTTACATGCTCCCTGCAAACAAGGTCAAAAGCAGTAACTCATGACCTTTCTAAAGCAATCTTCCTAGMAGACTGGATTATGCACAGCCACACAAAAGGGAAAGCCAACAAAGCAGACTGAAAGTAYTAATGAAACAAATGCCATTATGCTATTACTTTTCATTCTCAGTCATGATATTGGCCTGTGCCATGATCTGACTTGGCTTTTAGACTTTCAGTGTACAGCAGTCAAAAGTCAACACAGAACTTGGGTTATGTATTTTCTCTAGGAATGGAAGCTGACACATGCTTTTTGTGARAAGAAATAAAACTGATGAAATAAAACTGATGCCCTTACACTGAGAATAATCTAGTTGAGAGAGCCAAAAATATCACCCYGGTTGCCAGAGGTCAGATCCTGCTGCTAAGAGGCCTGGTCTTGCAGAAAAATGCACATTTTCAGAAGTTCTGAGCACCAGGCATCAGTTTGGTAATGGCCATTTTCCTCCAAGCTTACCCCAGAAGCACCCCTTCTGCTCCCCCTCTCTCCAAAAGATCATAACAAGACTGCAGCTTGAAATGAAACCCAAATACCCAGCGTTCACTGAGGGCTTTAAGTAGAAAGGTGAATCCTCTCTAGCCAGGAGCAACCCTGTGATCAGACAGCATCTGTCAGGTCTGGAGCCGTGCAGCAGGAGGGCTCAGCTAYGCCAGGAATGCAAACGCTTATCTCAGGCACCTTTTTTTTTTAAAGCTGCAGTGACTGTGGTTTCAGTAGCATATAATCCTTCTGGGAAAAGGATCCCTGTGCTGAACAGTGCTCAAATAGAGAGAGCTCAGTCCTGAGAGCCTGCAGTGCACACACAAAAGGGGACAAGGGCAAAGTGAGCCACCACACATTAAGGAGAAACATAAAGCAGCSTTCCCAGTTCCCAAAATGTGAAAAGCCCCACTGGCACTGTGATCACATCCATTCAGAGATGAAAATTTGYCCCTTTTGTAGCCTTTTCTCAATCMGCTCACTCTGCTGGTGTTACCAGCATTACAGAAAAGCCATTGATATTTTCAGCCTCCTATCAATTAGATTTGCTCTAGGCAAGATTACAGAAGATAAAATACCAATAGTTCTTCCCCAACAAAACTGCCTCTGTTCTTGAAACCAGYAGAATTCAATTTGTGGTATCAATATCAGGAGCATTTGTCAAAACACATCACTCAGACCAGTGTGTCTCATTTCCAGTATCACATTTTCTGATATAGAAACCCCCAATTAACATACGGCTCACAGCTCTGCATTTTCATTGTTAAAAAGCAAAAAGTTATTTTYATTAAAGCAGACATGACAAACTTGTGAACAATTTAAGCTGATATAAAGTAGTRTTAARCTGATTGCTCCCATTTCATTAGAGTTATTACAAGCAATAYATCACTTGCTCAGACAGTTGCTCCTCCATCCCTTCCTCAAAGCAAACTGCTTTGTTCAGCTTCCTGAACTCATCCCTGAGGCTTCTACCTCTTTTACCTTGAAATTCTGCTGCTTTTAATGTTTCTAAAGGATTCATATWGAACAGCATCATTGCTTCTCCTGCAAGTCTTCTGCCTTTCAAGAACATGCTCAGGGGAACACAAATTACTTATTTCCACAAAGATCCTGGACAACTGTAACAACTCAAAAGTCCATAAAATTTAGTATAAATAAACAAGACTAACTTTTCAAGAATTATAATTTGTTATTAAGTATGGTTCTTTTCCAAACAGCTGGAAAACTATTCCATTCTGGCAACGTTTGTAATTATGACTTGCCTTTCCCAAGGGAAGTTTTGCAATGCTTTAGCAACAGAGAGGATTACAGGATACTTTAGCAGATGACAAAAGGATCTGCAGAAYCTTTAGAAGTTTGATTCACAAGGCCTTTTTTAAATAAAACAAARGCCTTTTACAAAAATCCTATACAAATCCCTTCTGCAAAATTCYATACAAATCCCTTCTGTAGCCTTTCAGGTTCACTAACCCTAAATTCAGATTTTAAGAACCACAGCCAAAGGAATGCTTGTATCATATARCATGGACAAGCACACACTATGATTCATCTAAACCCACTCATTATTCAAAATACRTTTTGCTGATTAGGTTATAAAGATTAAAAGAAAACATGTGTCATTACATGGCAATTCTTAAGCCTGAAAAAAGCTTGAGGAACATTGTAATTGTGGAGAAGCATGAATGGTTTGAGGCTAACCCCTGTGTAGGGAAGAAAGGTATGAATTAAAGTTCAGGTAAACCTCAGTTAACATATAACCAAGTGCATTCTTGGAACCTTGTACATCGATACTGTCTCCCAGAAAAAAAAAAAATTACAGTCTGCCATCAGCATGTAGCTGAAGTGCAGTTAGAGGTGCCCTTCCTGTTCATCTCTTATGTGAAAAATTRCCTTTAAAATACAGTGAGCTTGAAACTACTCATGTTATACATCTTTCACATGACTCTAGCAAGCCACAGCTGTCTTAAAGATGAATCTTTGTACTTACATACCCTGAATTTCCATCAGACAAGCAGAAAGTTGGCTTCTTCAGGTCCCTGTAAAAAGCAATTTAAGTTTTTTAAATGTTTTGTGGTTTTGTTTTTCAAAACAAATCAAGTTATTTATGAGGTGGCATAATTCTAAATYCATGCTAAATTGTTTTACTGTTCTTTTGAATACTGTTTGCTGGATTCTATTGCACAAGTACAGCAAACATGATAGCCCAGCAAGAGCTGCTTGTGCCTGGTTTTAATTCTGGTTTTGATGAAAGCACTGGTGTGGTTATTTGGCAGTTTGGGAAGGGGCTGGAGTTATTTTTCAGTCATAATGGAATCCATGTTTAGATCTGTTCCAACTTTTAAGAGGATAACATTATGTTTTATAGAATGAATATAATTATTATTTTATATCCCATGACATTGGTAAAAGTATGATGGTTCCATGGCTCTGCATATAAAACATTATAGATATACAGACATGGGATTCTGAAAAAGAAATGCATCATAACAGAAAAACTCCACACCACGTTGTACTACTACAGGTACCTCACATGCACAAGGAAGTGATCAAGTGTTTCCAGGAATGTTTACATAGTTCAGAAGCATTAAATTAAGGAATCTCTATGCAGGGTTTTACCTATACAAAACTCATTCTAACCAAGCGCTRATTAACTTAATGAAAACCTTCAAGRACATTTCCTCCCTGAATGTGTAAATTCACTGGTGTTGGTGTCAGTTCTTCTAGGATGTTACTGCAGACTGCTTCAATATCAAAGTTATTTTTCTTTAGGACTTCATCAAAACAAGGTTCTACTAATGAAACTGCAAGAATATTCATATTATAATCCAGTATTTCTGCATTTAGAGGGGAAAAATTACTTACCCCTTCTCTGTATCTGTGAGGGGATCTGTACTGGGCATCTTCTTAGAAGCACTACTGAAATAAAAACTCAAAATGAAGAGTTCTGACACACGAAGAACTGGCTCCTACCCAGGATAAAAACAGCTGAAAAAGAAAAGGAGAAACCACTTWCTGAAATTTACATGGCCATATTTATTTTCAGACATTGAAAACGATTTTATTTATTACTGACTAGTTGAAATCAATCTGGAAAAAGAAAACTGCCGTGATAAAACTGATACAATTCATTGCTTAAAATAGTTAACAACTTGGACTTTGCTGTCAGTAGAACCAAAACATTTCACATGCTAATTTCCTCTTAATTTACAAGGTAGRAATTAGGGTAAACCTGAATCCCCTGTGACTGAAATCTTCTAAAAAGGAAAGAACAGGTTACAATTCTTTGCCTTCATCCTAGACAATCTCTTTTTTTTCCCATCGAAAGTCACTTGGAGAGGGAATGTTGTTTGGAACATGATAAGGTGTTCTGTGTGTCTTGTTTTCTCATGTTTTTTTAACTTACTGTCTGGTATTTAGTGTCTCTGAACTTTTCACATGAAGTATGCAGGACAGGCCAAAACAAATACAATGAGGTTACACATCACTAATATAGCAAAAAAACCCAGTAATTCATATTGTATTTATCTGTTATAATAGCAAATCTTCCTGACCTTGTGGGGTGCATGGCTGAGCCACAATCCAGCCCAGGCAACTACTCCCAAAATATGGCAAAAGGAGGACACAAAAGCCTCCCAAAACACAGGCAAAGATGCCACAGGTGCTGCTGGTCAGCATAAAGTGGAATCCCCAGGTGCACTGTCAGCCTCCACAAAACCACACTAACGAATTCCCAGTCCATATTTCTGTGTGGAAAAGATGTTAAATCCACTCTGGGATACCACAAATGCTCCTACAGTAAACGTTTTCATATTGCTCGCTAAAGGACCAAAAACCAGACATCTGAACAGAATGAAAATACCACGACATCACTACACTCCAGCTTTTACCATTCTCTTATTCGACATGGAAAGTGAAGCAGTACCAGGAGCTGCCAGTCCTCGTGCGGCTCACGTTACTGGAACCAGCACAGGAAAAGAGAAGTTTTAAAACAGTGAATTCAAGTATTGCTACAGCAAAGTTCATTACAGCGCGTGGCACCAGCTGTGTGAAAAAAACACTGTGAATTCATCTGACTTTGCCCGTCCTGAGCTTAATGTTTGTAAAGAGCATGTCAGTATCTGTGCCTGAACAACAAAAAAAACCCGCAAGGAATGAAATTAACGTGAAGCAAAGCAGCAGTGGGAAAAAGAAACAAACAAAGGAGCGGTGTCAGGTGTCAATAAAACGGGAAAAACTGCACGACCCCGGAGGGACCACCGGAGCGGCTCGGAACCGGAGGGATAACTGAGGATAAGGAGGTGTCTGAGGGAAAACCTGCGGTACCCAGGTTACCCCTCAGCAGCCGGGCACCAGGCACCGCCGGGGCCGTGTACCTGCGGGACACCCACCCTCCCGGTGACGCCGCTGCCGTCCGGCACAGCCCGCTCCGWGCGGGACCGGGGGCTGCTCCGGTTACCTCATACACAACCTGMGCCCGAGCCGTCCCGAGAGAGCGAGGAGGGGGCGACCACGGGCGGCTCCGCCGGGACCCCCGCGCCCAACGCGCTCTGAGGGGGCGGGAGCGCGATGGCGGCTCAGCCCGCCCCGCCCGCTACGCTCCCACCTCCAC
>NW_026623330.1:376723-404865 GCF_030028575.1 Malurus melanocephalus | reverse complement strand
CCACGGGGCTCGGTGGACGGTCCCTCACTGCCCTTCCCTGTGAGGCCACGGGGCTCGGCGGCACTTTGGGCCCTCACTGTCCTCACGGGGCTCGGCGGGACGGTCCCTCACTGCCCTTCCCTGTGAGGGCACAGGGTTCTGTGGCACTTTGGTCCCTCACTGTCCTCACGGGGCTCGGCGCGACGGTCCCTCACTGCCCTTCCCTGTGAGGGCACGGCGGCACTTTGGGCCCTCACTGCCCTTCGTTGTGAGCCCCCCGGGCTCTGCGGCACTTTAAGCCCTCACTGCCCTCACGGGGCTCGGCTGGACGGTCCCTCACTGCCCTCACGGGGCTCGGCTGGACGGTTCCTCACTGCCCTCACGGGGCTCGGGGACGGTCCCTCACTGCTCTTCCCTGGCAGGCCACGGGTCTCGGCGGCACTTTGGGCGAGGGCCGCGACGCGGAGCGGATCGAGCGCATGGAGCCCGTGCGGAACCGGCGCATCAGGGTCACSTTCAATGCCGACACTCACGCCAGCATCCAGTGGAACTTCCGACCGCAGCAGAGCGAGATCTACGTGAGTCAGCGCCTGTCCCCCGCCCCGAGCTGCTGGCATGGCTGGGGGAAGCCTTTAGGATCATCCAGTCCACCTGTATGGCCATTGTAACCACTGCAACCCCGAAACCGCATCCCCCAGTGCCAGRTYCAGGAGCCTCTTGGACACCTCCAGGGATGGTGACTTAACCACCCGGGCAGCTCCTTCCAAAGCCTGCCCAACAGTGAAAAATTTTTCTAATGTTTAATGTGAATCTCCCCTGGCTCATCTTAAGGCCCTTTTCCCTGGTCCTCTCACTAAAGGCAYAGCACAAGAGCCCCATCCCCACCTCCCTACACCCTCCTGGCAGTAGCTCCAAGAGAGCAGTGATTTCCCCTTGAGTCTCCTTGAGACTAAACAACCCCAGCTCCCTCAGATCCTYACAAGATGCTTTCTAGACCTTACACCAGCTTTGTTGCCCTTTGCTGGTCCCAAAGGTGAATTCCCTAGGGTGAAGGCACCAAGTTCTGCCCCAGGCAGTATTTCATGTGCTCATCAGTCCATTGGCATACCATTTCCTGATCTGGAAATAATATGAGGCATGTGAGCRCCTAAACTTGTACTGAGATCTTCTYCTCTTGCCCCTATTCTTTCAGGACTGTTTTTATACTTTAAAAAAMGTCACAAATATTTTAACTTCTCTGTTTCAAATTAGTTCTCAAAATAAAGAGTCTTGCTGCTTAATAATTTCTCAGTCCAGTACTGGAAGAATAACCTCAGAAATTAAATGCACATCATATATAAATGTGCTTATTAAAAAAACGCTTTGTGCTGCTAAGCTGCTGAGAATAATAGAAGATGATTCAGGCAAAATGGGTAAGATTAAAATACGTAGAACAGTATTGRAGCTTTTAATTTTGAATATGGGTGAATTGTATGTAAGCAAAATATTTGTAAAATAACCAATTTGAAACAGCAAAAGAAAAGTAATTCTGCATAAAGTCTAAAGGACTTGGTTGGAGGGGTGGAAGGCTGCAGTGGATTTAAAAGTGTAAAAAGAAAATCACTGTACAATTATGTTACACAGGTGGTACCAGGAGAGACTGCACTGGCATTTTATAAAGCAAAAAATCCTACAGACAAACCAATAATTGGAATCTCCACCTACAAYGTTGTCCCCTTTGAAGCAGGACAGTATTTCAATAAAATACAAGTAAGTGTGAACACAGCAAGGATTGCATTTGCCTTTGCATGAGTGAAAAGTTACCCATGAATTAACTTTCATTTTAATCCTGGACACCATTCTTTGTATACCAACATTTTAAGAAAATACCATGATTTTTTTTCTAAATTATATGAATGCATCGGTTCATTCTTGGCCTTTCTGCCCTCACACTAAGCTGCTCATCCCATCAGAGTAGCTCCAAAATGTGCTATTTAGTACCACTGAGAGCAGGTGGAATGATGTGAGCTGGCCTGCCCCATTGCCACCTTTACACACTTGATTAAAAGATCATTTTTTTTCCTACATCACTATAGGAACAAAATTGTTATCTTGTTGCTCAGCTTTTTGCTCCTTCATGGTATTAAGGGGTGGACAGGGAATGAGAGTTGATTTTAAATGATGAAGGTTTCTCTCATGTTGGCAGAGATAAAGTTTAGCATCACTATTGCTATCTAACTGTGGATTTTTTCSCTCCCCCCTGCAGTGTTTTTGCTTTGAAGAACAGAGGCTAAATCCTCAGGAGGAAGTGGACATGCCTGTCTTTTTCTACATTGACCCAGAGTTTGCAGAGGACCCTAAAATGGCTAAAGTTGATTTGATAACCCTCTCTTACACCTTCTTTGAAGCAAAGGAAGGACAGAAGCTGCCACTTCCTGGATATCAGTAAAGGGCCTTCTCTACAAAATGTGACTTCTGCTACACCTGAGTGCCAGTTTGGAGGCCAGTTTTCCTTSGGAGAAAAAACTGCAGGAGTACCATGCAGAATGAAATTATATTATTAAACCACCAAGGGTACATGTTATTATGAAAGTATATGTAAATATATATTTTTTTTAAAACCAATTTAATGTATCCCTGTTTCTTAGGGAATAGTATTTCTTCTTCATCAGACAGTGGAAGGGAACACACTGTTCATGAAATAGAGAGGGTTTTCTCAGGCCACCTTTTTGTAAGATGTTTTCTGAATACTGTGAGGCAAACTTTGCACCCAAGTGTAAATTAAGATCTTCATGTAARTACAGAAGAAAAAAAATCAGTTGATTAAGCATCTAAAATTCCATTGTTGGCTCCAAAGAATAACTTGCATGTTAAATTACTGTAGAAAAAGGTAAACCCAGATAACAAATTAAGGTAATCTCCTAACTAAACAAAATTAGAATGTATTTGTGTGTGAGTAGAGGAGGATATGATGATTCAGGAGGTGATGCACCCTCTCATGTTATTACTGAATCAGTAGTTTGGTAAGAGCAGACTGCTCTGAAACTTACCATGAGAACAGTAATTTCAGTGTGAGCAGATCAGATGTGTGGGATGGTTTCCCTTTGGAAACCCCATCCTGTTTCCGTGTTGTGTCCCACTCCTTTGSAGGATCTGTGCTGCTAATGAGTGCTCTGGGCACCTTCTCACAGAGACAATTGTGGCTCATGCCTCACATGCTTGGAGGGGAAGGCAGTGCACCGACAGCTGCTCTGAGCTGCAGCTAAATCAACAGAGCAGGAGTCTCCTCAAAACCCCAAATCAGCCCATATGAGTTGGGGAGAGCCCTGTCCAGCAGTGCAGCAACTCTTCAGGGGGACTCCCTGTACCATCAGAACATGTAAGCCTGTATTTATGTCCCTTTTGGTCATTATCAGTGCCTAGCAAACCAGGAGCGAGTTGCAGAGCAAGTTCAAGCAACCTGCTCATTCTCAGACAGAAATTAATCTCAGCCAGGATCTCTYCTGCTAGGCCCGATCTTTCTATCCCTTCCAGCAGAGAAGATCTAATAAAGTAAGGCTAATTTGGTTTGCTTGCACTCTGAAAAGGCAATGGGTACTTCAAAACTCATTTCCAGTTACTTTAGTCTCAATTATATTTGCATAAAATATTTCAAAAGGTGCTTCTTTGAAAAGGAATGGATTACATTTAAAATGTATTATTGTACCAATTACTTGTGATGGTCAAACAGATTCTGAATGACATACAGTTCTTCACTGTATATTAAAGATTGAAAACTTTTCATTCTTTTATCTCTCTAATGCAGTTTATCCAGCAGAATGTGTGCAGCCCACACAAGTGAAATACATCTGTATGAAGATAGCAGCAAGCTTTATGATTCCAGTACGCTTTAGGGAAAAAAAAAGTAACATCAAGACAAATCTCTGAATCCAAGCTAGGGAAAAAAATTCTTACCTCAGTTGTCCTTAGTCCATTGTCCTTCTGAAAGCTGAACTGATCATGGCAGTTCTCCACCCATTGCTTTATTCTGCCATGCTCTTCAGAAGAAAAAAAGTAACTCCCTGGCAAGTGGCAGTTCCATAAAAATGTGGGTTTTCCCCCTGAGTTTGAAAGCCCAAATTTGCACAGATGCTGAGCCCATTCCCTCTGTAACACAGGCTCTGTAACCTCTGTAATTGCCAGTTCTCTTCCACCTATCTGTGACCACTCTCCTGCTGTAAACACGGAGAGGTTCTGTCAGCAATCACCCTTTATGGATTTCACTGAACAGCCCAGTTCAATTTGTTCCCCTTTGCTGGGGGGGTTCTGCCAAAACAACTCAGCTGTAGGGGAAAAAAAAATCAATCCACCTCAAATCCTATTTTTGGCTGTTTTCTTAGGCTGCTGTCTAGGCCACTGCAAATAAGCAAGAAAAATTAAGAGTAGAGCAACTCAATCTTAAACCTCATCTTAAAAAACCCCATACTTTTTCAAGGTTGTGTTTTGGGTGGAAGCAAGTTTTTCTATTGTTGCTGCAGCAAACTGCAGAGTGGCTGACTATGCAATGAGACCCCAGGGAATCACACTGAAATACTTCCAGTGCTACCTGCATTTGGTGTTTTAGGGAATACACAAATARGGAAAAATGTGTAAGTGACGGGAGTTTACTTCTCAGTAAGCATTTGCTTTTATTTGGCATTTTATGCTACAAAAGTTGCAAAACCAGCTGAGAACTTATCCCTTTAAGAGTTAACATAAGGAATGTTTAAAATGTAATATTTCACAAAAAATTAGCTTATCTGCTATGAACATGAACTAAGTTCTCAAATTTTATRTCAGCTATAAGTTCAGAGAACTATACCTGTTAAAGTGCACAGTTACATTCAGCATTAAAATAGATAAGGCACTTATTAAAAGATAAAACKGTTATTAACAGGGTTAAACAACCTAATTAAAATAAATGGGTAACTATTGCTCATCTGCATTGTAGATGATAAATTTTTCCTTCACCAGAACAATCTCTGCAGGGCAGGAACATTGAAAGAAATAATTGATCCCCCCCTTCCAATATTTACTGAGTAAATAAAAGCAACAACAACAGAGGAACAAGCAGGTTTTTTTTTCCTGTTCTGTTAATTATGGATGATGACAGCACCTCGTGTGCTAGCTTAGGCTCTTCCCAAGACAAAAACCCTACAGTACTGTGGGTTTTTAGGAAGAAAATAAAGATGGAAAATCTGTATTAAGAATATGGATGTAGGAAAGTAACACTGCGWGTCTTCAGACATCTATYAAAGAGGCCCAATTTCAGAAAAAAWYCCTGTATTATCAAAMYCCCCYTAGAGATTTCTAGGGAGATGAACACAGACAGCAATGAGGGCAAAACTGGATTCTGCACTTTCTGTGAATGTAAAGTCTGTTTTTTTTTAATGTGCCAGGTGTCAAGTGTTAYTTCATAGGTGAATTTGGATGTCACATTTTCAAGGCCCCCCAAACACTTTAAAATAACCATGCAAGTGACCTTGAAGAATACCCAGCTGAACATTTAGGACAAATTGTCAGTGTGTAGAACCAAGTAACTCTTCAACTTGCACACATCTTAGTACTCCAACGCTAATTATCCGTTGTGTCAAAATGCAAAGCCTCTTCTGTTATTCACTTGTAGTTACAGGAAGCACTGCACAGGACCAGCACCAGAGARGAATGTGCTCAGGAAAGGATTCCCCCTCCACCTTCAGTCTKTGTTCTTCTTCACTTCTGCCTTCAGCACAACATCRATTTCTTCATAAACAGCTCTGAAAGAGGAGGAGCGGGGTGATTCCCACACCACATTTCATCTGGACAAAAGGCACCAGGGGAAATCCTGACCCAAGTTTCCAGTGTAGCTTCCCTTGCAGGATGCCCAGRTTTCCATGGAAACACAGAGCCCAGCCTGTGCTGCTGCTCAGATTCTACATTTAATGAGGTAACTCTGGCCATTGTCAGTTCTGATCAAACAAGTTTGGGAACAGAACTGARGAGAGCAAATGGCAAGTGCTCCACTGTGCAATTACTGCACTAATTAAAAAAAAAAAAACAACAACAACAATGAAAGCTTTGTTGAGATTTCCCTATCTCAAAATTCAATGGTTCCTTGGAAATAAGTTTTGTATAGGTAGCTTATTTTTTTTGCAATTTATGGAGAGTTCTGCCATTCCTTAAGCTTTGTATTAGTTTACTGTGTCACTATTTTGCCCTCTGGAGAGTCCCAGCGTCCATTCCCTTTTGTAGTTTATATTTAAATTGAGATTTTTTTTTTCTGTGCAGTAGAAAAATATTCTTCAAAAAAACCCATGATTGCTGTGGACAGGAATTCCTTTGGTTACCTTATTCCACAACTACCTGTGCTGAAGTTCACTCAGTTCCCTCCAGAAGAACCCTTACCATATTTCCTTCACCCTTCTGTATCACTGAACTGGATTTTAGTAGATTTTGACACAGCATTACCCCTCTATTTTTACAGATGCCAGTTAACGAGCACACTATTTTATTCCTTAATTGGTTGTGCCAGAAATACTGGAAAAAAAGGTACAAAATGCAGGTACTGTCCTTTACTCCAATAACCCAGTGGATCAGTTAACCCAGCCTAAGTGGAGTGGTCTGTTTATCCTCTAAGGAAAAAAAAAGCCATTTTGCCTTTGCCACCTAGAATTTTAAAATTCTATTTTAAAATTTACTCACTCAGTAGGAGCCAAGGGATCAAATTCCATTATCTCGTAATAATGAGACGACTGTGACTTGTTCTTTGATGCAGCTGAAGAATCAAGACAGGCAGATCCATCCAGATTTAAAGGAGAATAAAAGAATGATTACTGCAGGTTATTTTTTTTGTGTCTTCCTGAACATAGCCCATTACCTGCTACGGATTCAGCTGCTTAAAATGCTAAAATGGACAAGCATACAAGAGAATCCATGAGCAGTATGACTTTGTCTATATTTGTGGCTGCTCCTGGTCACTGACAGACTTTATGGAAAGGCCTAAAGTTCTTTTATAAGAACTTTTCAAGTTTCTCTTACAAGAAAAATACAGCCCCATGGAAGAAGAGATTTGCAGTGTTTATTACCTGCTGGTGAYGGTCCATTTGGCACAGCTTGCAGATTTATGGGGTTCAGAGGCACTGGGCTTAGGAGAGTCACCAGCTAAGGACACCAAGCAAAACAAAGCATGAACAGATTGTCCTATGAGAACTGCTTTGACCCAGCTTATGTAACTGCTGACTTATCTTTAAACTCTCTGACTACTGCAGGTTAAATTCCAAGGCCAAAGGTTAGCAACCCAATTAATCTTCCTTCTCCACAGAAACTTCAAAGCAACTTTTAGTGTTCTCCAGCATATTTGTATCATTTACTTCTGTGTGATTTGTTAGACTACATAGGATCAAACTGTGCTTTTCTTTGCAGTTGAAAATAAGGAGCGTGCATGTCTGTTTGGGAGCTGCTTCTCATCTTTTCTATTTCATTTTTCTATTTAATATTTTTATTTCACACTGCCTTCATAACATTACCTCAAAGCCYCTTCATATTCTTTCCATTCCTTCTATCATGGGTGTTGCTCTGTAGCATGACATTTTTCCTGCACTCTACTTGGGGTTTAAGTGTTTGGTATTTTTGGTGGGCTGTGTTTTTGTGGATGCTTTTGGTTATTTTTTTTTGTATGTTTGTTTGTTTTTAATGTCTTGTTTGAGATCAAAAATACACCAAAGTAACATAATGGCAACAGGAGGAGATCTCAGCTTGCTCCACACAGCAACAAATTAAACAGAAATAACAGAACACAAATAACAAAACAAATAATTTGCTTTGTGCAAATTCCCCTGGGATTGTGCTGGACCCAAGGAAATAGGCTTCCCCATTAGGATGTGTGGAGTAAAGAGCAAAGCTGACCTGTTCACTGAGTAAAATGATGTTTACTGAGTTTCCTGATGTATGGAGAAGGGCCACAGAACTGATCTTTGCATCCCACAGGGACAGCAGTTGGGGTAAATCCCAGCAGTGCTCATTTGACAGCTGCCAGACCAGAATGACCACCCTGAACATGAGTGTTACTCACATTGCTGTACGTGTGTCCAGCTGGGCTGCTGACACCGCTGTGTTGTGCTTCAGCTGCAAATCTAGGAAAGAGCAACACATTGAAAGTTAAAAAACAATCAAAATTGTTTATTCTGATTGTTCCATTGTGCTCTTACTGGCCTGTCCTGTGTGTCACAACTGAGAGCAGTATGGCAGGGAATTACAAGGACACCTCTCCCGTCTTAAATTCAATTTTTTTTCTGACCTGTTCCGTGTTTCTCTGACCTGTTCCTTTTTTCTCTGACCTGTTCCATGCTCCTTCCTTTCCCTGCATGAAGTCAGGTATATTTATGTCTGTTTATGACTAAACAGTGCTGCAGGAGGAAGAGCATTTTGAACCCTCTTAAGCCATGTCTTGCACAGAAGAAATTTTCACTTGTTTTGCTGGACTAACATATAAAAGTAGTAAATCTGTGTCCTCAGGGCTTCTGATATTCAGTAGATGAATTAGATCTGTTCTCCATTCCCACTCCTTGATAAGAGACTACTCACAGGGATTGATGAGCTTTTGGAGGAGCTGCTGAATCCAGCTGTGGGTAAATTGATGGATGAGGCCTGGTTTTATCTTCAGGGTGTGCAGATATGCCATCTGAAATTCAAAGCCATAATYAATGATGATTTCAACATTATTATGCAAAAGGAGCTACTTGTACTTTGAACACTGAAAGAGTGAAGTTTTGTTTGGAGGGCCTATAAAGARTCTGAAATGAATTGCTGTTTATCACATGAAAGGCAAAATTTTAATGACTCTGGAAAGTCTTAAATCCAAGATATTTATCTCTCTATTTACAGCATCAGCAGAGCTCTACATGGTAGACACCACTTAAAACTCTTTTCACTATTAGTAAAATATTAAAATGGAATTCCAGGCATTTATTCCCAGGGGACATTCAAAGAAATTAATACAAAACAGAGCATGTTCTACTGCTCAAATTTATGAAATGATGAAAAATATTATTGCAAATTAATTCCAGGGAACCTAGACTACCTTACATTTTCATTCTTATTGACACATATCAATCCTCCTTTTAGAAAAATTTAAGGAACATCCTTAAAGTTAAGGAGCACCTTTGCYTTCTTTCTTACAAGGAACTTCTAGATTCCTCCGTGAGCTCTTGTGGGATTGTTTTAGGGAAGCAGAGTGGGAGGGAAAGGGGCATTCAGCACTTACTGGGGCCTGAAGGAGACACTGCAGGGTCACTTTGCACCACTGCTGACACAGGAGATGGAGAATCTATGGACAGGCCAAGGAGATCACTTGAGGGAGCAGATGGCTGCTTCCTGTACAGCTTAACATTTGAAAAAGAATAAATTATTTTGGGGTGTTCTTGGTGGTTTGTTGTTTTTTTTTAAGGAACTTGCATAGTTTTAAACAAAGTACTGTTTTCACAAAATATAAACTTTCAAAATCTTAATATCAAAAACTGGCAAGTATGAGAGAGAATCATGAGTTGATGTGTGTGAAATATGCTAATGAAACAGTATATGTGTTGCAGAAATAATCCATTTAAAAAATAAAAAAAATAAACTAATTCTGAAGCAGAAGATAAAAAGAACTCAATTCTATAAAGCCATTCTGAACTTACACACAGGTTTGATATTGATCTTGTGATTGATCCTGCACAATTTTCGTGCTACTTATTTGTCTTAATGAGATTTGATACAGAYTTAGAGGAGTGATTATTTTCAGTCCCATTTTGGATAGGAAAAARTTAAAAATCATGGTAATGTTTCCTAGGACATCAAAAAGAGTTCCTTTCCTTTCTCCCGTGAATGTGTTGGAATTAAAAATGCAGCCAAACCARAGGTTTAATAAAAACACATGACTGATTCATACAGGTTTGGTCACASCAGATGAAAAATAAAGAAATAAAAGATAATGTATTTCAGACTCAGAGCCTCCTTAATAAYATAAAAATGCACAGACTGCACCATTTGGGCTATTAACTACTCCAACAGTGCATCCATCAAACAAAACCATCCACCTACACAACCAGAATGGAGTAACAGTGGCTTTTCAAGGAAAACAAGATCATCTTCTACCTCTTTTTAATAATTGCCAGCAGTATTTCAGCATTCACAGTGCATTTTCATGTCGAGTCCTAGACGACTGCACAATTATGGCTCAGCAGAAGCTGAAACATGTGCAAAACTACTTTGGGCAAWATAATTAACAACCGTAATTATCAATCAATAAAGCATGGTCATTAAAGATTTGCCACAAGCCATTATTCACGATTCAGAAAAAGCTTTGACTCAGGAAAAAAAAGCCAYGGGCAACAGCGAATTCTCACAGTGCAACAGTATTTCAGTCTCTACATGCTTAACTGAGAACAAATGAACAGAGAACCTATGGTTTCTCATTTTGTGTATGGCAGATAATTGTGCTTAGCTGGAGAGGCAATAAACCAGCATTTGAATAGATCTCTCCCTCATTTTTCTTGCCCAAGCTTCCCTCTTAGATTTGACATTATTTGCTACTTCAGTTCCATAAATTTGTATGAAATTCTGCCTGTGAGGTTTCTAAAAAAACACCAAGAGTAGTGTCAGTGTGTTGTCTCCTCTCAACTAAAGAAATAAAATTCTGCCTGGATCAGAAGTGCATTTTTCACAAGGAAAAGCAAAAGGAATGTCTGCAGTCCTGCAGGTCAGGAGTTCATGCAGAATTACCTCCTCCCGCTCCCGCTGTATCCTCTGGTTCTCCAGAAAACGAACTCTGTTCCGGGAGAACCTGTCGGAGGTGCAGAGTTAAATGTTCATTCTTACACTCCTGTGATGTCCTTCAGAAGAACATGAAACCAGTTATAACCAAAGGCTGAGTCTCAAAAGGCTCCAGAGACACCAAACAAGCACTGCAGGGGCTGTCCCTGGGGCAATTCCCTTTTTAGGGGTGATCTGACTCGTTCCAGGGCTGGTCCTGGGGTCTCCTACACCAACAGAAGCTGGCTCACATTTGGGACAGCCACCTGTTTGTTCCTGACTCAAACCTAATCTCCCCAGATTTGTAATTATGGACACCCACTGTGCCAAACCTGGCCCCTTCTGACCAGAACACYCTCCCAGCTAATCCAAGGAATCCTTCAGAGCTCACTGCTCTCCCTCATGTCATCCCAGGACAAACCACACGCCTCTGCTGGCACACAGCCCTCTCATTAGGGCAGGCCTTTGAAATCACTTTTTTAAAAAATGGAAACAAACAAAAAAAAAATCTGTATAAATCTGCATCAATGGGTGTGTGCTAGGAGTGACAGCAGTGCTGCTGTGGCTCCAGAGTGACCCAGGCAGGTGACATTCACA
Organism: Malurus melanocephalus; assembly: GCF_030028575.1. Taxonomy (NCBI): domain Eukaryota; kingdom Metazoa; phylum Chordata; class Aves; order Passeriformes; family Maluridae; genus Malurus; species Malurus melanocephalus. The sequence continues at coordinate 393,522 of NW_026623330.1, read as the reverse complement.
TCCAGAAGGTCACTGTGTGCCAGCACCAGCAGCTCTGAGTGCTGTGGACAGGGGATTGTTCATCCAACTGCATTTGCTATTCAGAGTCAGTGAATGAGAGAGGCCAAGGAAGAGATCACAGCTGCATGGAAAAAACAGCAGGAAAAACCTTTCCAAGTGCAGAACGCAGAGGTTTAATCTGAAATCCAGGGAGAACCAAGAAGCTGCAGACACTAGAGGGAGGCACTATTACACACACGAGCTGTTGCTGCACAGCCCACATCGCTCCAGATTAAATTTGGATTCTGTGTTGATAACAGAAACAGAGAATGCAGCAGGACCCATCCTCAGACAGCACACAGAGCGTGGAACAGCTGCAGCTCGCTGAAATCAGCTGACCTTTACACATCTCATTGCTCACAGGGAGACCCAAAGAATAAATCTTCTGCAACACCAAAATTAACCAGGTATATTTTCATAATTATCCTCAAAAGTGCAATGGGATCTGCACCCAGGAAGATCTTTTAATATCAATCATAACATTACAGCACTAGAATATAATCATTTTCCGCCCAAACTAATCACTCCTTCCATCACCATGTCKTTAGTGAGGAATCTGCTGAATTCTACCCACAAGCTCCACAGTTCGAGGCTCCCAACCTCACCAATTTTCATCAGTTGTAGCAAAAATCTAAGTCTGCACCTGATACAGTGGGTTTATACAAAAGCTGAACAGAATTCCCTTTTTGCTTATTCAAATGAAAAACTTCCTAAAGGGGGATGTGAGCACACAGTTCTGTCATGGCAGCTGCTGTAAAATACACCAAGACTACTGCAGACAGAAGACTTAAGGGTAAATGAAAGTAAATGTTGTCGAGATTAGGCCCAAAGTTTGTGCCATGACACTTAGAAGAATTAGGGATATTTTCAGAGCAGCACTCAGGAAAGGATTAAAAAAAAGATGACTAAATTCTATAAATTGCCTAAATTTRATAAAGAACAATTGCACTTGATACATAATGATTCCTAGAACATTTTTAGCCATGGAAGAGATCAACTACTTAAGATGGAAGAGTATCTCCTATGAAACCAGAGCACTCTCCATCAGAATACTCATGCAATATTTTGGGGAACAACTCTGCAATTTTGAGTCAAAAATTRTTCCAGCTTTGCCAGCACCCAGGCACGYTYCCAGTGCCATAACAAACACCCAGGRTGTCAAAGGAGCRCTGCTKTGCTTTCATGTGTGCAAGAAAGGGACATTTTCTGCTGTCAGACAAGCAGAACAGCRTGTTTCCAGCCAGCTGAGAACAGTGAGCAGGGAGGCAAAAAGCAGCTCCCATGGCCCATTCCYGCAGTAAAGCTGTCAAAGCTGTTTAGAAAGCAGGACAAGTTTTCTTTCCTGGAAGCACAGACACTTAACTGAGATAAGGACCATCACCAGCACCAATGGGCTTGTAGCAGCTGTTGACAAATTCGCTGGGCACGACCGAAAAGGGATGTCAAATTCCAAAACCATTTTTGTTTGTGTGCCTCCAGCTGATTTCCTGCCTGTGCTGTTAACTTGCTTTATTCCACTCCAGTGGTTTTCCATCTACCTTCCTGAACCATTTCTGAAGTGTTTAGCAGGCAGCAAATACATAATTTTCTCTTTTGGCAATGTTTCTTTTCTGAATTTAGGGATAAAATCAATCTCTGTGGGGAGGACCAACACTAGGCATGGGGCCCATGTCTCCATTAAATTCATTTATTCAGGCAGGGCTCCAAATTTGAGGGGAGAGGCCCTGCCCTTACCTYTCATGTCCCAGGAGGACATTATTGAGATCTTCATTTACTTGGATCAGCTCAACAATCACATCTTCATTCTCCACTGTCACCAACAACTCCATGATCCTCTCCTGCATCATCCGGCACGTCTTGTACAGTTTCTGCCCATGACAAAGGTGAAAAAAATATAAAAAATCACAACTGTGGTCTCTCAATTTGTCACTTCTGGACATGAATGATACACTCAAGCACTGCAGAGTCCCAGGTAACATTCCTTAATTCACACAAACCCCAAAGGTACCAAACCATTCTGAACACAACAATGGCCACATCTCCAATCTCTGCATGCAGGGGCACAACTCCCACCTCCMATCACTCCTGTCCATCCCCCACCTTCATTTCTGAAGAGATAGCTGCCTCTAAAGCCTAAATTACAAATTGCAAAATAACAAAGGCCCCTCTGGGTGATGCAGAGCCGRCGTGATTTGATCCTGCTTGAAGCTGATTAAACTCAGCAGGATACTTGGATGTAATCCTGTTCAACGTCTGCTTGAGGAAAAGGCAATATTAGTCTGAAGGTCAGATTGCTCTGTGACAGAGTCTCCAGCTCTAAATATTCCTCTAAATGGGAAGCCTGGATAAACTTGATCTATGGATTTTTGAGAAAGCAACACAAACCTTACAGAATCAGAGTTTGTTAAGCAGAATTTTGCATTACTGCCTGGTGAAGTGGAAGGCAGTCTGTTTATATCACTGCCCTCTGCAGATTTTGCATGTTCAAAGAAACAAATTCTTTAGCAACAGGAGCTTTAACTCAGCCAACATTTTTTTCCCCTCACACTGCATTTACAAATGGGTCTGCTTAAGGAAAAAAGAAGAAAAAAAAARRRGGGGAAAGTGRCTCTATTTGCACACTGCTATTCAGAAATTGTTCTGATATTCAAAATGATCTGATTTTTCCTCAAAAAATACTTCAGATAAATAAAGTATTGATATAAGAAGAAATTTTGCACCCTTTTTTCAACTCTGTGTCAGGATTGTAAAGTGCCGTACTTTTCAGTACTGTCATAGCCCAGGATAAAACATGAAAGAATGTATTCAAGCTTAATGTCTAATTCCATTTAAAACCTCTCTGACTTCACATTTTACTGACTGATCCACATTTAAAAAAATGTGTATTTCTTATTACACAGGCAGACTGCACCCTCTGCAAGTGTCAATAACAGARAAGGAAATTGAGACTTTCCAGGATTTGCCTGAAAACAGGAGTTTCACAAGGATGGAGCAGCAGCTGGAATAACAATCATCAGTGATTCCAGTGCATTTGTTCTCATTCTCACCAGCTGCTGATCTGGACCCAAATTCCTGCACGTCCATCCAGCACAAAAGTTTGTCACCCTAATCCTGAGCTATTCTTTAACTACTGTTATTGGCCAGCACATGATTTCCAGTGACATCTGATATCTTAAACCTTGTCCAAAACAGGGTGGGGAAAGGGAGGAGCCTGGCCACTAATGAGGACAGAACTGAAAACACATTGCACTGATCAACTTTACCCCATCAGAGTTTTCACTGAGGGACTCCAGGTAATCTGAAGGACTGAAATCCACGTCTCCAACTCACTCCAAGCCTGAACAAACAGCTCTTTTAATAAAGGATTTTGTTCTGTGACAGCAAAAGCCCAATCCAGGCAATCCAGGTGGTGCCACAAACAAAAGGGAACAATAAACATTGTTCAAGGCACAGGCTGGCCATGCCTGGYGTTTGACAGCACTCGGTGCACAGGGGAGAAAGAACGGAAAGAACAACAGKGAAAGGAATGAGTTTTCATTCGCTCTCCCACATATGGGAGCTCCACACCCTGTCCTCAACCTTTTGCCAACAATTTTATTACTGGGAGTGTCAATAAGAATCCACTGGTTCACTGTGGGCAGCTGAATCCGTGCACCCACGTGCARAAGTGCCACGGCAGGAGGCAGGAAACAAAAGAAAAACTTTTCCTGTTTGCCAGCAGGATTGGACTGAGGTGGCCCAAGCACATCAAACCACTGAGGGCTCATTGGAAAGGAAAATTTCTACAYTGGGCAGAAAAAGTGCACTCAAACTTGAAAAATTTACATCAATTCTCCAAACATTTCAAGCTGTAAAATTGCCAAAAATGCTTCCTCCCTGTAGCAGTCTGGAGGTGAGGTTACAAACAGGAGGATGGGGTAAAAGCTTTTGAAGTTCTTGCAGACAATATGAAATGGAAAAGCCTCCCTTACACAGGTCACTATTGCAACAGTAATTTCATTAAAATTTTAATAAAAAATACGTAAGTAAAGCAACGCTGTACTTTTAATAAAATATTGCACAAAGAAATAATAATATCACAGAAGGGCCATGCACAGGCTCACTGTCACATCCAGCCTGCACTTCTGCACTTCACTCCTCCAGCCTCTGAGGTCACACTCATAAAATAAAATAAAATGAAATAGAATAGAATAGAATAAAAACGATTAAAATAAAATAAAAAAAAAATAAAACCAGTGCTTCATGCTCCTGCTGGCCCTCAATCTGCCTCAGAGGGGCTGCTGCTGATGAACAGAGCTCAGTGAGCTGCAGGATGGATGTAAGAATGAGACACTGTCATCATCTCCTCTCCCACAAGGCACCTGCGTTCAGCTGGAATGTTCTCGGGGCTGTTTGACAGAACACGCTCGGCAGAGAACGCTCCATTATGAAATTCCTTTGCCCTTGGAATTCCCTAGAGCTTCAATTTGCATTGCAAGTTCTGTTGTCCTTTCCTGACTATCGAGATGTCAAGGCAAGGTGAAGGAGGCGAAAGAAAGCTGAGCAAAACCAGAGGCAGGAACCTGCTGCTGGGTTCAATTTGTTCATCTGAATCCAGATGTTAAAAGAAAATMCATAACTTCTTCTAAAATCTACTACAACCCAGCCAATGAATTACCAKGTACCTGTAAAAGATTCATATCATCTGGATTTTCAGATCCAGGAACGTTTTCCTTCAAAATTGACGACATGACTCTCACGTTCATTTTTGCCATATCCAGCTCGCTGTACAGTTTCCCAATCTGTTGGAATTCAACAGCAGAATAATTCTTACCTCTAATACACGCTTTCTTCCACATTAGGTATAATATGGGCTTAATTAGCATTATTTAAATCTGGTAACATGCCATGAAAATGAATGGAATTAGTTCAGCTTTTATATGTGCAATCAGACTGAGATCCAAGGCTGATAGCACCACTTGTTTTCCTTACAGTTAATCCCTGTCACTGATGGATGCTCCTCCTTTTATTTACCTACAGGGCAAGCAGGAATGGAAGAGAACTATCCTTCCCTTTCTGCTTTTTATAATAACCCTTCACACAACCTTTATGTAAAAGTGATTTGGCTTTCTTATCTCTGAAGCAGCTTTTATCARTCTGCACAACAGCACTGCAAGATGYGATTGGRTATTYAAACACTTGAGCAGATGATTCTCCAAATCCAAGCCCAGGAACCCAGAGGCACCCCCTGTGAACCCTCCAGGGCTGCTCAAATCACAAATTCCAGGTTCACCCACCCTCCCCAAACCTGCACCTGCTCCGGGGTCAGCAACAGCGTCGGGCCCGTGGGAAGAGGCAGAAAGGAACGTTTGGCAGGAATGGCAGAGGAGGGGGATGACTTTGCAGAAGAGCAGGGTGAAATCTGTGAAAAGATAAAAAAAAAAAGAGAGCTTGGGTTGGACAAAACTGCAGCAGGCATCCTGCTGGGAGAGGAGCATTTCTGARATGAGACAACTGGGCAGGAGCGTCCTCATCATCAGTGCTCCCAGGGAAYTTGTTGAGAAAGGCTTATTTGCAAAAATAAATCTAATGGCTGTTTTGTAATGAAATGAGGAAATCAGGTATGTTCAGAAAGGGTTTGCAAGGAGCTTTTAAACCAACTAACAGCCAAGAGTCCTTCCCAAAGTGCCACTGACTTCAGCACTGAAGGACAGTCCAGAATGTGATCCCACTTGGAGCAGCAGAAGGGCTGGGGCTGATCTGGGTCCCTGAAGAGAGGGAACCATAAAAACCCTACAAAAGCCTCCTGCATTGGAGAGCAGGAACACCCTGAGAAAGCTTCACCTGCACTGCATCTGAACTGCTGAAAAAAAATGCAAATGTAAACCTCAGCCTGCACTACACACTGCAAACCCTCCAGTTCCTGGAGATTGAGGCAAAATCTGTGTGCAGGCCTGCTGGGACAAACAGAAGGTTTGCTGCTGATTTTAACGGGCAGCTACATGAGGCAGACAAAATAATCTCTACTGCACAAGGTGTAGAAAAAAAATCAGTATTTATTGAGAGCATTCTTCAAACAGTTTGTTCAAACAACCCTGAAACACATAAGGTTTTGTGCATTTCACTGTTCAGCCAGCACAGCACATTCAGGATAAATCTGAATTATTCCAGTCTGCACTGATTATAGACACCTAATTCTGTAATTGCAAGGTTCCAGCCAGTGGTGGATGGCTTTCAYACTGCCCAAAGCTTCTGGGAAAATTCTTCCAATAGGAAAAATAAAATGGCACTAAACCATGTGTTGTATTTTCAGCTGATGTACAATGCTCAAGCCATCCTTTATATTTAATGTTCCAAATGCCACACAACACTACCTGTGGCACAGGCTTAAATAACCCTTACTGTGGATGGACTGTGCCAAGCTGGAGAGATATTCAGMCAATCTTTTCTTATAGATTTCTACATCTCTCAATTTAATCTTAAAGATAGATGGTGCTCATATGCTGAAMAGTACGTGTTTTTGTGAAAACCTTAACTCATTTTTGTTGAGGCTTTCAGAAGCTGACAAGTTTGGAGCTCTAAGCACTCATTTATTTTGAAGTAAAGAGCATGCACAAATCTTTGAAAGTCTCCAGACAGAGATGCTTCATTTCTGAGAACAGACCCATGAATCTGTGCATGGAAATAAAATAAACTACTATATAGGTCAGGTTTCTTTGTTGTTATCTTAGCTGTTATAATTGAAACTGATTCCTGCTCACGTGCTTAAGCAGCTTCGTCATAKTCTGCCCTGGGGCATTTAAATAAAAAAACTCAGCTCAAACACGCCTTCTGTGTCCCACACAATTAACAATCCCATTTCTGGAGTATATTCCTGGTATATCCTCACCTTAGATCCACCACTGCTGGTGTCAGAGGATGGAAACTCCACTCCTTTCTTCAGCAATTCCAGGTAAACTTCTTTCACTTCAGTCACGTCCACCATCCCTCGAAAACCTCGCGCCCAAACCTGATTTTTGAAACACCAACAACAGCAGCAGCCACAGAAATGGTCAGTCAGAGGGTCAGAGAAATGATTTTAAAACATGTGAGAGAGGGAATTCCCTCTTTCCACTCTGGATAACTCCATCCCTGAGCAGGAACCACAACAGCTCCACAGTCAGGGTGTGCTTGGGGAAGATTTCCCAGAGTTTAAACAGCTGCACCATCAGAATTCCCCACACAGCACAGACACTGAACACTCAGAACTCACTGCAGACTCACCATGATGAAGGTCAGGATTTTCTCCTGCATCTCCATGGGCAGGTTGTACCTCGGGTTCAGCAGTTTCACCAGCTTGTCCTTGCAGAAATCCTTCTTCACAACCAAAGACTGGAACCTCGGGCCACAGTTCTCCATGCACATCTCAAGCAGCTGCACACACAAAAAACCTTCTGTTACAGAGAGCAGGGGGAAAAAATACCCAAACAACTTGACTGCTTTTGTTYCCTYTGGTTTAATTTGTTTTAAGGAGTTATGGGGAAGAGTAGGGATGGATATGAATGGATTATTGCTGACTGGAATGCCTGAGGAGCTCCCTGTGTGCTCTCTTACACCTCTAATACACACTTAGCTTTGGCTTTTACACCTGCACAGCCCAAAGGAGGCCTTTGTGACACTATTTTCAGCCAGGGTGACACTATTTCCAGCCACAGTGACATTATTTTTAACAGAGCAGCGTGGTCACACTTGTCTCCACGTCTTACTGAACACACCGTACCTTAACAGCAGGAAATCTGCCCATGGCTTAAAAAAAAATCCTGTACAGATTCAGTAGAATTAATTCACTGCCTAGCACACAGGTACCCTGGTCTGACAGATTCTGAAGAGCTCTGCAAGGGGAGGAAATCAGATTACTGAATGCCTGTCCTCTMATCTGCACTGTAAGTGAGAGACTGATGGTAAAACAGGGAAGAACAAATTCACCAAGTCGGAGGCACCGTCTCTCCATGCATTTCAAAGGTCACTTTGATTTGAAACAGAGCAGCTGAAATGCTCCAATTTGTCAGATTCATCTTCATGAGGGAAATCTGCTTCCAAAACCCTGAAATCTGCTTCCAAAACCCTGAAATCTGCTTCCAAAACCCTGCTTGAAATGCTCAGAGCAAGCACCGTGAGTGCCCTGTGGAACAGCAGGATGGGGAGAGGGGAAAAGAAAACACCTCTCCCTTGTGCATCTGGAGGTGGCTGATTGCAGCTCCCAGTTTTGCAGAAGAGGTGCCCAAAAATGCCTTTCCATCCCAGGAAATTGGGGTTGGTCAGACCAGGTGCAGAAYTGGGGACAGAGCTCATCTTGCCTGGCCCAAATCTGGAGGTGGATGATGACCCACAGAGGGAAAAATGGTCACTCTGGTCCTTCTCTCTTCAACTGCAGCTTCATTTTCCTCCCATCATAAAAGGGGAGACACAGAGGTGAAAGCAAAGGGCTGACATGAAAAAAAAAGCTGCAAAATTTCAGGTGTTTTGAGGCAAAACTTMCCCTGAATCACGTAACAGACAGGACATATTCTCAAAAGGATACACATATTTTAATGGATGATATTGTGATCTTGATAAAAGTAGGTTAAATATACTTTCCTGTTCAGAGCAGACTACATTTGACTAAGTGAAATCATTTTAGTAACTCATTTTCTAGCCTCAGGAMCTGGGGATTTTTCTCTCAGTGAGATCAGGATTTTGCAGGAGAACAGGTTTAAGACCAGAAGAAAATATATTGTCAAAATGAAAACAGGGCAGAACAAAGAGACACTAGCAGACTGCTGTGCAGAAAACTAACTGAAAGATAATTACAAAAAAAAACCAAAAAAACCAAACTTGGCTCGAAACATTATTTTTCATAGAGAGTACATGAAACATATGCTAATAAGCCAAGTCATTTGCCTGTGCAGCACTTCAAAGATGGTCTGTTGTAAAATATTTTCAACCCAGTGCATGGGAAATCTGTTATGCTGCTCCCTATTATTAATTCCCTACTTAAGGGGCTGAGTATTTACCCGCTGAATGAAAGCTCTGAACTAATGGTCTGGATCYTCCACTCAATTATGCCAGCCCAGCCCACTCACTCAGGGTAAAACTGAGCTGCTGTGAGAAAAAGGAGAATTTGACTCAATTATTTTTAGCTGGGCTATTCATGAACAAGACACTTTCATGCTAATAATACCTTTCATTAGAGTTTTAATATGGGTATTTATGGTGCAAACAGGGCTCCAGTGGAAGGAGAATTTCACCATCCCAGGCACTTCCACTGGAAGGAAAGAACAGATCCAAGCTGGCCAAGGAAACCTCTGCTCCACAGAGGACAATGGAAACCCAGTGGAGATATGTTTTAGTAACAAAACTGGCAAATTAACTTCAATCAAAAATTAATTTCAATCAATTAAACTTCCTGTTAGTGACAAACAGGATGTGAGAGGTGTTGGAATTGAAAGAGCTGCTGTGTTCCAGGCACTGAGCAAAAAGTGGGGCACCACTGGGTAATCCAAACCCTGGGGTTCACARGACTGAACCCCAAAACTGAAATGATAAAAGGATCTGTACAGAGGTGAGGCCAAACTGGGAGGCAGGAACAAAAAAGGGAGAGGTTGGTKAGCAGAGCAGAAAGTCAACAATATTCCTTATCAATAGAAACTTCACTCAGGATTCAGGAGGACTCGGAATTCAGGAGATACAGAATTCAGGAAGACACAAAATTCAGGAGAATTCAGATTCTAGGAGAACTCAGAATTCAGGAGGACACAGAATTTAGGAGGACACAGAATTCAGGAAGACACAGAATTCAGGAGAATTCAGATTCTAGGAGGACTCAGAATTCAGGAGGACTCAGAATTCAGGAGGACACAGAATTTAGGAGGACTCAGAATTCAGGAGGACTCAATTCAGGAGAATTCAGATTCTAGGAGGACTCAGAATTCAGGAGATTCAGAATTCAGGACTCCCTCATCTAAAGCAGCCAGCTTTGGTCCACAAAGCTGAGCAAGGGGTGCACCTTGTGATCATTTCCCAGACCTAAGGTGGCCGCAGGAAAACCCAGATGAACASTTTGCTTCTCCTCATTTCTGACTCAGGGGGAGCAGCCCATTAATCCATCCCAGGATTACACTCCACTGAACCTCCTGATGTCTGCCCTGCTGTTTGCAAGTGCAAGATGCTTTTTCCAAGGGCAGCATTTAAACCAAACCGGTATGAGCAGCTCTTTGAGCTGCCACTCACCCATGACACTGCAGGACCTGGGTGTATTCGATGGAGATTCAGCATTTCAAAAACACCAAATTGTCAGAAATCTTGAATTTTTCAGATTTTACATCTCAAACATTGAAATTTGGATTTTTTTTGCTTCCACTCCATGACCTCTTGCTTTCCTCTTTGTCAACATATACCATAAAGCAAAATAAAATTGAGTAATGCTCTTTCAATTGTGGAGCTGGAGGACTCTCTCATGCTTTTRTTTTTCAGATCCTCAGTTTTGCCAAATGTTAATTTAACCAATCTGAAGGTCACATTTGCCATGCTAAATTTTTGCTGCGCTGGGAAAATTACACCAGAAATTAATCCAGAAGATGAAAAAGAAAAGCAGAAATATTCTTGGGGGGAAAAAAACCTTCCAAAATTTAAATGTAAGCAATGATGGTTTGAGCTGGAATGGACCCTAAAGACAACTGGTTCCCATCCCCTGCCATTCACTGGATCAGCTTGCAAAGGGCCACATCCAACCTGGAYTTGAACTATTCCAGGGATGGCGCAGCCATGATTTCTCTGGGAAAATGACTTCTTTTAAGATATTTTCCAACAARGTGACACAGAAATGAAACAACAATTCAATTTTAAATTTCTGCCCCGCTTTGAATGCAGCAGTGAGAGGGACACATTCCATAAACTATTCCCCCATGTGCTGCTCAGTTCCTAAGACCTTACAGGAAACAGAACTGAGGCACTGCAGCAAATGCTTTTTTTTAACCTAAAAAACCAAGTTTTCCCCAAAACCAAGGGATCCATGGAGGCAACTGAACAGCTGCCTCAGCGCTCATTACATGAACAGAATTCACATATCCAAAGTCTACCAGCAATAAAAACTCAAGTAACACACACACAGAGCATGTTGGATCGCTGCCTGAAAGCTCTAATCCTCTTCCCTCTTGCACAAGCTGCAGTGCCAGCCTGATCTCTCGGCGTTATCAAAGGCTGGGCATGAGGCAATGCCAGAGCCTGACACAAAAACACCTCCATCCACGTGAGCACAGGGCTCACAGAGCTCCCAGAGCTCACAGAGACAGCACATGGCCCTGCTGGCACTCACCCCTCTTCCTCCAAGTGCACAAAGAAGCACCCAGGAGCCAGCAGGAGGAGGGCACTGGGGATTTAACTCATCTCAGGAACAGAATCARGGCTGACACGTGCAGGGAGCTGCCTCCAGGAACACTTCCACACGCCACTATCCTTAGGGAATAAGCTCCTTAAGCAGCTCCATTAGAAATATTAAATTCTAGGGTGTCAGGCTTGAGTAGATGGAAGYGGATCAAAGTGCATCTCAAAGGAAATGTGGTCTGTAGACCCTTTTTAGTTTTATCTAATACAGGTMGGAGAGACAAGCTGATGTCTCAAAAGTTGGCAGAGTCAAAAAGTCTCAAAAGCAGAGTCTCAAAAGCTGGAGGATCACATTTACTATAAGAAATACAGGCACTAACAGCCCTTATTTTTGCAAAACTCTAGGAGGAAAACAAATTTCAAGAGATGAGAGTTGCACAGGGAGGGAAGGGYTTGTGCTTCAGGAATTGAAAATTGTTTCTGTTTTTTCCATTTGCAATTATTTGCTGTTGTAATCGAAGCATTTCAAAATGGGAAACAATTTCATTAAGGCAATTAAGGAGATAAAAACAGGAAGATACAGCACACAGGAAGAGTGATTTGGGAAAGAGGGTAAAAGCCACACGTGGCCAGCAATGAGGTCACCAAAGGAAAGGTTTTACGCATGTTAAAATTATGGTTAAAAAAAAAAAAACAGAAAAAGGAAAGAAGCCAGGGGCAGAGGGAGAGGCAAAGCATGAAAGATCTTACGTGAGAACTAAAGCCAGAGAGAGACAGAGACAGTTGGGAAAGGCTGGAACTTATTTAAATAAAACAAAGGAAACAAGATTAAGGAGGACAGGGAGCTGGGCCAAGAGGATGTCACTCCTGGCAGGAGAGTTACAGGTGTGCATGGAGTGGGTGAGCACAGGGAAAGGGGCTGGAGCAGCACAGGGACTGCACTCCCAGCTGAGCCTGCTGCTCCATCTGCAGCACAAGGAGCTTCCAGGCTGGGGTGGGAAAGCTCCTCCTTGGATACTCCCAGAGAAASACCCTTCTCACACTTTTATGTACTCAAAATCCAAGCTGCAATGTCACCTTGGCTATATCTGCTCTGTAAACACCCAAGGAACAGCTCCTAAAGCTGAACCCTGCATTATCAGCAGAGACTGTGGCAGTTCACCAGAACAGGAGCTCGAGCTCAGGGGCTGCAGGGGACAGAACTGACCCAGGGGACAGAGCTGACCCAGGGACAGAACTGACCCAGGACACAGAGCTGACCCAGGGGACAGAGCTGACCAGGGACAGAGCTGACACAGGGACAGAGCTGACCCAAGGGACAGAGCTGACCAGGGTACAGGGCTGACACAGGGACAGAGCTGACACAGGGACAGAGCTGACCAGGGGACAGAGCTGACCCAAGGGACAGAGCTGACCCAAGGGACAGAGCTGACCCAGGACACAAAGCTGACCCAGGACACAAAGCTGACCCAAGGGACAGAGCTGACCCAGGACACAAAGCTGACCCAGGACACAAAGCTGACCCAAGGGACAGAGCTGACCAGGGTACAGGGCTGACCCAGGACACAGAACTGACTTAGGACACAGAGCTGACCCAGGGGCTGCAGGCACAGTGGAAACCCAGCGTTTCCATCATGCAAACACAAAAACACGACTCGTGAGACAGCAAAGGAAGGAGCTGGGGAAGAAGTGCGGCGATGGAGTGAGCTGAAGGTCTACACTGAAATGTTTAACACAATTATCTGCACCTCCAGCTCGTCAGGAGGMACTTGGGCAATGCTGAGCGACCCACAATTTGGCACTATCCATCAGCCATCTTCCTGAATCACCTCACAGCACATGCTGATAATGATTTTGCACAACAAATACCAAACCCGTGAGTAACAGCGCTCACAGTGATGCAGACAGGCCTCTAAAGCCTCAAAAAAGGAAGTGGCAAAGAAAATACCYTTAGACAATTATTGGAAGATGAAAATACTCAACAACTTAAAATATGAAAGCTATGATTCTTGTCATAGTTGCAGTGTTGGTAGAAAAGAGTAATCCAAGTCAGAAACTCAGGATTTGGGACAATATTAGAACTTTGTGCATTAGAATTGTCCAGTAAATGTTACATTGACTGAAATCACAACATCTCCCCAAACTCTGGGGCAGTTGAGGAACACTGGCAGATCCTGGAGGTGTGTCAAGTGAGGATATTCCCAGACACTCCAACCTTTAGCCATAACATTTGAGTTCCATACAGCTCATGCTGCCTCTCATTCCCTTGCTTAAGTCACCAGGGTTGCCTTTTCCCTCGAGTTTATCACTCAGATGTGATAACATTTCCTTTTACCAAGCAGATATCACACATTTCACCAGGCTGTGTGCTCGGTTTGACTGAGATCAGCAGCACAAGGTGAGTAATGGAATGGTTAAATGTAGGTTTTATGTAATGTCCCAAAGTCTGTGTCATTCACAAACAGGTGGGGCACTCACAGAGGGACAGGCACCACAGCAAACAYGAACTGTGCTCCTTTTACACGGAACAAGTTTCAAAAAATTATCCCCAAACCAGAATTTGCATCATCCAGGAGCCCATGGAATGCCAGCAAACCATCTGATCTGCACTGTGGCAGCGCTGTACACACACAAACAACAAAGACTGAAAACATCCTGGAGAGTTGTGTCAGGGGTAATTTGCATGCCACCTTATCGTTTAGAATGTTTGCCTTCTTAGTGTCTAATTAATATAAACATAGCTGTACTCACAGACAAGGTAAGCCTGATCTCCTTATGGTTACAGTTTTTTGAAAGCTTCTTCTTCAGGGCTTTAACTGCATCTTTAGGCCTGTGACAAGAAATTAAGGAGGAGAAGTTACCAGTGAAGTTTTCCAGTTCATAACTTCATCCAAGAGCCAAAAATACCAGCCTGGGATATGGGAGAAAAYCCATCCCCTGTATTTACACCCACATAAAACCAGAGCAATTGCCCCATTGATTCCAGCAAAATCTCTTCAGCACTGAACTAGAGCAACAAAGCAGTGAATCAGGTTTGGGACTGCAGACTGCATTGCTCCAGGGACTTGTGCAGAGTAATAAAACCACTCTCCTCTGCAAAGTCTGCTCCAAAATGTTATTTTTCCACTGTTTTACAATAGAATTATTTATCTAGCTTTTATTGCAGTGAAAAGAGAATATCAATTGCAGGCTGTACCAAGAGCTGACTGGTATTTTTCATGTATGATGCAATTAGGAAATATTCTCCTGGGAGCAGGGGTGTCATGGATAACTTCCAACCTTATAATTGCAGGATGCACTTAACTCATCCGAGTAATTACCGTGGAKGGATGGACAACCCATTCCAGCCCCRAGATAGGGGCATTTCTAACCCAGCCATTTTCATTTCTATATATACACCCCGTATCTTTGAACTATCTGTGTGGGAGGAAAAGRGTGGGAGATGGGCTCGAGCTGATCACACGTGGGAAGCAGTTTGGCCTCGTTAATATGGACTATCTYGAGTGTACAATTATTAGGGCCAGCCCAACACTCATGATCAACATAAACAAGATGTCCTAACGTCTCTTTGGGATCTCTCTAGAATCTAAGGTGGGGCAACAGGCACAAATACAGTGTTTAAATAAGATATATTGGTTGAAAACATTTTGAAGTCAATGAAATTAAAATGGGTGTTTACCATTAATGCATTTCTCATTTAGAAGTTCTGTACTTCATGAGAAAAAAAAATGGAGATATATCTTGATTTTTCTTAATCCTCTGTCATACCCAGGCACATCAGTAGAGCTGATACTCTACTGTACACACCATACCCACCACATCAAGTGATGGATGGGAGCACAAGAGCAGGGAAGAAAMGTTTCCCTTGCAGAAAGCTGCACTACAATTCCACTCCTGCTTTGCTTCCCCTGCTGAAGCATCTGGAAGCGCTCTGGTCAGGAGCTGGATAYTGCATTAAAAGAACCATTTGCCTAATGAGATGCAGCAGTTCTGCTGTTCCTGGTATCCTGTTACAGACTCTGACTAGGACTGGCTGCCTTGAAGGAAGTTACAAGGAGTTCCCTCTGCAAGCCTAAGCTGTGCACAGGAGGAAGCAGTTTATTGAAAAAAGGCTCTGTTGCATGGAAACTTTACATAAAAACTAACAGCAAGGGTCAGAGCGTGCTGTTGCTTATGGCAATAAGCAGAAGGAAGTCATTATTACTGACATTCCAAGCACTGAGAGCCACGGGTGAGAGTGTGGAATCCAAAACAATGAGAGGAAAGAAAAGCTGAGACAGAAGAAAAGACACCTGTGCAGAAAGCAAAGCCATACCTCAGCGTCCTGGAGACAGCTCTTCAGCTGATGTTAAAACCAATGCTAGAAGTGAGTTCTTGCMGTGCAATGCTGGAGCAGATCTTACATGAGAACAAGTTTCCTTTATTTCCCCTTTGGCAGGTGGGAATGGGAAGCTCAGAGCAGGAGGGGGGGGTGAGCAAAACTGGATGTGGCTGTTCAGTGCAAGAGGCCACCTCTGTCCTGGGAGCCCTGGGAGCTCACCGGGATGGGATGGATCCCTCTGCAAGGATCCCTGATCACCCAGATCCCACTGCACAGGATCACAGCTCACCGGGATGGGATGGATCTCTCTGAAAGGGTCCCTGCTCACCCCGATCCCTCTGCACAGGGATCCATCTTCACCCCCGCTGCGGCACAGCCTGGCACAGCCGCTGCACGGGGGGGATCTCCAAGGCAAAATCCCAGAGTTTTAAACAGCGCTGGAGGCACCCAAATGCTCCAAGCCCTTTTCCAGGCGCCTTTGCACAGCACAGGGGTGCCCGCTCAGCCCGACGAGCACTGCGGGTTGCACAAAACACCCCAAACTCAGGTGAGAATTTTGTCTACCGCATGTCCACGGGTCAGAACCTCCGAGTGCAAGCCCTAAAAGCCCCGATGGCCCCGCGACAGGCGAAGCTTTCCCCTGGGAACCAAAGCTATTCTCTCCTCTCTCCGTTTCGTTTCGGGTCACTCGCTCCAGCGCTCCGCTCGCTGCCGCCCTGCCCCGGAGCGCTCTGCTCGCTGCCACCCCCGCTGCCCCCGGGCCCTGCTCACCCCTCCTCGGTGGCGTTGATCACATCGCAGATGTGCAGGAATTGTCCCCACTCCTCCGTCTGCAGCGATCCGAGCGTCGCCCGCTCTGCAAGGCCAAGGGGAGCGGCGGTCAGAGCCCGGCGGGCACAGGAGGGTGGCGAGCGGGCTCGGCCCGGGGCTACTCACCGACCAGGCTGCCCACGGCCGTGCCGAACGGGTCCCGAGGAGCCTTCCCGAAAGCCATGGCCGCTGCCGGCAGCGTCCCGCGGGCTCTGCGGGGCCACAGCCCCGGATCCGGCCGCTCCCTCCCGCCCCGCCGGGCGCTCCCTTCCTGCGCCGGGGCGGGGCCGCTGCAGGTGCGGCCGAGAGC
>NW_026623330.1:360951-376637 GCF_030028575.1 Malurus melanocephalus | reverse complement strand
GGGATGGGATGGGATGGGAGGGGAGGGGAGGGATGGGATGGGATGGGATGGGATGGGATGGGACGGGAATGGACGGGACAAGACGGGCAACACCGCACCGCCCCCGCGGGGCTGGGACCGCCTGGGCATCCCCCGGGGTAGGGCTCTCACTGACATCCCCTGAGATGGGATCCCACCGGGGCATCCCCCCGGGCAGGGTTGTCCCCGATATCCGCTGGGATGGGATCCCACCGGGGCATCCCCCGGGTTAGAGCTCTCACTGACATCCCTGAGATGGGATCCCACCGGGACATTCCCCCGGACAGGGGTCCCCCCGATATCCGCTGGGATGGGATCCCACCGGGTTAGGGCTCCTCCCGAAATCCGCTGAGATGGGATCCTACCGGGGCATTCCCCGGGTTAGGGGTCCCCCCGATATCCACCTATCCTACCGGGGCATCCCCTGGGGTAGAGCTCTCCCCAACATCCGCCAGGGATGGGATCCCACCGGGGCATCCCCTGGGGTAGGGGTCCCGCTGGTACCCGCCGGGCATCCCCGGGTTCAGGCTGTCCCCGACACTCTCCAGCCCGGCCGGGCTCCCCCCCGGTCATCCCCCGTGTCCGAGCTCACCCGATCGCGGGGTCAGCCCTATATCGGGACGGGCCGGGGTGCCCCACCTGCCCAGCTCTTCCCGGCAGATCCACACGGGCGGGTCAGTCCCTCACCCCGACCCGGAGCACCTCCTGCCCTCCCCGGGCTCATTTTTCCACGATTCCCCCTGCGAGCCCCCGCTCCAAGGCAGCGCTCGCTCAGGTGGCTCCCAATTCACCGCAAAATCCACGAGTAACTTGGCGATTCGTGAGGCAAAGCTGAGAGCCCTTTCTGCTGCTGGGAGCACTCTGCACCCATGTGAAACACAGCCCAAACCCCTGCACCCATGTGAAACACAGCCCAAACCTCTGCACCCATGTGAAACACAGCCCAAACCTCTGCACCCATGTGAAACACAGCCCAAATCTCTGCACCCATGTGAAACACAGCTCAAACCTCTGCACCCATGTGAAACACAGCTCAAACCTCTGCACCCATGTGAAACACAGCCCAAACCTCTGCACCCACCGCTGCACAGACCCCGGGGCTGCTCCTGCACCTCCTACAGCTCCTCTCAAACCCTCCCTGTCCTTTCTGATCCACACATTGAAAAGGAAAACGCAAAGGTCTCAAAGAAACGGGAAAAATCCCCACAGAGCATCCGAATTACATTCACAAAGTCATTTTTTTGCGTGATGCAGGAGCCACTAACGCGTTCCTCCTGCCACAGACACCTTTCCAYACGCGGGACTGTCTTGCTGCAATTAAAATCAATCATTTCCATCGTTCACTTGATCACAAGCCTGAATATCACACAGTACGAGAGCTGGGAATGAGCGGACCATGAATGAAAATGAAGATCTCRGCTGTAATTTTTGTTGGCTGAGAGTTGTAATTATTTCGGTATCAAACACRCACGGAATTGTATTAACTAGCATTTGAGTACAGTTTAATGAGACATACAGTCACCACACGGTGTGAGCAAATAAATTATTTGCCCGACATTAGAATTTAATGGATTAACAAAGCTCTATTTGCACTGTGAGAGTTTTTCCTGGGAAGAGCTAATCTCACTTTGTTTCGCGTTTTGTACAACTCTGTGGCCCCATCTACTGGATGGTTTTCACGGGAATTCAGGAAAAGAACAACTTTTTTTGTGTGCTTTCAAGTATCTTTATGAAAAACAAATTATCAAAGAACTGTTAGGCAAATTGATCATGTTCTATGAATATTAGAGTATTTTTCTTATTATTTACTATAGTAAATGGGTGGAATCCATCGTGCAGCCCGGTGAGGCTCAATTTGAGACTGTTCTAATGAACACATCTCAATTTCCCACACTTCTGTTATCCTGTCATTTGGCTGTGAGCCAGACAGCAGCTGTCAAAACTGAGTTTGTTTATTTATTCTTGTTTGCCGAATTTTGAAAKGCATCCTCTAAACGTAGGTGTTTAATTCATTTGCTCTTTCACACTGGAACAGAAAGGAGGGCCTGTTTAAATCAGCCCTTGTGGAACCTGCAATGTGAGTCAGATCTTGTTTCAAACAGCATATTTTATCGAGCTACTCGGGGGAAAACATCCCAATGAAGCTTTTTTCTTCATTGGAATTTGCGCATTAAAGTTACGCATTGAAATCAGAATATTGGCCCAGATCTGTGAACTCCTGGTGGGCTCCAGGTTCTGCCTGTGTGGTTCTTCAGCCTCCTCTGGGCTGGAATCCTCAGAATTCATGGGCTGGTGGTCAGAGAGTCCCAGGAGATTCCTACTGCACTCCTCACAATTTTATTATTATTGAAGAGATAATATTACTCGTAATTATTACCATTAAGGGACATTTCCTGGCTCTTGCCAGCACACAGAGTATGTTACCAAAAGAAAGAAGGAAGAGCTTAAATAACTCCTCTTGCACAATATTTTGAAACAACAGGGTTGAGTGGCATAGCTTAGCCTCAGCTAAAATACAGTTTAATCATACCAACATAAGCAGGATTGTCAATGTAATTTCATTTGTACCAGAGATTTTAATGAAGTTATGTCAGTTTTAAAAAAAAACACTAATTTTTATAGCTATGCTGAGATTTTTTTGAATCTGGCATTGTTAGTTTTAAAGTTCAGAATAKTGTATCATTAATTTAAATGATGGTTACATTATTTAAATATTTTTTTTTAAATCACACCTTTACCTTACTTAGGTTTCAGTCCTCTTTTCAAAGAATCACACTCAGAGCATGTTCAGTGAAATAATTCAACAGCTGTCATTCATAAAATGATTTATGCTATTGACCTTACCTGCTTTTACTTGTTATGTGAAAATTGTGATAATTTTTTTAGTTTAATTTCAAAATGAGAGAGATTCTTAAGAAGTCATTAGAGGTTCAGCAAGGAGCTGCACAGTATTCTCTCCTGCATCTCCTCAGGGCTGTATTTGCCCTCTCAGCCTCCACCAGAAGCTGTTTCAGTGACTTTTCCTCRTTTCCCAGCTCAGCAGAGCTGCAGCCGGTGGGATTCTCGCTGTGGCTCATTAGAGCAGATTCTGGTTCTGGCCTGAGCTGGGAGCTYCACTTGAGCAAACAGCTCCGGGGTGAAATCAAATCCCTTCTGCATCATCTCCATCAGCTCGTTGCCTTCAGACAACAGCAAACCTCATCAGGAGCTATTTGGGCAAATTAAATTAATGTTTGGGTTGCACTGAGAATGCAGAGCTATCCCCAAATATCTTTTAAGTAATTACTGTTTTATTAAAAGAAAAAAAAAAAAATCCAAATGCTGTTATGTCAGCAGCACTTTTAATTTGCCTGGGTGGAAAAGAAACAAATCAGGCAGTGCCACAGGGAGGTGGAGGCCTGCAGAGGGCAAGCTTGGTCAAGGAATCTCCTCATTTTTCATGGAGCACCTGCTTGGAGTGAAGGATGGATGAAGGAAAATTCCCTCTCAGCCTTACTGGGATTTCTCATTTACACACTGAGCTTCAGGAGCAGCTCATTAGCAATGAAATGCAATGATCTCTTGCAATTTGAAATAATTAAAAAAATTAAAAAAAGCTCAGTAAACTCAATGCCAGACTCTCAAAAGGTGGGAGAAGGTCAGGCAATAAAGCCACAAATATTTTTGTCTGCTGTTCTAAAGCAAAACAAATCAATCAATCTCCAAATTCTTCTGTACCAATGCATGGTACAAGAACCCCAGCTACAGGAATAAATCAGCATCAAACCCAAACCGAGCTGATATTTTCAGTGCCTGGAAAAATTTGATTAATTGGATGCCACTGCAATTATCAGTGTGGAAATCAATCCTGAAAGAAACGAAAATCCTCAATCTTTGCCCAGGTATKGCCTTTACCAAGGAGTTCATTTTTCTCTCAGTGATGCTCCCTCTGCCCCCTGAAGTGAAAAACATCTCTCAGCAAGAGCTCAGCTCAGCACTGCTGCATCTCATTTTCTTAGATTTTAGRGAACATCAATATCTAAACACAGATCCTTTAAAAATTCACACGGAGAAAATAATTTTTGGGTACTGCATCCAAATTCACTACTCATATTATGATAATATTTTAACAATAAATGATTGCCCACTAATGCACATCCTGGCTGCTGGAATAAACAWCCCAAAGCTTCATGGACTGGTGGGAAATTGTCACCCAGAGAGCCCTGATTCCAGTCCAAGCCATGGAGAGCCACGCTGCTCTCATGGTCCCCTCCTGCCCTAATTAACCAGGAATTCAGGGGCTGGATTTTAATGAAAACATTATTAATTTATGGGGAAAAAATTGACAGATGTTTCAGGTTGGTTGTAGCAAATTAAGACGCGCGTGCTTGGCAGGTAAAGTCAGAAATGGTGGAACAAGTGGCTGCTGGAGGTTGAGGTGCTTTACCTGGGCAGTCAATTACTTTGTAWTTATTGTTACACTGAGCATCTCTCAAAAAAAGCCTGATTTTCATCTCTTATAAGGGATGCTTTAAAGCATCCTCAGATATTTTTCTTCTAGTAATTCTGCAGAATTTGCCCCAAAACATTTCTCTAATTTCACAGAAGGCCCACCACACACTCCTCTTTAATATTTTCTCCACTTTTCTCCATTGTTCTCAGTTACTTTTGGCCTCCACAATCTGTGCCAGGCCCGTTTCTCCACCCTTTTTTATAACACAATCATCCCTTAAAACATTTTCCATCCACTTATCCCTGGAACTGTGTCCACAATAAAGATTTCCTCTGTCATGAACTGAAACACAAACCTGCCAAACCGGCCCTGGCACCGCTGCTGTCCCGACCAGCTCCTCCAGTCTTGGCATCACAGCAGTGAAAATGCCAATTCTGCAGGGCAGAGCTTGCCAGGCTGGCACATCAGCCCACCCTGGCCCCAGCCATCTGTCCCTGTGTGGATCAGAGATCAGACACTGTCCCTGAGAGCCCAAACCTTCCCCTGAGCTCACTTGGAACACACCCCAGTGCCCAAACTCTCAGCAATTATAAATGACAATTTTAGCTGCTGAAATGTTCCCCATTGCTGCAGTAAATGAATGTTTTACACTCCTCAATCCTTCACCTTGCCACCCCACACCGAGTGCTGGAGCAACAACAGGAAGATTAAATGTTGGAGTTGTTAATTTATCCAAATTTATCCCTCTCCCAATGCCTCTTTCCAGGGAACTGATGCTTAAAACATCCCCTGAGCTGGGGTTTGACCAGACACTGGAAAATTCTGCGTCCATGCCTGCCCACAAAGCCTTTAGTGATGAAAGCTGAACTGCTTGGCCCCTAATTCCCACTTGCCTTCAGGAGCAGTAAGGTAATGGTGCTCTGCCTTCTCTGTAAGCAGCAGCAGAGGGTTCTCATTGGAAATGCAGGGATTTATTTATTAGTTATTATTTTACTTATTTATTTTTGCCCTCCAAAGCACACAGAAATTCCATGARGATGCTGAGGGTGCCTCCTTAGCACGCAGCCACCATGGTTTAATTTTTCACTCCATCCACTGAGCCTTTCTGTCTTTAACATGCTGTGGGAAGTCTGAGCATCGCTGGGATTTGAACTTCACTCCATACCTGTAAACCCTTATTTTTATCAAGATAGCAGGAATTTGGCCCAAGTCACACGAGGGGCCTGTTGTAAATTAGGGAATTGAGCCTAAGCCTCTTATATCTTGGAGGAGCAGGCTGGCTGCTGCTTTCAGGAGAGCTGCAGTGCGTTACAGCAGCTCAGTGTCTGGCTCAATCACCGCTCTGAGGATTACCAGAGGGCAGATTAACCCACTCTATTGAATTGTTAAAACCTAAAATAAATACCTCCTATAAGCTCTTAACGGGYTTCTCCCAGCAAGGTCTCGGGGAATTTCCACCTTCCTAATTCTGCATGTCCATAAATGCAGGGAAATTGATAGCACATGAAGCTGCCCAGGAGTGGAGCAGAGCCTCGTAACATTATTTAAGGCTAATGAAAGGCGATGGCATTCCTGACACCCCAGATAAATCATGTTTTCCATTGCTATACCCAAATGGACTGGAATACAGTCAGCATTTAGTCTGCTAGGCAAGAATAACCTCAGCCCCTTTCAAATTGGAATTCTCTAACCAGCCATGAACGATAAGATGTTGTGCATTTACCATCAATTTTCTGACTTTGCGGGGGCTGAGAGTGAGGCAGACAGAGCCTCTTGTGCAATTCCTTGTTAGAATTTCTGTGCAGTGAGTCTGTGCCCACCCCTCACTGAACCAAATCTCTTTCTGCTGTAGCTGAGTGGGATTTGCTTGCTCAAACCCGACAAAGAAAATGGGCAATGTTGGGTTTGGCAGTTTGGAAGGCAGAGGTGCTGCCTGCACCAGTGAGGTGATCGCTGGTTTCTCAGGGTCTCAAGTCAGTTCCAGCTTTCTGAGGGACTCTGTGACAATGGAATTTGTGCAGAATAAGGGAAATGAGTTCTACTGCCACCACCAGAAACAGCAGCACAATAGGGAGAGGTGCCATGGCACGGAGGGTGTGCAGTGGTGTGCTCAGAGTGCTCCATGGAAGGCAAAAAACCCCAAAACAACAACAACAACAACAAAACAAAAACCAAACAAACCAACAACAAAAACGCGCCAAAAATCCCCCAAGAAACAAAATAAAAACCCCCAAAAACAAACAAAACAAAAAAAAAACAAACAAAAACCCTAACAAAAAGAACCCACAAAACTCCCCCAAAACACCACCTCCTTCTGGTGCCTGCTCTGTGATGTGTTCAGCAGGAGGGGCAGAACCCCTCTGAGATGTTCCATCAACACCCACATTTCTGCAAACCTTTCTTTCTTCCCCCAGATCATCAGGTTTAAAGTTTGTCACGGGCATTTCTTCTGCAGATAAAGCAGAGTGGAAGGCAGGGTTAATTCCAGTGCCTCAAGGCACAGGATTTCTCGTTTCAATGACATTTCAGCTGTCGTGAGCTGTTAACTGCTCCTCGTGCTGCTCTGACTCTGATTCCTCTGGAAGTGATGCTGGAGATGCTCTGCTGGAGCCTGGAGCCACGTGGGTGTTTGCAGAACCACCTCTGCTGCATCCTGGTGGTGGTTCTGGAATGTTCATATATCCCTCATTTACTCTTTTTCTAATTGTGATAAATCCTCTTCAAATTGGCTTTGAAACGCCAGCACCATAAACATTCCCTGCTCCTGCTTTTTCTCATGGGAGGGTGATGCTTTTCCACCACCAGGAATTACTATTTAATTACTTGGCTATTTAAGCAAGATTAAAGTGAAGGCTTGAGGGGATCATGTGTACACAAATATCATTGGAAACAGATCCTTTCCCGGAAATATTCTGAATTTTGCAGAGGAACACTGGGTCAGCAGCCACGGTGGAATCACAGAGGGGAATCTTTTGTGGTGCTGAATGTAAGGAAGGTGTCGGGGCTTGAATACTCTTTGTAAGCTTAAAAAAAGGATTGTAAGTCCGAGCAGCAGCAGTACCAAGCAATTAATGAAATGGCTCTTTAGGGAGGGCTCAGTGTACATTCTTAAATATGTTAAAAATTAGCCACAGCTCCTTAAGGAGTCTGCTTGGAACAAAAGCCAGATTTAAATCCTGGAGTTAATTTAATAATGTGGAATACATCTTAAGWCTGCTGGTCCACAAGTTCCCTCAACTCATTTGGTTTGGGGGTTATTTTAGTGTCCAAAGTTGACATTTTACCTTGTGCACATTTCTTTATCTATTGTATTCAGTTTAACATTTCATTCCCATTTCAAATGAGATACATTTAAATATCCCAATCTCCCAGGGTGGTGGCAGAYAAAACAAAAGCTGCACACAACAAAATCTGGTTCAGAGCAGCAGGCAGCCCTGTCACCAACTGATTCCTGTGCTGGGGAATTTTTTTGGGCTTTCCTGGGAAGAGCTGCTCTGCAGCATCCCTCCAAAATGCCWGAGCAGCATTTACAGCAGAACAGACAGATCCAGCCACGTTATTCTGAGCCACATTCAAGAACTGTCATYTGGAATTTGTGGTGCTTCCTGACCTTTGGAAAGTGCTCCCCAAGCAGCAGATCCAAGAACTGTCCTGTCAGCAGGATGGAATAAAGATCTGGAATTATCTCCTGCCCACGTGAGCTCCACTGCTGGCTGGAAAAGGCAGCTCTGCTTGGAGTTGTGTGCTCTCTCTGAGCAAAGTCACTGTAAGCTCTGGTGGCTTTCACCACAAATAAAAAAAAAATAGAAAAAAAAAATAGATAAAAAGCACCAAACCTGTGTTGATTTCTATCTTTCATTGACTAAGGGCTGTGACAGATCCCAGAAATCTTTCTTTTTTCCCATTTCCATCTCAGATGCCACCAAGGCCAGACACCTGAGCGAGGTTTGCAGGTGGTGGGGTCTGCACCAGAGGCTGCTCTGCTGGATAAACCAGCGTGGAACCATCCTGCAGTATTTCAGACAATGACCTTTCGAGSAGACAGACCCAATGATTTTCAGTCAATGCTCCCTCTGCTTGATTTAGAAGCCCATTCAGGAGGTAAAAAGGCCAGTTCATYGTGGCAACTCATTATTCCACTGCTCTGCTACATCCTGATAGATAACAAATGTGACCTTTGCTACAGAAATAGGTTGTTGTGGGCACTAAAAGTTCACTTTGAGTGACACCATGAATGCTAACTCTCCTGTAGACAAAGGTGGCACGGGGCAGAGTTTGTAATCAATGCCCAACTTCTTCAAAAACTGGGAGAAAACCTCTGCTGGTTCCTATTCCAACAGCAGGACTGAGCACGGGAGGTTTTTTTTTTTGTTTTATTTTGTCAAAAAGTATTAGARAAAAAACCCAACAGAATTTGTGAAATGAGCCAAGGGAAGAACTGCCCTGGATCTGTGGTCCCACCAATAATTTAACCGAATTATTTATCCAGCCCCAAATTCTTCCTATGCAGGTGTGTAAATATAAACAGAACTGTAACTTACAGCCAGCTTTCAGAGAAATCTGTATAAGGCCTAATGAAACTAAAATTAATTATTCATTTGAGCTATTTAGCACAACTTTTTTCAGAGACAAAGAGAAAATGTTGATGACAATCAGCTGACCCAGGAGAGTGTTGGTACAGCCACCTTTTGAAACAGGACAGGACAAAAGATCCTCTCTAAACTCAGAACAGCATCCAGTAATTCACACCAGTAATTCACAAACACACAGCTCTGTGTTTGCTCATTGCAGTCTTTTAGTATTTYCTGATACTGTAGAGAATTGTGAAGCGTTTGACGTGATTTTAGAGATGATTATTGAACTGCTTAGACCCTGGTGAGGGACTAGAATTTCTGTCTGACCAGGAAAAACACCCAGGGTTTGTGTGTGGACTTGTTCCTTGAGGGATAGATGAGAAGAAATCCATGAAATCCAGGTTTTCAGGCAGGTGCTCCACTGTTTTTTCCCTTCAGAGGCTGCCAACCACTACATGTGTGATTGTACATTTCTATACATTTCTACTCATGTGTAGAAATAGTTACAAACAAAACTCCAGCGCATTCTCTTGCGGTGTCTCTCTCTTTTTCTCTCTAAAACTATGAAAAGAAAAATGCATTTGGAAGTAGAATGTGATTATGAACCATGAATTTCTGATCAGCAGTGTGATTACCTTCCCTGTTGATGCCAGCCCGTGGTGCTCACACTGGCCAGAGCAGGATACCTGAACTCACAACCCCAAACCTCACCGATGGCTCAGCTGCCATTTGAAGGTAATAAAGGAAATCCATGTTTTAATTTTTAATATTTTCCGTGCCTGTTCTCAAAGCCATTATGTATTTTGGGAATGAACAGCTGAATCCATCATCCTGTCTCACACTGAATCTCCAGAGGTGCTTTACCTGAACCTCGCTGCTTTTTTCTCCCTCCTACACAGACTTGTTCTATTTTTACTTTTTGTAACCACTCTGTATATTAACAATGAGAACATTAACTCATAAAAACATGAACTCRTTGGGGGAAAATTACACCACGAGAGTGCATCCGACTCCCCACGTGTTTTGACATTCCATTTAGCAAATTTTGTTATCATTTCAGGAGTGAGTCAGCTCAGCTCTGCTGAACCACTGCAAGGGAAGTAGAAGGCTGGTGAAGAAGCAAATGTAAAGGCAGATACATTAGTTATTTTTAAAATTATTAGTATTAAATATTAAAATATTAAATGATTCATATTATATTATTAAATTATATTATTAAATTTGGGATACATGCTTTAAATTATTTTAGAAAACGCGCAGAGCTTCATCTCCAGCATAAAGGACCTGGATGCTGAAATGCCAAGGGGAAATTCTGATTCCAGGGCTTTTGGTTGGACAGCAACCGGTGGGGTGGGTGAGGCAATAGAAAAGTCTCAAGAAATCCCAAACTGAAACCAAGGAGCTATGAACTAGAACTTTTTTTATTTTTTTTTAAATGAAGAAATGAAACAGCAGCAACTGCAGGAAGTTTTGATGTTAGAACTAAACAGATGTCCCATATTCCAGAGAAATGGCAGGTTTGGCTCCTCTTCACRGTTGGCAAATTTAATTATGGCTCCAAAGGCAATAATGGAGCAACCTTGCTTGGCTATAATTGGATCTGCAGTTGGCAGCAGCTTCCCTCCCCTCTGTGCCATCTGGGGAACTGCAGAAAAAGGTGCTGCATATGCTCCTGCTGATTTTGTGGGGTCACATTGGGGTCACGTTAAAACACTGCAGAGAGGATGGCAGGGAAAATAAGAAATTAGGAGCAGGGACAAACTCAGTGTTTTCCTGAAAYTCCAGTTTCCCTGGCCAAATTGTTTGGGATTCAACTGGAKGTGAGTTTCAATAAAATAGSTGSTTTAATGAGGAGAACTCCTGGTCTGTCTGAAATCACAGCATGTTCTGGGCAGGAGATCAGGAGCAGAACTGGAATTGTCTGAAGAGAAGACAGCCCTGAGATAGGCACAAAGAAAGGAAAAAAAAACACTTTAAGTACAGCACAGATATTGGGGGAAGAGTTTTCTCCTTTGCCTCTCCTCCCCTGAGCCAAAGAGATTTCAGGAGATTTGGTTCAGAATGGGGAAAACCCCCTTCTGTCAGCTCACATTGTGGGTTTAAAACAACACAGCAACTAATAGCAATAAAGAGAAAAACAACCCCTGTGGGGCTGTTTGGGTACATAAAATATCCATGTTAGGCAGGTCAGACACTTTCCATTACAAGGCCATTTTCTGTTGTTAGTAATTTTGCCAGGTTTGAACCATTCAGGCTGAAATTCCCTCGTTGACTCTGTCCCAGGCCTTTTGCCTGCAATGCTCTCCTGTATGTGCATTTATGCCCAGTTGGGATGGTTGATTATGATCCACAGTAAGGAAAAGCAGCCTATAAGAGCATTGCTTCCACAACATAACCCCAGAAAGGAAAAAAATGACATTAAAATAATCCTTGTGACGTTTTTTGTGCCAGAAGAAGAGGAAAGCTCACTGTGGGCAAGGTGGCTGTCACTGAAAAAATTCTGTGATGATAATGCAAAAGTGTTTTCTGCAGCCAAAATCAGCAACAGACACAGGTAATGTTCTTGCCCAACTTAATTTTAATTTATTAATATTCTGRCACACAATGATTTCCTTTCTTCTGTTGAAACTAATGGGGCTTTTCCATTAAATTTATGGAGCCTCAAAGCCTCTTGTTTGTATTTCTCTAGAACTGCAACCCCCTGTGACACCTCTTAAGGCACCAGGAATTACAACCCACTTATTCTATTTACTATTTGAAAGCCCACTTTTTATCCCTGACATTGAYGAGCAGCTAATTATTCTTATTCTCCTTCCTCCCCGTACTTTTCTTCGCTCCGTAATTTGAAATTATAATTATTACCGATTTAGAATAAAACATGAAATTACCCCTGATGGCACCGAGAGGGAATGCACAGAGGAGCCAGGCCATACTCTGAGAGAGGGACTGGTTGATTCTGYAATTAAATAACGTTGCCATGGAAATGGGGAGGTGCAGGGAATATCTGGGTAACGTTAATTAAGGACAGCACGACAGGGATGCTGTCATGGGTGACTGCTGAGCTGGAACCCGGCCTCCCCACCAGAAAACAGCAAATATTAATGTCCTTTGGCTGTGAGGAAGAAGGGGGAAATGGTGAAGGAGGAGGGCTGTGCATGGTGATGTGTGTGCTGCAAAAATCACGGCGGAGACACCGCAATCTGTGACCCCATCTGTGCTGAAACCATTGACCCTCAAAGTTCATTGCTCCTGAGGGGAGCAGGAGCTTCTGGGGCTGTTCTGGGGCTGCTCTGAGGCTGCTCCTGTTCAGGTTCATCCCTTAGGACTGATTTGGGGCTGTTCTTGCACATACTCATCCCCTGGGTCTGTCCTTGTTCAGATTCATCCCCTGGGACTGTTTTGGGACTTTCCTTCCTCAAATTCAACCCCTGGGGCTGTCCTTGCTCAGATTCATCCCCTGAAATGGTTCTGGGTCTGTCCTTGCTTAGACTCATCCTTTGGGGCTGTCCCTGTTCAGATTCATCCTCTGGGACTCTTTTGGGGCTGCTCCTCCTCAGACTCACTCCCTGGGGCTGTTCTGGGGCTGTCCTAGCTCAGACTCATTCCCTGGGGCTGTTTTGGGGTTGTCCTTACTCAGATTCATCCCCTGGGACTGTTTTGGGGCTGTGCTTGCCCAGACTTATCCCCTGGAATGGTTCTGGGACTATTCTGGGGCTGTCCTTACTCAAATTCATCCCCTGGGGCTGTTTTGGGACTGTTCTTGCTCAGACTCATTCCCTGGGGCTGTTTTGGGGCTATCCTTCCTCAGATTCATCTCCTGGGGCTGTCCTTGCTCAGATTCATCCCCTGGGGCTGTTTTGGGTCTGTCCTTGCCCAGTGTGATCCCTTCAAACCAAGCCGAGCAGAATCCAGCCCCGCTGCTCGTCCCTTTAACAGCCTTTAGCCTTTAACAGCAAAAAGCAAATTTTTCCTCTGTCTGTCAGGCTGAGCTTGGCTGCAGGAGGAGCTGGAGGATGGGACCCAACCTGCAGTTCCAGAGATAATTTGGGCTGGGTGACTGAAGCAGTAACACGGAGTGATTTGTCTTTGYGTGTCCCATTTGTATGAGCAGGTCTCACGGAATGAAAAATGATGATTTATTCCCRTTTTAGTGGGATAATTCCCTCTTCTCATCACTCTTTTATAACACAGTAACAGACCTTCAGGAGATAAAGCCGGGCTAACAGCACCTGGTGGAAGTCCTTCAGAGGAAAGAAATAAGTTCCAGTGGCTTTTTGATTAAATTCTTATGGACAGAARTGAAAAATAATACAGTTTCCTGGTACCTTGATATCAATAATGGCTGTGCTGGTTATTGGAAGGATATTCATGTCAGAAACATTTCTGCAGGTCTACTCTAGGCAACTCATTTTACCTCTCCACCACTCTTCCCAAATGTGAGAGAGCCMGCCTGGATTATTCAAGGATCTTAGTTTTAAAAAATGGCACCTTACAGAGTTTCAGCTCCTGAGCCAGCTCATAAATCCAATATTTTAGGTGCCAGCCCTTGGCAGGGAACAACCACCCTGTTAAATCACGCTGGGCAAGAAGCTGTCATTTCAGTGAATCATGAGAATTGCTAATTCTATTATAATGTGAGCGGGAYGGTGATTCGGGGGGAGTTTTGGCTCCATCTTTATGGTGTCCTTCAGCAGATTATGGCCCTGGCTGCTGTCCCCTGCTGCCCCTCTGATTTCCAGAGTTGTTAAAAGTTTCACCAGCAGCAGTTAATGAAGACAAGCAAAGGATAAACCTTTGGAAAGCTCTGCCCTGTTTTGCTGCTCCCCTGGTTCCTGGTGTGAACACCCCAAGCCTGCATTTACAAATAGGGTGGAACACGGATGTCCCAAGGCTGTGGTACCTTCAGGGATTTATCCAAAACCTGCATTTTTGGAGGTGGTTCAGGAAAAGCAGAGGATCACCCAAAAAGRGCAGGGGTTCACCTGCCTGTGCCTGAGTTATTGCACACCCAGGAGATGAGCTCTTGCTTAGGTGTGAGCTCTCGGTAATATTTACAGATTAAAATAAGCCAAGACTGTGTTTAATATTATTAAAGCCTCTTTAAATTTTAAATTAGAAGCGGGGTTTTTGGTGTTTATTTTTATTTTTTTTTGGTTTTTTGTTGTTTTTTTTTTGTTTGTTTGTTTTTTTTCCTAATGCATACAATCACAAAAATGACCATTAATTAGACAACAAGCATTGCTCACTGTGAACTGAAATTCTCACAGTCCCGTGGCTAAAAAAATTCAACCATCGGTCCACCCTCAGAACAAATTCAAGAGCAGAGCAAACAGTCCTACTTGAATGCTACACACAGAGGCAAGTTTTTGGTAGGCTGTAGCAGCAAATATTTGATTTTGCACTCAATTGTTCTTTGGTGAGAGATGTGGCTGTAACTTCTATTTGCCCTTTGTCATTCTGAGAGACATAAATGCGTGTGAAAGACCTGAGAAATTTTGCCATCTCACCAGTTGCACATAAAATAGATAAAAACTTCTCCCAGATCAGATACATTTGCACTGTTAAGGAGACTCTAAATGGATGCAGACAGATTTGATGTATTAATCCACCTGAAATAATACMCCTTTCATATTTCAGTATTAGCACATTTAATGGGGAGCTGCACGAGTCCAAAGTGTTGGTAATTCCAGGCCCATAATTTAAAAGTACCTGGTTTAATTCAATGTAAAGGAAGAGATAAAAGGCAAATTTGTTCTTTCCTCCACTAATGAAATAGTACTTCAAGGTGCAATAAAGAAAAAAATTTGGCTCTGCTCAGCGCAGCCTGGAAGTGGCACACACTGTTCTCGATTCGTAAAATCCTGCAAGTGTTTAGGTGCTAAAAAAGAAGTGRATGCTGGGTTTTGTCCCCAGTGTTTGTGAGAGGAGTTTATCCATTCTTGCCTTAACAGATGTAAATTGCTGGAGGCAACTGTTAAGCTCAAGCAAACATGTGTTGCCTTCTAAACATTTCCACTGTTCTAACACACCAATGGCATGGATATAAATACAGCCAATGGGGCTTGCTGGGAATTATTTTGATCAATTTTCAAATTATTGCTCGTTAAGCCCTGTTTTTCTTCCAGTATGGTCCCTTGGCACTATTTACAGCCCAGTTTAACCAATGGGGCTGGGAGCTGCTCCTGGCACCCCTTGCTGTGGGTTTCTGTGAACTCCCTCTCACCCCTGCTTGTGAGACACTTAAAAACCCTTTTACTTCCCCTCAAAGCAAACCAGAGGATGTGCAGAGACGAAGGACAAACCTGCAGTTTGCAGGTAAAACCAGTTTTAGGAAATCTGTGCCTGTTTGCATGGTAAAACCCTGCAGTTTGCAGGTAAAACCAGCTTTAGGAAATCTGTGCCTGTGTCTGCCAAGCTGCCACAAGCAGCTTTACCCAGAACATGGTGCTGTGTTAAAACACAGCTCCGATCCAGAAATCCAGAGGTAATCAGGGATAATTACCCTGGCACAGCTATTTTGCCTCTGGTTTTGGAGCTGACTCGCAGCCTCCCCGTGGGTTTGCTCAGAACAATGTGCAGAATTACCTGCTCCAGGTCMTAGCAGGAATCAGTGGCAGCAGCAGGAAAAGAGCCCAGCTGTGTTTAACCCAGCCCAGTCACCC
>NW_026623330.1:315327-360400 GCF_030028575.1 Malurus melanocephalus | reverse complement strand
AATAAAATGTGGGAGAAGCTGCACAGCTCATGGCACAGGCAGAGAAAAAGCAGMAGAGGCAAAAYCACCAAAGCATCACTCCACCAACAAACTGCCCTGGTGCAGGACCGTGGAAAATCTGTCCCTGTGCCTCTCTCACCGTGAGGGACCTGCACAAAGAAGTTCCACCTGTATTTAACAGGGCAGAATTCTGTTTAATAAATGCAGTTTTTGCTTGGCTGCACACAGCCACATCTGCTGGTGCCAGAGCCCTCAGGGGCATCCCCTTCTCGGGGTTCAACCACAATAAATTCCAAGTTTCCCCAGCTGAGTCTCCACTGGAGATCCTTCACTTGTGTGGCAGCAGCAGGATCTGACTGCTAATCCAGGAGCCAGTGACACTTAATGCCTGCAAGGAGAAATCCAGTTATCTGCAGCCACTAGAATAACACTGTGCAGCTTGTCATACTCAGTCCAATTYGTTCCACAGTCTCTCAGAGACACCAGGGAAATACTTCATTCTCCAGTTCAGCAAGCTTCATCTACACTGTATTGCTTCCTAAAGAGTTGCTACAGTGCTGGAGAAAAAGAATAAAAAAAGAATAGAGGCTTAAAACAAACCTACAGGCTCACCACCATGACTGCCACCAACTTCTGCTGCTGAATTTCAATCTCAAGCCATTTTCTCTTGGAGATAATTGCCAGTTTCTTCTGTTTTCTCAAGCTGCTTGCTCTGGTACAATTCTGCACTGATTTATACTTGCTTTTGACTTCACTTGTTTAGGTATAAGTGATGGAAAAAATGGCTCTAAATTTCCCTGCTTTAAACATTTCTCGAATCCATAGATAACACAGGCAGACTGACTTTCTAAGTTATTGTCATCYTTGTTTCCCTGGAATCACAGTAGTTGAAACCATTATGTTTTTGTGGCTTTTTTTTCCTCCGTGCACAAACAAAATTCATATCCTTTCAGCTTAAATTATTTTTAGATGGCGAGATGCAGGAGTAAATACAATGACAAAGCACAGTGGGTTTCTTTTAATACATTTGGAGCAAAACCAAGATGGAGCTGTTTGCAGCACGCAGCAGACTCCCAGAAAATTGCACTCACAGTACATGGCAGATGTAATAAATTTCCATGCCTCCAGCCAGAGCATCCGAGCTCTGATTTCTCTGCCCCAAACCAGCAGTGTTAAGAGGGAGTTCTGATTAAAAAAAAAAAAAATAAAGCTCTTTTTGGGACTGTTTTTCTTCAATTCATTACCACTGACAAAGAATTCCTCCTGATCTTGTGAAAGCTCTTTGTGGGATGTTTTTTTGGCAGTGGTGGCACGGGGAGGGGGGACAA
This sequence comes from Malurus melanocephalus, assembly GCF_030028575.1. Classification (NCBI taxonomy): domain Eukaryota; kingdom Metazoa; phylum Chordata; class Aves; order Passeriformes; family Maluridae; genus Malurus; species Malurus melanocephalus. Next base: position 359,072 of record NW_026623330.1, on the reverse strand, counting down.
GGATAAATCATTTTATTCCCCAAAAACACCTCAGGGCTCTCGTGAGCAGCACCAGGACTTCCTGAAGATTCTGTGAGAATAACAGAGCTCTTCCAAGGGAGATCCACACAGCAAGAGAGAGCTGGATGAGCACTCAGGAAAGAACCAAAGGAGCCATCCAATTTTTCTCTTTTTGTTTCATAACCCCCCAGACAAACCATCAGCTTTTCCATTTCGGAAATCACATCTCCACTTGATTCCCCTCGCCAGGAACAAAACAAAAGATGCTCTGTGCCTGCCCACAGAGCCCAACTCATGGCCTGCAGCTATGCCATCCCTTCTGGGGGCTGAGGCTGATAAAAGGAAGAATTAGAGCACAGAAGAAAGGCTTTTGATGATGTGTGAGCCCCAGACCACACTAATTTCAGCTCTCTGTGCTTGCAGGGAACAGCTCTTGCTGTGGGTAGTTGCAAACCAGAAGAAAGGGTTCCTTCAGTGGGAAGGATTCAACAGTTTCTTCCCTGAAGGGTTTTTTAAAATCGTGTAGAGGAAAAGGAGAAATCAATAAATGCACTTGTTGGAGGARGAATTCAGAAGCTGCGGCCCTGCTGAGGCCATTCCTGCCCCAGGGAGCTCAAAGATGGAGCCAGGGGAAGGGCTCTGACCATGAAATCATCTTAGAAAAATAAATAAATTTCGCTGTTCCCTGTTGTGACTGGATTGTTGGGTTTTGGGAGCTCTCACTGCGCCTGGAAAGTGGATTTACCTGACATCAGTCCCACTCTTCACGCAACAGCCTTTCCTTTATCACTGAAAATCTGCCGATCCCATGACAAGCAAACCCATTTGTTTTGTTGTTTTTTAAAAACTGCATGGAAACATGAAAAAACCACCAAAACCCACAAGAAACCAAGCTTTCCCCCCCTAAACTGAGCTGCAAACATCCTGGGCTGGACTCCTGGAGCCCTCCACTTTATCAGGCATCAAATGTCCCCAGAATGTGCCCCCTGGAACTGCTGCTCTGTGTTTCTGATCCTCCTGGAACAGCATTTTCCACACAGCTCCTATCACACACCGAGCAGCCTCTGAATGTTTGCAAAATGAACTCAAATTGGTTCGACATCTCCTGCAAGAAACCTTTCTCATCAGAATTTGGCACAAGAGAAAGGCAGGGCTCGTTCCTGACCTAATGGTTTCCCTCCCCTCCGGGTAAATTCCTATTCCTACATTGGGAGATATTTGCATCTTGGAACTGATTTTTCCTGCATGCTGAAAAAAAAAAAAAAAAAAAAAAAAAAAAAAAAAAAAAAAAAAAAAAAATCCAACACAGCATTGCATAATAAAGGAGAAAATGTCAGTTTTCTGCCCTGCTGAAGGCAGACAAGTTTCTAGCAGCTCTTGCTCTCTGCACCTCTCCAAGTGCCTCCCTGATTTATGGCACTGAGGAGCTCTGAGTTGGAGCTGATTTAAACCCCTCTGCCGTGGCAAAGCTGCAGGAGATCTGGCAGCAGCTGGAGCTGCAGAGCTCTACCCAGGGCTGCTGTTTCTCATCCCCAAATTTCTGATATTTCCATGCACTTGAGCTGTTTCCTGCTGGGCACATCTGCTGCAGTTTCAGGCTTGTTCTGCTGCTGTGGAGAAGTTTTGCTGAGTTTTYCTGAGCAGGAGATGCTGAGCTTGGCTGTGGGTGAAGGAAAAATGTGTGCCCAAGGAAAAAGAGGGTCCKGCTTGGAAAATGTGATCCCAGTGGGCTCACAGGGGCTGCAGAGGGAAACCTGATCRGGAGATTTTACCGAGTCCAGTCTAGGTGAGATAAAAGGGAGATGAATTTATGGGTTTCCACAACTGATTATAAAGYTTTCCCAGACAGCTCAGTTACACAGAGACATTCACTGATGGACAGCTCAATCCTGCACTCTGGCAGCCAATTTTCTGGAGGTACAAACTCCCCACTTTTATGCAGCAGAGTTGTACCCCAAGCAGAAGGAAAAAAAGAGATCTCATGATTAAAGTGCAGGTAATTTCACCAGGAAAGTGCAGCTCTTTCTACAGACTCTTTACAATTTTTTTTCCACCCATAACCTGACAATTGGAATTTCCCTGTGTCCCATTGTCAGTGAGGATGGGAAGGCCTGCACTGCAGGAATGATGTTTTATTTGTTTTATTTGTTTTATTTGTTTTATTTGTTTTATTTTATATCCCATTGAGCTCGAGGATGCTCCAGTTTGGGTGGTGTCTGTGGCCTCAAAGGGATAACACAGCTCCTCCAAGGATGACCTTGTCTTCCACCCCCAAATTTCCCACTCATTTCAATTTTAAAAGTAACATTTGTGCACTGGGTTGACGCGTTGTAGGAATTCTTTAATTACTTCTAAGCCCAGCTATTTGCGATTCAGAAGCTTGTGCTACATTAAAACATTTAAAAGCTTTGACAAAGCAACGTGGAATTCCTGCAGTAGGTTCCAACAAAGCAGTTTCTTCTTTTCATCTTATGTTTCAAGGAAAAGTTACAGCAAAAGTTAAGTGCTGTTTTTATTTAGTGCTGTTTGATTGAGAGATTAAGGGTCGAGTTTCTAATTTGAAGAGCAGTTCTCAACGGAGATGCAATATTTGTCTCTATTAAGGATATTACGGGCAAGGTGCCCCTGAAATTGCAATCTGCTGCTCTTCAGAAGTTTTAAATTTTGGGGAATTACTGCTTTTTACCTTGTCTACAAAAAAAAAAAAAAAGTAGTTTTATGATACCAGAAGTGCCTCAAGCAGAATATACAAATATTTCAAATCTAAGAGGTAACCCATATAACCTTCAAGCTTGGCAACTCTTGCAGCCACCCTATAAAGCAGCTGTGATCTTATTTCATGGCCACCTCTCTTATCAGCATGCAAACCCTGTCACATGCAGTTGTGCTCCCCATTCTCAAACCAGATCCTTTCCAGTTCCAGACCATCCCAATTCCTCTGTGCAGCAGGTGGAATATGGGGCTGATGGTGAGGCAAACATTTAGAAATGGTCTTAAATCTCCCAGATATCAAACACCATTCTGCAGCACCCTCATGCCGAAGGACCTCCAGAAAAAAAAAAAAAAATCTCTTCCTGCAGACTGCTGTGGGGATAGTGAAGATGTAGAAATGAAATATTTTCCATCAGGTTACAAAGGATGGTGTCCCATCACCACCTCAGCTCCTGCACAGAAATCCAGCAGTGATGCTGGAGATGCTGTTTTTGACCCTGTTTTTGACCCAAAACAGCTCAGAGCTCTGTCCCTGTCACACAGCTGGACCTGAGCTGGCACAGAGCAGAGAGAGTCTTTTCCTGCCTGTTGTGAGCCAACACCAACGCTTTGACTTTTAGGGGTTATTTTAAAATTCATTTTAAATTTTTAATTGCTTTTCACCTGAGCTGGGCTGAGCTGCAGAAGCACAGCCCAGAGCTCCCAGGGAGCAGTGACCTCTCTGCCCCTTTGTCAAGGGTGCAATTACAGCTCAATGTGACTGATCCTCATTGTGACAGACCCCAAGACACAGGAACCTGTCAGACTCATCACCTGTCACCCCAAAAAAACCTCAGAGTGACCAGAGCTTCCCTCACCCAGCAGATTGATTCATTATAAAATAGCTGCACCCAGTCTGATGGCTGCAATTAACTCAGGGAACTGTCAGAGCTTCCAGAAACAGAGCTCAGGTTAGAGAGGAGAGGAAATGACAGACAACAACAAAACCCCAGAGGTTTCAAATGGGAAAAAAGAATGTTTCAGCCTTATTCCCAATAAAATAATTTCTGTCTGGAAAGCACTGTGGCTGTTTGTATTAAATGTTGTGTTAAGGTCTGTGTAAAGCACCTGCTCCAGGCCATAGCAGCTTGCATCCCAAATTGGGCAAAGGCAGTGTTGTCACCCTCATTTTACAGATGCAAACCACAATTACAAATAGAAGAGGTGACTTGTGAAAAAAAACAAGCACAGCAAACACTGTGAGCTGATTTTGAGCTCAGTGTATGGGAGTGTTTGAACTGAAAGAATTCCCTCTCCAGGCAGTRAATTTCCCACATGCATGCACCTGAATTCCTGTGGCTTTCACTGGATTCACAGGTTTGGATTCCTTCTGTTTCTACCAAATCACGTAGGCTTCCTGCTTGTAAGAAAATCTACCAAGGCTCTTGGTACTCTTTTTCTGTTTCCATTTCCTTGAGRGAGCCTGACTGCAGGCATCAAACACAAAGGCAGCTCTGCTGGGGCTTTCAAAGTGCCTTTCATGTCTGGAGCTCTTTGTGCTGCAGGGGCAGGGGGATCCTGCTGGCACGGGAGGGTGGGCAGAGCCTGGATCTGGGGGTGTTTTTTGTGGGGTATTTTAGTTTTCCAGGCAGGAATCTCCTTGTGCTCAAGGCTGTCTCAAACTCTGCTTGCTCCTTTTCTGTGAGGAGATTTTTTTTGTGGGGTATTTCACTTTTCCAGGCAGGAGAACCTTGCCCTCAAGGCTCCCTGTTTCTCCTTCTCTGGAAGGTGTTTTTTTTTATGGGTTATTTCAGTTTTCCAGGCAGGTGACTCCTTGCTCTTAAGGCTGCCTCAAACTCTGCTTGCTCCTTCTCTGAGAGGTATTTTTTGTGGGTCATTTCAGTTTTCCAAGCAGGAGAACCTTGCCTTCAAGGCTGTCTGCTTGCTCCTTCTCTGGGAAGTGTTTTTTTGTGCGGTATTTCATTTTTCCAGGTAGCAAACTCCTTGTCCTCAAGGCTCCCTGCTTACTCCTTCTCTGGAAGGATTTTTTTTGAGGGTTATTTTAGTTTTCCAGGCAGGAATCTCCTTGTTTGAGACAAGGCTGTCTCMAACCCCTGTTCCTCCTTCTCTGGGAGGTGTTTTTGTGGGTAATTTCGCTTTTCCAGGCAGGAGACTCCTTGCTCTCAAGGCTGTTTCAAAGCCCTATTTGCTCCCTCTCTGGAAGGAATTTTTATGGAGTATTTCACTTTTCCAGGCAGGAATCTCCTTGCCTTCAAGGCTGTATCAAACCCCTGTTTCTCGTTTTCTGGAWGGTGTTTTTTGTGGGGTATTTCACTTTTCCTGGCAGTCAGAGTCCAGACTGTGGCTGATTTCCTCTACCCCAACAGCACATCCTGGAATCATCTCTCTCTGCAGTGCCTGCTCACACCATGGAGGCAGGACACAAGTATTATAGGATGGAAATTAGATGAGTTCTAGGGGTTTTTTTTCCTGATCACAAAGAAGCAGCAGCTCTGTTTGTCCCCACTGATGCTGGGTTTGGTGTTTGGAGAGCTTTGGAGCTCCACAATGAGGCACCCCAGGCCTGCTGGAGCAAAAACTTTAYAGASCAGCKAAATAAAATCACAACAACATCTGGAATTCTGCCTCCAGCACAACCTGAAAGGAAACCTCCTAAACCAATGCTTCAGAGGGCAGCAGAATAAATAAACCCCTCAGCAATAAGTCTAGCCAACCATACRATGCTTTACACGAAGAAAAACATCTTTCCTGAGCCCAATAGGAAATCATTTTGTGCCCTGGAGCGTGAGATTTGTTTACCCTTAACTTAACGCGCATAATGCCGGTTTTGTCTTTTTTGCAATGAAATTATCCATTCTCCTTGTAAATCTGCCTCTTCAGATTCCCCCGAAGAAGCTTATGGAGAAATAAACCACTGGAATGAAACTGAGAGGGAAATTACTGTTATTCCTCCTAAACTACCTCAGCATCTACAGAGGTTGGACAAAAGTTCACGCACACAACCAGCCCAGCGCTCTCCTGAGCAGCATTAAAGTGCTGCCTCAATAACAAGATATATTTCATATTTAATTCCCCTTGAAATGCAGCAGGAAGAGTGCAAATAAGGAGGAAAACTGAAGGCACCGGTCTGCATTTCACACTGAGCTATGGTTTGGTTTTTTTTTCTTCTTGTGTTCAAGACAACTTTGGAGGCTGAGGTCAGGAATTCCACRGACACTCCAGTCCTTGGTGCAGGGTGGAAACCCCACTGGGGACCATCATCTCTTGGGGTGGGTCAGGTTCCACTGCACATTTTAAATATTTCCATAGAGGGGATATCGCTCCTACAGCACAGTTGAGGGCTTCCACAACCAGATTCCTTTCAGAAATGTGGATTTACATTCAAAATTTAAATTGTTTGAAATCCAAACCTGTGTTGCTCGTTTCCTCTTCTAGAAGCAGCCCTTTGCAGAGGGTAAAGACCTTCCTTTGGGAGGCTCTCAGCACTGAGGACTGAAAACATTCCGCAGATAATCCACAGCTGATACACCCTGCTATCGACCAGAACAATGTTTGCTGAAGGCCATAACAAATATCTYTCATATTCACATGCAAACAGCAGTGCAGACAGTAAACAGTGCTGTCAGAGCAGCACAGATTGTTTTTTCCTCTCTTGTACCTGTGATGGGCTCAGGCTGGGTGTCTGCATTACATCCTTCTTCAACCAGTAATAGTGTACCCCTAAAATCTAGAAAAACAAAAGGACGTCTAAAAATCTAAATTAAAAAAAAAAAAAGAAGTTACCAAAGCAACATGACTAAACAACCTTAACTAACTATAAAGAAAAGAAAAATGACTTGACTTTCTAACATTAAAATGTTGTTAGAGTTTTTGTTTTTCCTGCAGTTTTGGTGACACCATGACSAYTTGGATCCCTTAAAGCAGTCCCCAYCAGCCACCCTGCTGAATMTCACTCCYCKCCAGCACTCAAGGAAAGGAATTTCAGAGAAAAACAGCYAGTATCAAAAATTCATTATTGCTAGAGGATGAATTCTATMATAAAGGCTTAGGGTGGGATACAAAGCCTGCCTGAGGAGTGAATGTCTCCCCTGTAGAGCCYGAGCACCAGGAAAGCCAGGTAAAGGATGGGAGAAGAACACCTTATCCTTGGTTCAACACGAGGAAAATTAATGGCTTACTGTGCTCTCCATGCCAGATTTGACAAGAAAACCCAGCCCACCAAAACCATGCAGAAAGCCCCTCTGACACAYGAATTTCCTCAGAAGTGTTTGTGTGTTTATCCCCCTGCAAATCAGAGCTGAGCCACCACAGCCAACCCAAATCACAGCTCAGACACCTCAGAGGAGCAAATAAAGATGAGTTTCAGARAATCAGTCATCTAATTAATTCAAGGTTGTTGTATTATGTAAATAGGTAAGATATCAGAGAGGGGAAAAAAGCCTTGAACTTGTTAACATTCACTCCTGCAAATATTGACATGGAATCCAGCAGGATTACTCCCCTGAGGGATGGTAAGTGCACACCTAAGTCTCTGTGGAATTTGGGCTTACATTTGTTGAATAAGCAGCTTTCTGAGAATTATTCATTTTGTTATATATTGCACCATCTCTAGGAACACTGGAATAGGAATATTACATTTGCATATTTGGATATTTGAAGGGATGGATTAGGAGACATCCCAGGAAAGAGGGTTTGGAGAAGAGGCAGAGACACATTCAATCTTCACATTTTCTGGACTGGGGCACTTTCCACCATCCCAGGTTGCTCCAGGCCTTGGGCACTTCCAGKGATGGAGCAGCCACAGCTTCTCTGGGCCTCCCCACCCTCACAGGAAGGATTTCTGTCCAACATCCCATCCAACCCTGCCCTCTGGCAATTTAAAACCATTCCCCCCCATTCTGTAACTCCATCCCTTGTCCAAGTCCTTTTCCAGCCCTCTTGCAGCCCTTTCAGGCCCTGGAAGGGGCTCTGAGCTCTCCCTTCTCTTCTCCAGGTGAGCACCACAGCCCATCCTTCCTCCAGAGATGCCCCAGCTCTCTGAGCATCTTCTTTTTGCAGACAAAGCACCACTAGAGGACAGTGGAAGCTAAAAAATGCCAGGCAGAGCCCAKGGTGCTGGGAAATAACGGGAGATGTGGAGGGATTTGCTCCAGGAGATTCTGTCTGTAAAGAGCTGCCCTGGCAGCGATCCCGGGCACAGCTGGAACATCCAACCGGAGAAATTCCCGTGGGGATGGAGGGGAAAGAGATTTCAGGGCGTGTTAAACGGGCTGGGATGGATGGAAATTCGGGGATGRGGAGCTGCCCCCCAGCCCAGCCCATCCACAGTCAGAGTTCAGAGCCCGACAACCGCTCCACGCCGGAATGTGATGGTTGTGACTCAGGAAAAAACATTAATCAGCCCTCAAAAGAGGTGCCAGCTGTTTCTCTGATTCCATTTACATCTCATTTGTAGTGTTTATCTAATAATCTTAGGTGCATTCCCAAACACGCTGAGAATACCCCAGAGTTTCAGTGACGGGTGAGTGAAAACAGGTTTAATTTTATGCTACCAATTCTGGCATTTCTTGGGATACAGATCGAGAAAAAAAACCAAAAACAAGCCAAAAAAAAAGGAAAATAGAAATACACATTTAAGGGATTATTTCAAGTGCCCTCCCAAATGAAGGAATCCCTCTCTCAGTGCTGAGGGCTCAGTTCACTCCTGGAACAAGAGTTACCTGTGAAATGTCCAACAGCAGCACCTTCATGACTAAGAGAGTGAGAAAAAATAAGAATGGAAGGAAACAGAAATGTAATCTAAGTTCATTATAACTCCAGTATACTATTATTAATAAAAATTTTCAAGGCAAGCTCTATTCCCACGTTCCTGTAACAGTTTTCAGTTTCAGTAGGTCTAGCCATGACTGTGAGATTCAAGTGTTGACCAGGAAGCCTGGCTGTGTGTCTCACACCTTAATCCACCAATTTCTGTGACCTTTCCAACATGCCCAGAAATGGGCATTATCCACTGCAGAAAACTCAATAATGATCCTCCCTCATCCCCACTTTTTTTTTTTTTTCCCTCCCCTCACAAAATTATTCCTCAGCAAATGCAGATGGTGCAAATCCAGATGGTGCAAAGGAGAGAAGAGCTGTCTGGCTCTGTGTGGGTGTCAGAGGACATGTCCTGCGTGCCTGTGGAGCTGCCAGCGAGGCAGATGTTTGTCATTATTGCCCACTCTCCAAACAGCAGCATTTCTTCCTCGCTGAGCACACGCAGAGAGCAGAAATCAGGCAGCACCTTCTCCTCCTCTGAAGCCACTCAGGCGTGTAATAAGTTGAATTTCATCTTGCTGATGAATCTTATTTTAGTTGCTGGGCATGACAGGGCGTTTCTTTGTTTCACAGTGAATGGAGACATCTGGCATCTGGCTTTGGCAGGGTGACTGAAAATCAGCTGTGGCTGACCAGTGTCTCTCCTGTTTCACCTCAATTTGCTGATGCTGGAGCCAGCCAGGCTTGCAGGCTCGGGCAGCAAAGCASCACTCAGGCTGYTCTMTTTTGCCTCAGACAGCTTTATCTCCYGTGGAGTAAAATGYTTCAGGGGYTYCTTATGATGCCTCAGGATTTCAGYTTCTCCATTTCMATGTCTCTSTAMCCCTGKRATTCTTCAGTGTTTAACTCCASACTCCACAGACAGTGCTGAGCTCCTGCTCTCCCATTTTCACACAAAACAATTCCTCTGCAGCCCCAAACTCAAGGACACCTCCCTGTGCCAGGCCCCAAGAGATGGAAACAAGAGAGAATTGGGGGAGCCAAGTTGGAGTTTTTGACTGCATTGGCTGCAGCTGCAATTGGAGGATTCAGCAAATCCCGATGTGCAAATGGACAAAAGTGAGAAAGGGTGAAAAAGCCGTGAGCCATTGTCCATTGTGGATGTGGGACTGCCCTGGATGGCCCTGAAGGCTCTGCCATGAACAGAACTGCTTTGGATTCTCTGAATTCTGTCCAACCTCTGGTTTAGGTAGCTGGATTTCAGCATCACTTTTGCCACTGAACGGTGCCAGCACTGTCCCACCCAACCTGTGAGCAAGGGGAAGATGCTCCAGCCACAGCCTCCAGCATTCCTGAGAGCCAAACCAGCACCCAGCCCTTCCCTGTCCCCCTGTCCCATCCCTGCAYTCACACAGAGAGGCTCCAGAGTGCTCTGACCCAGCTCTGACACCATTTGTAGTTTTTTTATGAGTTTCTGCAGCAGGCAAACGGCTGAGAATCATCCCCACCATCGGGGTTTAATGCTGAGACACCRCTGCTGTGCCAACCCCTCTGTAAGAGCTCTCTCCCTCCCTGATGAGCTGCTGCACTCCTGTTTTTGGCTGGGTTTCCCTTGGCAAGCCTGGCACAGCAATATCAGCTGGYACTGGCAGCTCTGCCCTGGCACAGYGCTGTTTTGGGGTTGTTTGCTGTTAACTAATCCATTTACTGCTGTACTGCAACACGRATCGCTTCTTTCACTCTCCAGCTCCGAGTGTTTATGAGACAAAGGCTCTCAGGAATCTTCCCCGAGACAAACCCTCACCCCTCAGGCTGCTCAGAGCATCCTCAGCACCCAAAAAACAAAGGCAGCTCAAGCACAACAATGCACACAATTATTAATGAGAATATTTTGCTTTTTAGTGAAAACTTGCACTAACAGCAGTGCTTCCACATCCCTGAAGTAACAGCAGCTCGTTACAGAGAGATTTTTCAGATTAAATCTGGGCTTTGCTGGCTTTTCTCTCTCTTACTTCCCTAATGTGATTGTTCTCCGTGACCCTAATATATGACAGTCATTTTAATGCTGGTAACTACCCTTTCCATTGCAGCAGGCAATAAATGCCAGAGATATTTAAAGATATCACCAGTCAGCCCTGATTCTGGAGCCATGAAGCAGTTCATGGTCCTTAAAATCCAGCTCCAGCAGTTTCCTGTGGGTGCAGTGTTCATCAGGAGGATTTGGGGGGGACCCTTGGCATTGCTGGTCCTGCAAATACAATTTATTGATCCCAGAACATCCCTGAAGTGTCTGTCAGCTCAGCTGCAGGCTGAGGGGGACAAATACCAATCAGAAATTCTGGAGAAGCATTAGAACTTTGTCTCCACTAGCTGTCACACGGATTGTGTTCACAAATTCACTGCGAGGAACGTCCTGCAAGCAAGGGGCTGGAGATTGTAAAGCCATGGTGATAGTGAGGATAGCACAGCCCAAAGCAGAGCACTCCCTGATCCTGGAGAAGAGTTGCTGAATGGAAAAGACACCATGGAAAGGAGAATTTGGTGTTTGAATTTTGGAGCCCCATCCTCCTGCCCTTCCAGGAGGAGCTGACCCTGAGCACCCTGAGAATCACCACTGAGGTGGGAACCCAATGCTGGAGCTCTGAGCACCGAATCTCCAGACTTCCTGCATAATCATGAAATTCAAATTGCTCCCTGACAACGCCTGGCTGTGCTGCATTCCAGCCCAAGCCCAGCAGTGTGAGCAGAGCTGACTTTTGTGCCACCTTGAATTTCAAATCCTCACCCACGGGAACACGGACCAGCAGAAAAACACAAAAAAACACAGAAATGCAGTTCAGAATTTGCCCAAACCTTGCATTTTGGCTCAGTTTTAAAGCCACTCCCTGTGACACTGGCAAATAAAGAGCTGCACAGGAAAAAAGAGCTTTCATCTTTGTGCTGGGCTCTTGATTTGTAGGAGTTTTGGGTAAATCTGTTTGGATGGGTAAGAAAAGCCAACAGCCAACCATCTGGGCTTGTGCTGCCTCTCGCCTTTTGTTGACATCAGCAGTCCTTGAAATGTTCCCAACAAAGCATAATTTCTTTTATTTTCCACACCTGGGTAATTAAAACAGGTATGCACTGAACACTGGGGCCCATTTTTAAAAGACATCATTTTCTCAAGCCATAAATGTAATTTGCTATCAAATTAAGTATTTCCACACCCCATTTCTCCAGCACTTCAGCATTTTAATTTGAAATACAGTTGATAAAAATTACTGTTTCCAGCAGCAGCCAGGTTTGGATTCAATTCTGAACTAAGTACTTGGCTTTTTTTTTTTAATTTTTTTTTTTTTTAACCTCAGTAGTTTATTGCCTGGGTGTGCAGCAGAGACAGTGAGAAACGGAAGAAAAAGCAATAAGAAGGGGAAAGGTGCCTCATAAAATGGAGAGAGGAGGGCAGGAAGATATGATTTGTTTTACAAGAGAGCTACCACTATAAGCCTTTCTCGGTAGAAATATCTGCTGTATGAAACTTGATTTTCAGCGCAGCATTTTGAAAGGAAGCCTGGTCAATTCAGAAGAAATAAGACATGATCCCTACAGCAAAACCATCACCTTAAAAAAATGTCCTGACTTAGAATTCTGCACAACTTGGTCACCTTGGCTGCGCTCACAGATCGCAGCTGAGACCCAAATAGTCAATAAATCACATGAGAAATCATTTCCTCTCCAAATTCCAAACAATGTACACATCTAGTGTGTCTTAATCAGACAAATTGTCCTGGAGACAGAAGTTAATAATTTAGGCAAAGAGGGGCTACAAAGGCTGAGTTTGGAGAGCTGATTTTCCCTTTGGGAGTGCAGAGTGAAGCAGCACCTTGATGTTAGAGCGACTTCTCTCCAATGACCAAACCACAGCGTGCAGCTGAAATTCAGAAATTCTCTGCTTTACTGGATTGTAACCCATCCAGATCTGTAGCTTAATGCATTTTTTTTTTTTTTATTATTTTTTTATTTCCAAAGCCCTAACTTCATTAGATTTATTTATGGCTGTGGTGGAATGGTTCCAAGGCAGTCCATAATTCACAGATCACTCGTGTAATAGGAGCCATTATCTGTCACATCAGCGCAGATGAAGCTGGCTTTGACCTGTGAATTACTGTCACAATAAACTCCACTCCTGCAGACACCACTGCCATTCTTGGGGGTGCAGTCTGTGTTGATTTGAAGTATTTTAGTGAGGGAAATGAGAAATTAAGAAGAGTCTTGGCTGCTACCAATCTTTGGCCTTGCTTGGAGATTTGTACTTCTAATAAACACATTTGAATATGCAAAAAGTAATGAGTTGCTGGGGGATAACAGCAAAAAATTCCTTGCTTGGCAGATGATTTACTGCCAAATATATGTTCGTGACAGAGGAGCACAAATGTGAGTTATATTTTTGACACTGGTGAAGAAAGGCAGAAAACAAAAAAAAAGGACAAAGAAAACGTGAAGAATAATTGAAGATAATGATGGTAATTTGTTTCCCCGTTCTGAGATAATTGATCCACACTGAAGAGGTAATTACAGAACGCTAAAGAGATTAAACATAAGGTCTGAGGCGCAGAGTGGAGACAAGAGAGAGCTGAGACACTGTAATTATGACATTTGGGGAGTCATAATATTTTGATGTTGGCCTTTCAAAATTCAGGGACAACGGCAGCACGGCGAGCATCATTTCAGCTGTCACATGCCTGCTCTTCCTCTCCCTCTCCCAATTTCTGTGACAGAGCTCCTGCTGCCAGAAGCAGCCAGTGAAACCCTGTAACAGTCCATAAGGTTGGGGACAGCAGCTCTGCTGCTCGGGGTGTGTTCCTTTGATACTGATCACACTTCAGAAAAGGCACTGAATTTTCTTAAGGCCTTTCTGAACCCTCAAGCCTTTCACTGTTTGTTTCCAGATATTTTTTCCCCCAGATGATCCCGATTTTTGGCCCCTGTGATGCGGTTTTGAGCTATTTCTGTCCCACCTGTAGGGTAGGGTGGAGTGTGACACGCAGGGCTGGGCTGTGCCAGCAGCCAGCAGATTTCAGCCTTCATTATCCTCTTTTTTTTTACCAGCTTTGGAAGAGCTCCTGGAACAGGGAAGGTCCYCATCCTGCCTGGAAAGGCTCTGGATATTCCTTGTTAGAGCACTGCAGACACGGGCAATGACAGCTGCTTGAACTGTTTAAAATAAAAATAAAATAAAATAAACCTTTTCCTGCTGTCAGCCAAGCAGCTGCTTAGCAAGGGTAGAAGGAATGACTCAGTTATAGAAATTCAAATTACAGGGAGGAAGAAAGACACCAATAAATAAATAAATAAGCACATACATACATACATACATACATACATACATACTGGCTATTTGCTATTAATATTTGCTATTAATATTAGCTATTAATTCTAATACTGTGCTAGTGTAGATTTTCTGTGTGAGACAACCTCTTTTCACTTTATTGAATAAAGAATACAGAATGCCAATTATAGAACACACCTGGGTTTCTTCATTTGATATTGTTTTTGGGGTTGTATATGTTTGTACCCCACTCAACTTACAAGCTCCTTGTCCCTCATTTTATAAAGCAGTCTGTAAATAAATCAGAGTGGAAATTATTCCTTTTCTGAGCCTGAACTTTCCTGGCCAACAAATTTCAAAAGAAGCAGGCTGAAAGGATATAACCCAACTGCTCAGGGAAAGAGAGTAAAATCTGGCAGATCTCCTACAGCCAGCACTGACAGACTTGGAACCCAACGAGCATTTCAGAACAAATCAAAAGTATTAAAACACAAAAATAAACCACAAAGAGATTTAAATGTATTCAACCTCCATGTGCATGGGAGAGGTGAAAGCTTTGCTCAATAATCCATGAAAGAAAGAAGGAGAGACCATGGAACAGGAGAAACCATGGAACAAACAAACCAGCCCTGAATTCCTGGCTCTGYCTGCTCCTTGGATAAGCTGAGCCATGAACTGAATTGTCTCARTGAGGTTTGAGCAGCTGCTCTGCTGGTCACCTTGAGGGCAGCTTTCATTCCATTCCATCCCATCAGCCCTGGTTAATCTTGGCTCCAGCTCCTTCTGTTCCTGCTTTTGGGTGCAGAGATAAGGAAAGAGCAGGTGGGTGAAGTTTTAAGCTCCTTTGGAGCTCTGTGCTTTGCTCACCTGATCCCCCCAGGCTTTGCTCACACTCTGCTCCCTCTCAGTGGGCACAACCAGCCCAGAAAAACAGAAAAACCCTCCTTTCACAGAGAAGGAGTGGGCACAGACCCCATAACACGCAAATCCTCAGATTTATCCTCAGGAGGCTGTTACCAACCTGCTGAAACCAAAAAAAAACCCAAAAAAACCCTCTCAGGATGAAAGAGCMTTGCTACTAATGAGAACAGACAAATAAGTAATAAAAGTACAGCTGAAAATGAAGCTGAAAATTTGCTTGAGGAGACAGGAGAATCAACTAAATTAAACCCCAGATCTGCTGTTATATTTCCTACAGAGTCAGTGCAGAAAGAACCCTTTAGGATCAATTTTGCCTCCAAACAATCACATTGCAGTTGTTCYTGCAGCAGCTCGTTCAAATATTTCCTTCCTCCCATGCTTCACTTAACCCAGAGATAGCTGAAACTCCCCCAAATWCTCTTTATCTAAGAGTTCCCTCAAACCTATCAAAAAGTCACAATGTTATAAAATCCAATTTGTTAAAAGCAAAGGTTCAGTCCATCGCTCAAGAAAGCGAAAATGTTGCACTTAAGAGAGGGGAAAACAGCACTGAAATAGATTAATGGGAGAAAGTAATGAAGGCAGGAAACAGCCCGGAACAAAAGGCCAAATTCTTCGTGTTAGACAGGAGGAGAAAGAAAACTGTAAGGCCATAGATAATCTGGTCAGTTGGAAACCRTAAGCAGATGCATCAGTGAAAGACCAGAGAACAGAATCTTTAAAAGTRGCTGCCAGCACCACAAAAAATAAAGTTTTTTGTTGAGCAGTGCAATTCATGAAGTTCTTTTTCCAGGTCTGGTGTGTTTTGAACCTCCCCCAGCTGCTGTTGTCCCCAGGTCCCTGCCATGGCCACTGTGACCACCTGGGCTGTCTTTAATGCCCCAAACCATGGGTGACAGCCTGGCTGAGCTCTGTCACCACCTCATGTACATCAAATCCTGCTCATAATGGAAGAATGGGGAGTTCATGCTCTACAGTCTTCAGCTTTGCTTCCAGAAATGCTCAGGAACCAAAGGGAAAGGTGAGGAGATGGGAAAGGTGAGGAGATGGGAAAGGTGAGGAGATGGGAAAGGTGAGGAGATGGGAAAGGTGAAGAGATGGGAAAGGTGAAGAGATGGGAAAGGTGTCCACCTTCTCTCCTTGCCTTGCTCCAGAAGCTTCAGGTGCTGAGGGTGAAGAACACCACGAGCGCAAATAACATTGCTTTAATCCTCAGCAGTGTCAAAATAACTGCAAAAAACAATTTCCTGACACTTGTCGGGGGAGAATAATCAACATTTGGATTTTGTTGACTTTTATAATCCTGCTCTTAAGAGAATTTTTTCCCCCTTTATTAACTAGGGAGAAGAAAGAAGAATAACTCACCATTGTACTGCACCAATGGATGGGGGCACAAACTAACTCCTGTTGTCAATGAGAAAATATTGCACCATTTCTTTTGGAGAGATCTCAAAATCCCCTTTGATTTTTGTTTTTTTAGGGAGAGATAAAATTCTCAGTGCACTGTGTAAGGAGTGAAATGGCTKCTTTTGAAATCCTGGAGAGGATAAAACCCCTTTGATACCAGGCATGCATTGGCCCTCTCTTCACCTCTCTGCCACCAGAGCTTTTTCTTGTTACCTGACTAAGAACTGTGTAAAGATTTATTAGAATTTTGCCAATTTTTTTCAATCATTGCTGTCCAACCAATCTCAGCAGTATCTGTGTCTCTCAATTACATGAGGGAAGATGCCACGCAGGTTCAGGCAGAGATGCACAAAACATTTCATGGTGTGTGGGTGCAATCTCAGGGATGAGGAGACAAAAAGGGAATTGCTGGAGATGTGTTCAAATGTTCAAATTCTTACTAACAAAACAGGAAACAACAGTTCTGCTTTTCTCTGGGCCAACCTATCTCCACCTTGTGTGAACTGTTTGACCTAAACCATCTAAGGACCCARAAATCAGGTTTTGCCATGCTTTATAATTAAAATTACTGCCCTTTAGCAGCGCTTTTCTTTTTACAGATGCTGGTTTAAACTAGTTTTGAAGTCAATGACTTTTGATTAAATCTATCCTATAAAATTTCAGCGTTTTTTTTTTTTCCAGAATAAGAGAAAGAAGACATTAGAGAAACACTTTTCTTTGGAGGGTGAACTCTCCAACCCTTGCAACCCAAGAGCCAAGGTGTATCTCTGATTTTTGTGGGATGCTCTCCTGCTCTCTTAAGTCCCCTCCACCAGCACAGACACTATCATTTCCTAATTAAAGCCCTGAGGCAGGAAAACAGTTACTGTGTGCTATAAACCACCCTGAAAAGCATTTAAACCATTTGAACACATATTCAAGGACCCTTCTGGATGAGGATGATTCCTTGAACTGGAGTGCTGAGCTGCAGCCCCTTCAACGCCTCCTCAGCACTGAAAAGGAGCTGAGGAGAGGGGATGATGATTGCCAGGGGTGACAGGACTCTTGTCAAAACCACATTGCACAGGGAAGTGTTGCTGATGTGCCTCAGCTTGTAAAAAAAAAATATAATTTTGCCTATTTCATGAACATTGAGGGCTGTATSATGAAGGAAGGAATTTCCTGCACTTGTTCTGTCTGATGCCCAAATTGGTGCTGCAATCCTGCAGAATGCACTGAGTTCTGCTGCTGAACTGGGGCACACTTAAAATACTTCTTAAAAAAAAATAAAACCTGTCTTACTGCTCTGTGTACCCCCAAGTAGGTCACTAATTAATCTAAAAATATTYATTCCCGGGTCAGGTCCGTAGTACTCTCTGCTTTGTGATAAATGCAAGTTCATATTCAAAGGCAATGTTTACATTCATCACATGAGCTAAGCCTGTCTGCAGCAATTAACAGTAATTTACATGCTGCCCATTATTACTCCAAATCGTATTTTTTTTCTTTATCATTAGCTAGCTAGGTCAATGAACACAAGGGCAACGTAGATCTTAGAACTCCCAGGAAAGCAGAGATTAGTTCCAAAACGCTTAAAACCCCCTAAATCACTGTCAGCTGCTCTACAGATTCCCAGAAAGGAAAGGAGGAGAAGTCATCATGTATGAACACACACACAAATAAGGTAATTGTGTTTTTCCCCCTCTCTCCCAGCGCTTCAGAGAGATCACAGGGAATAATTAGAACTATTTTTTAAATTCTGTCAAACGAGCCCAGTTTTGCTTCCAAGATTCAGCCCCGTGCTGCTGCTCTGAGGTGAATCTGTGGGATTATTGGGATGGGTGGGGATTGTCTGGGAGTGCCAGGGGAGTTGGGGTCTGAGAGGGAGAAGTTGTACCCAGATTCTGTAACTGATTACCAGGTGATGGGATGGTTTGGTTTCCTTGTAGGTTAAAGACAGTGAAGTCTTTGGGAAAATAGGGAAAATATCCCAGGAGTTTGGCACATCCATGTGCTCATGCCAAAAACATTCCAGGATTTTGGCACATCCATGTTCTCATCCTGAAAATATCCCAGAATTTGGCACATCCATGTGCTCATCCCAGAGTTCCCAAAAGGGCTGGAGGATCTCAGGTCTCCTCAGAGCACTGATTTCTCTCTGCCAGCTCTGAGGTGTGAGGTGTGGGCAGTTTAAGGGTCTAAAGCTCTTTGTGCCTGCTGCAGGCACTGGGGGAGATATTTCTTATTGTCCTACTCTGGACKGTTCTGATTTTTCTCYCTCAATTGCAGAAAAAAGAACCCAAATCAGCCACAGGTTTGTGCAGAGAGGAAGAGCAAGAAATCTGATTATATTTCCTCCTGTATTGAGCACTTCCTCCATCCCTCAGGATGATGTGCAGCTCTGTAACTTCTTCAGAGGTCAGAGATTTTGGAAGTTTTTTTTGGTTWGGACACTCTGTAGGGACCAAAATGCAGATTTTAGTCCTCTCTTCACATCTATTGTGATGCCACAGCCCTTCTTTCCTAACACGTCCCATTCCACCTAAAATTCATGTACTCAAAGCAAAGGTCAGTCAGGATAAACCTCTGTGCTTTGACCTTCACCTTTATGGGATTTTCTGGGAATTCCAGGGCAAACTTCTATCCCAGAAGAGCAGAATACTGTCCTGATGTTACTTAAAAYCATGGTATTGCAAGCACCTTGTAGGAACATGGAAAATAAACTGCCTCAATATAATTTGATCTATTTTTCCAATAACTTCGCTAATGAATATTTTATTTTCTCTACTGCTGGACTTAATTTGCTTGGAAGGCAATTGTCATTACATTAAGGAACAAACAGTTCACTAGACCTGAGGAGTGCAATAATTGATTTTTCAGCTGGGTGAATGAATTAAGAAATGGTTATTTTTATGTTCCAAGCCACATTAAAAAAAAAAAAAAAAAAAAAAAAAAAAAAAAAAAAAAAAAAAAAAAAAGGCTGGTGTGGGGTCTGAAATATTTCCCATGGAAAGACAGGTTTTGAGGTTTTCTGGTTCTCCAGGGAATTTTTTCTGTAGTAAATTTGGATCAATATCACCCTGCTGTGGTCAGTGTTGCTTTTCCAGTTGAGGTTGAGGTGTTTGTCACTCTTGGGACATGAGGAAGGCCAAGCTGGGCAAGTTCCTCTCCYAGAGAGYAAAACCACCCCTGGTGTCCCTGAAMCCAATGAAYACAATTTCTCAYCTGTCTGGACATCCCACAYGGCCACTGAATGAGGCATGGCTCAATTGATCTGGGCTCAGACGGGTTCAGAGCTTTACTCCTGATCCCTACACGTGTAAAACTCCCAGGTTTTAACACAGCTCACTGATTTCTGATCTCATGGCTGAATGATATCCTGATTAAAAAATGGGAGTTCTAATCTTCCTGAGCCTCCTTATGAAAGCAGAATATTCCAYGCAGCTTTGCAAGGATCTTTGATGTCCTCAGATGAAGAGCAATGAGCATTAAAATGACTCCATCACCAGCATAAAATTCCTGCTGCAGCCTCTCCAGCCCCTGAGCTGTGTTAAAGGCAATGACACTTGATTCATTGATGTAACTCTGTAAAAATGATCACATAGATGCAATTAAAAACACAGCTTTTATCAATTATGCAGTAGCATGTCATCTGTGCTCTACTAATTAGGAAGGGGAAGGAAAAAAAAGTTAMTGCCTGAAAATTAATTATGACAACGTTTCTATAGTGTTTAGAACCAAGTTATCAGAATTAAATATTTATGTCATTAAGGTTTTCGTTATGCATCYTAATGTGATTGCCTGAGTGAATTCACTGCAAGGTGCTCCAACACCCCCGAAATTCAGAATTTGGATTCTCCCATGAGCYGAAAATGCTGACAAGGTTGTATCTAAATGTGTCCTCAGACAAGAATCTTTTCTCCACACGGCAACTTGCACCTCATTTCAAGCTGCTGATGTGYCACAATGAACTCAGCAGAGAAGATGATTCTCTATTCAATAAAAGAGTGGTGTGAAAAGGTAAAGGCACTCAAATTGTTCCAAATCCAAGCTATGGATCATGGGTTAAATCCAGAATCTCCTCAGAGATGAAATGCTGCAGCATTTCAAGACTAAAAACTTTTTATGTTTAAGAGAATGAAGTTACATTTTTGAGAATTTTCCACTCACCTATTCATATTTTTCACACTCCCCTTCTAGCTTTTATTTGCCTGGATCCACCTTTCCTCATTCCATCTCTTTCAGCAGCCAGAACACAACTTTTAAACAGCATCCAAACGTTGCTGCTCCCCTTCTCTGGAGCAATCCAGCCCCGGGTGTTTATGTACAGCAGGTTCAGCTCCGGGCTGGGAAATTGGGTGATTGTTATTCAAGGCAAGAGAGCTCTGCTCTTTGCTGAAAGGTGAGGCCCTGACCCCACTCATCACAAAATGGGTTATTGTCTGCCCTTCACCCCGAGGKGTTCTTCACCTGCAAATTTTATCACAACT
Organism: Malurus melanocephalus; assembly: GCF_030028575.1. Lineage (NCBI taxonomy): Eukaryota > Metazoa > Chordata > Aves > Passeriformes > Maluridae > Malurus > Malurus melanocephalus. The sequence goes on along the minus strand of NW_026623330.1, from coordinate 338,498 downwards.
ATAAAATGCATCCGGCAGCAAGTAGGTTCTTCCAGGGCCATTTTTTCCTCCAGAAAAAAAATTTCCCCCTGATTTTTAATGCTCATCTTTTCCTACACCTGAGTTGAAGCTAATGAGACAAGTTTAGCTGTCCCAGCTTCATCATTCTGGACCCCACAAGCAGCRTTTTGTAACGAGCTCAGCACAAACAGCAAATGCACACGGATATAAAGGCTCTCTCCTGAAACAAATTCCACTTAAACACCGAGCAGTTCAGGCTGCCAAAAAGGCACTCAAATGTAGAAGTTGAAAAGGAAGGATGGTTTAAGAAATTATTTGAGGCTTCAGGAAAACACAGAAACATATGGTTAGTGCTAAATATTTGTACACATGACATGGCAAATGGAGATGTCTCACGGGTTTTGRAATTAGATATTTGGAGAGAAAGAGAAGATGAAAAGTACCACGGTGGGTCCCTTCTTAGTTTAGAAACAGACTTTTTTAAAGATGTGTTTGTCTTAAAACCTGGCTATTGGAATCCTTGGCTATTGGAATCCCAGGCGGAAATGGCCATTTGCAGATACAGCAAAATCCAAATTTGTCCTCCCTCAGTCCCCCTTTGAAATGTTACAATGCTGAGTGTGTGGAGGGGTCTTAGCTGCAAGGTTAGGAATATAAAGAAGACAGGATATAATTCTCCATTAATAATTTCCCAGAGGTTCAAACGTGGGGTTACATGTGTGGATTTGCACGAGCACATGTGTGGATGGGAAATATTTTCTGTTCAATTCCCAATATCCAACAGCCATGAGGTGCTTAGCAAAAGCAACAGGGAGAAAAATCAGCATCACAGGGTAAGTCAGCTGCCTGTTTATATGTTTTACTGACTGTTTACCACTTTTTACCACTGTTTACCACTTTACCACTTTTTACCACTGTTTAACTCCTTTAGGCTGCTGCAGCAGTATGGAATTATATAAAGGTTGCTGTGGGTGGATGGGTGCCTCATTAGCATGTCATTATAATATCAGCAGTCATTTCCTAACTGATATCAAATGGGATTTTCCTGGTCAAAAAAGTCAGGAGAAGGATTGACTCTTCCCAATGTCTTTAAATGGTGTTGACGTGTTTGCTCACCCATGACAAAGAATTGATCCAATGATAGCACAGAATGGGCAACTGAAGCGAGAGTGAGACTGGTGACAAATGGAACACCACAGAAATGGAAGTGAAATTAGAATTTTGGCTGTATTTAATCAATCCTGAGAAGCAGGAAGCACAATATATTGTATTCCATGMACATACTCACCTTGGCTGATGCCTTAKGATTTTTAGTTTCTATATTTTCATGTRTCTGTATTCTTGTACTTCTCYAGYACAGCACKAAAGCTGCTGYTCTCCCATSTTTAGACAAAACAATTCCTCTCTGAGCTGAATCCAAGGACACCTCGCTRCCTCAGAGCYCCAAAATATGGAAACAACAGAGAATTGGGGAGGGGGCAAGTTTGGGGTGATTGACATCATTCACCTGAAGRTRTCAWTGGAGAATTAAGATCCAATTTGTTAMTAAGGCAGAACTCATAAAAGGTGAAGATCTCGTGACTCRGTGTCCATTTTGGGTGTAGCCTCAGGAGGAGGCCTTGTCTGCCCTMATRTACCAGGGGGCCTGTTAGGCCTGGATTAAAGTTGTGTATTCTCATTTGCTTAAGTTTGTCCGGCCTCTATTTCAGATCAGCCTGATTGATAARGCATCTTGGKGAGTGGGATTTTTCTGGTTACATAAAGAACAGCCTGTCCTCACTTCTCCTCTGGAGCTCACTGGGGTTCATGTCACTGATTGTTTTTTGGGTATGCAATGGGTAGRGCCAGATCTGCCCTGCTGCTGCAGAGGGCACTGCCCTGCTGGGAGCACCCCACCACAACAGCTGCCACCAGCCAGTTGTCCCCAGAKCCTCATTTCACTAAACAGGGTGGTGAGAACAGTGTGACATTGCCCAAAGTGCCCTTCATCCCCACCTCCTGCWCTCCAGACTCTTGCTGAGCCACCCTCTCCTATTTCCAGCCCAAGCAACTTCTGGTATCACATTGTGGAAACAGCAGTGAATTATCTCGGGGTTAATTGTGCTTTTTCTTCCCCCCATCTCTTTTAAAAAAAAAATTTATGGAGAGACTAATGCTAYGGACGGCGAGGAATTTATAATTAAGCAGATGCCCATCGACATTTTTAAAGCAGAGCTTCTATTTGAAAAGCAATGAATATTTTCCCTATCCCACTTCAACAGATGTTCTGCCTAATCTACATTCACTCTACTCCCTGTCTTACCTTTGACCTTTCTTTTGAAGGCATTCAGAGAAGAGAATGTCAGTATTTATCTACCTGCTGCGCTTCCATCTGCCCGCGCGGCGCGCGGATAACCACAAATTATATTTTCTTTGTGGAAAATTTGAATGACAGAAGCGTTTCTAAGGCTTCACCCACACGGAATGATCGGATGCTATCTCCTTGTCTCGGAGGAATTACGCATCTCGTATCTGGACACCCAAACCAGGAGCAGCTGCCAAATGTGGATTTGTGTTTCCAGCGTCTCCGCCGAGACGTTTTTTCTTGGATGATTTTCCAGCACCCTTGTCTTACCCGTTTTCCTTGGCAGGGAAAATGAAGCTGGAAAGTTCATACTCGAGGCTTCAAAGTTCATACTGGAGGCTGCCACGAGGAATGCAGAGCAGCAAAAAGCTGTTTGAGAGAGGTGCCCTTTGGGAAGTGTTATTGGGATAATGACCTGCAAACCTGTTAAACTCTGCAGTTTAAACCCCAAGAAGCAGATCCTTCCCGTGGAACCATATTGAATCGTGGCCTGGCTTGGCACAAAAGGTTTTTGCTAAAATAATCTTGTCTAAATTCAGGATCTGTTTCCTCCAGAGTGGTTGTGCACGGATTTGAGACTGTCAGAAGGACCACCCAGGATGKGACATCTTAATATCTTGGAATTAATTCTGGTGGATGGGGTAGAACTGATGGAGCATTGATTTTGTCTTCAAGTGCTCAATTCTTTTTGAATTTAGGCAAATTTAGTGCCTGTGCCACCGRACAGGGCTGTGCAGCGTTGATAAGAGCTGCTCCAGCAGAATGTACAGCAGTGAAGTATAAACAGAGGGGATAACCTGATTCTGGTGTGTTTGTTAAAGGGCAGAAATAATTCAATGTTATTAAATTAAATTAAAGGGTAACCCTTTAGCTGGTCCAYGCTGGTGGAGAGCATGTTCCAGTTTAACCTCTGCCTCTGAGAGGGGTTGGGTGCTGGTTTAACAGAGGAAACACTCATCTCTGAACCAAGCTGGGGGAARCCAGGCTCTGGATGAGGGGAGAGGAAAAACCATTATCACACGTTATCCTTAATGCTCCACAGCCCATTCTGTGTGAGCACAGCCATCAATTCCTCACCCTGGCCAAATTCCAGCACTGGCAATTAAATCCTCCTGAATGTCTCCATTACAGTCTGAAGCATATTCCTGGTCACAGTGGGGCTGTGCAAAATTTTACATATCTATTTCTCTCCACTGGCTATAAAAAGAGAGTCTGGTCTAGTCTGGCTCCCTAAAATGCAGACATCTCATTTTTATGTGCAAATGTTAGGATAAATGAATCTCATCCCGAGCTCCTGGGAACAGAGAGGAGGAGAATCATGGCCAACATAATGAAAAGATTTACCCATAGCTGAGCCTGAAGACTGGAAGGGGAAAATCAGACAGGGGAAACTGGGAAAAGAGAAGAGCCCAACAGAAAAACCCAACTTTGGAACTCAGTTGTAATGACCTGGTGATGATTCATTACCTATTTACAAAAATAGGGAAATGTACAGTGAACTATGCAATCAATGTGTGCCCAATTAAAACACAAATCCATCTGCTTTTCATTTAATATCTGCCTGATTTTACAGGAAAAAAATGCAATTGGTACTAATAAAAGAGCTTGAAAATTAAGGGTTGGGTTAGCCAGTTCTTCTGCCCTTGGTATCACTGAGAGAATTACAGACATTATGTTGAATTTCTTCCTTTAGTCCATTAACAGTACAGGTTTCTGAAGGAGCTCATTTGTTAGGCTCAGGCACATCACAAGACCAAAATATTCATGATTCAATTATCTGAAGAGCTGYTGAAGGTCAGGGTGCCTCAGCAGGATGCACATTAAGGCAGGGAAGTGGGAACCAGGACCTTTCCCATCGTTCTGCAGACTTTGGGGTTTTTTTTTTTTTGTATCTATCCCAGGACTGAACTGTGTTGCTGAATTGAGGGGAATCTGGATACACTAAAAAATGTAGGGTTTTCCCTACTGCCCTTCAGGGTTGATTGCAGTCTAATTTTCCATTAATTTATTTTAAAAACCAAAAAGACTCTCTCACTCCTCAAAGTCTTGGTGCCTCCAGGTTTCAGAGCAATTTAAATCCATCCCTAAAATTGCAAGACCAGGAATCCCTTCCATTTGAAAGAAATAAATAAAATGCACCCCATAAACCCCACAATTCCCTGCATCACACCAAGAAACACAACCTCAACACCTCGACAGCATTAAAGATTTGGAGGATTTTTAAACATCAGTGTTGTGAGAAAATCCTGACCAAGACTTGCAGGGAGGGTATCAAAGGGAATGAATTAAATTTCTCTGCAGATTAGAGCATTATAAAGGAAATGACATGAAAGATGGTATTTCTAATCAGGGTAGAGTTGAAAACTATGTCAGAAATTAGTCATGATTTTTGAAAATCAGGCTTTCATTTCACTTGTGCCATCCAATAATTGGTGTTAACCTCTCCTCCTAACTGGACTGAACCCTGRAAATTGATCACTAATGGTGCTCCAGGCCCTCAATGGAAGTACATTAACAATGGTAATTTTGGCCAGGGATGAGCGCCATGGCCTCTGTTAATTTGGAGACTCCTTCTGCTTTTTGAAGTCAGTAGTTCTCTTGACTTCAGGGAAAATAAACCTGAGCTGCCTTTCCTGGCTATCACATGAGTTCAGTTCAAGAAGAAATCCAAACTCCCTGCCAAAAGCTAGTCCGAATTTCTGGAGTAAAACTAATGAGAAGAACATCCTGATGTCTGCATGTGATCTTTGCATACCCTGGTTTTGGGCAGCTCCAGGAAAAAACTGCATTCAGCGATTGGGTATTTATGACTTTTTTATAGTTATTTAGGAATGGCATTCCCTACCTTGGTCTCAGATTCATCTGTGCCAGGCTCTTGGCTTTCCCTGAGCCTCAGGYTCATCCCACTCTGTGAATTCTCAGGAATCTCTGTGCCCATTCCCTGCTGCAGAAATGGGGCAGGAGAGGGTTTTTCCTGTTTGGGTTGTGTGAGAGCAGAGGAAGATGGTGCTGCTCACTGCATTGTGACATTTATCAGGGCTGCTCTAAGCACCTGGGCACAAAAATAAAACCTTCCAGGCAGAGAAGGGAGTTGTTAGGAATGATGTTTGTGCATTTTCAGTGATGTGACAGAGCAAAAAGCTGATGAGGATGGCTCAGGGGAGGGAACAGAGATGAGCAGAGAGAAAACACTCATGGCTCCTCCAAGCTCGTTCCTGCTCCACTCCTCCTCATCCTCTCAGCTCCTGGCTCATGGTAAAGGTTTGCCTGACACCTTGGGTACTCCCAATTTTCTAGAGTGAAAGGGTAAATCCACAGAGACAACACACCCCAGCCAAGGAGAGGGCAGAGGAGCTGCTCCCCGAGCTCTCCCTGTCACACCAAGCTGGAAACAGCCCCAGCAGTCCAGGCTGGAGGTGTGATTGATGCCTTAGGATTTTTAGTTTCTATATTTTCATGCGTCTGTATTCTTGTACTTCTCTAGTACAGCATTAAAAACTACCATTCTTGCATCTTTAGACAAAACAATTCCTCTCTGAGGAATTGAATTCTGAGCCTGAATCAAGGACACCTCGCTGCCTCAGAGCCCCAAAATATGGAAACAACAGAGAATTGGGGGGAGCAAGTTTGGGGTGGTGATATCATCACCTGTAAAGATCATTGGAGAATTAAGACCCAATATGTTCATAAGGCAGAACTGATAAAAGGAGAAGATCTCGTGACTCGGGGTCCATTTTGGGCGTAGCCTCAGGATGAGGCCTTGTCTACCCTAATGTACCAGGGGGCCTGTTAGGCCTGGATTAAATTTGTCTATTCTTATTCTCTTAAGTTTGTCTGGCTCTGTTTCAGATCAGCCTGATTGATAAGGCTGATGCGTGCTCATTCTGTGTGAATTTTGCCCCTGAATTGCTGCAGAGCCCGTGCAGCCACAGTCAGAGCAGCACCTGCTCCTGAAGGATCACGGCAGAGCTTTCAGCCTTTCCAAAGTTCACATTTCAGACCCAAAACGGGTCAGACCTGCCAGTGCTGCCTGTCCCCACGGTAATGAAACCCCTGCCATTTTRCTGCACTCAGGAATCCTGACAGAGTGGCAATTTGGGATGAACTGKGTTCATTTGAGACAGCAGCCAGCTGGAGTTATTTTGGATAAAAGACTGCAGTGCTCAGGGTAGTTAAAGGAGGGACAAGAAGAAGAAAGAAGGTGAGGATAAACATAAAAAAAGCAGGAAAAGCATCCCAGGGAAATTATTCTATCACACTCATCAAATTTAGATCAGGTTGATCAATAGAGTTAATTTTGAAGTACCTTGGCTTAACTTTCAGGTGAGACCTACCTTGAGGGATTTTTGGTGCTACAAACACTGCAGGTCCCTGGCAAAACCCAAATCAGCACCCCCTGGGACAAAATTTCACCAGAAATTAAAATGAATAACAATTTAAATATCAGTTTAAACCATGTAAAACTTCACTAAAAAGGTATGGAGAAAAGTATTTTTTGTACTTGATACTGAGAGATTCCCCTGCAGCCCTCAGCACCTTTCCCCTTTGCTTTTCTCCTTGAGAACTGCGTGGCAAAGCTCTAAAAAAGAAAGAGTTAGATGTGTGCCACGGGATAAAAAAAAAAAAAAAAGGAAAGGTGATAATAAAAGAGCTTAATTTTTATGGACTCCACGAGAGGTTCTGATTCCATCAATTCTGAGTTTAAACAACACGAAAATGGCCCAACCCAGGAGTAAATCCCCTCGGAGAGCAGCCTTTGGAGTCAATTTTTCATCTTAGCCTTCCTAGCCGGAGACATCCCACATAAATAAACATGTGCAAGTTATTGCCAGCATGCTCTGCTTTATTAATTTTGTGTAGAGCATGCTGGCTTTTGGGGAGGTTAATTTCCTGAACTGAGGAGAAAATGGCACTTCACCAATTTGAAAGTAAATAATGGCGTGGATAGCTCGGTTCATTATTTTTAACTCTGTGGAGTTTTTTGCGGGCTCCAGGAGGTTTTTTTCACTCCTTGTGTGTGGGGTGTGTTACACCAGGTTACACAGGAATTAATGGTTGTTTAAAAGCAGCAGCACCTTCTTCAGGTCCTTGTAAAAAGAGCTGAGATAATCCTGGAATGTCAATCCTACAGGTGGAATAAAAACCACTTAAATACCACTAAAAAGCAAATAATTTTCTCTGCTTTCGAGAAAATATCTTAAAATTTGGCAACAATTGGAGTAAAAACCACTAAAATACCACATTGTTTTCGAGAAAATGATATTAAAATATGGCAGCAGTTGGAGTAAAAAMCACTAAAATACCACATTGCCTTCGAGAAAATATTCTTAAAATTTGGCAATTTTAAGAGCTGCTAGACCTCAGGGATATCACATTTTTGCTGCCTCTTCTGGTCTTTAATGCTGGTGATTGATACACGGATTTTGTTTCGGGATTTTCTGTATGTGAAGTTGTTTATTGGCAAGAAGTTTTGTATTTTTATAAGAATTTAAATAATTAATAAATAGTTTTCATTTGTATATAATATACAGAATGGATAAAGTTTGGTGTTTTTTTGGCTTTCTTTTTCTTATTTTAAATGCTTTTTGGGAGTTTTCATGAATTGATTTTTTTGTATTTAATTGTAATTTTTTTTTAGAGTTTTTTGTTTATTAAAGCAAACAGATTTTTGCAGTTCGAGGCCTGCATTCTCACACTTTAACATTAAAAACCCCTTAGGAATGAGAAGCAGCCCTGAGTGCCCAGTTTTTCTGTTGAGGTCCCCAGGAACGTGGAACCAGAGCACAAAACCCAAAATTCCAATTTGGTTTGGAGAAATGGGAAAACACCACGAGTCCATATGGCACTGGAAATCCTGATGCAAACTGGATTTAAACCCAGTCTGTTGATTCAAAGGCATATGGAAGCTACAGGGCTTTGACAGTATCACTTGACTAGGGCTATTTCAGAATCCAGGCAAAAAAACAGATGGCAGCAGTTCTGGGGTTTTGAAACATATGCTGGGAAACATAATTTTAAAGTCTATTTATTAACAGTAGGGTTAATTTCACTGGAATTCMTAATGATGCCGTCCGTGTGTTTTTTAGAAAACTTGTGGTGTGAAAATTTACAGTTGTGCAAATCTATGGCTCCAGAATTGTTTTCCACAGATCAAAAATTTGATAGGAATTTTAAATAATGCTCCTTTCAATCTGCGTTTCTGTCTGTCTTGGAACAGACAAGATTAGAGGAATAATGTAAATTGGAAACCGTTTAAAATTCATGTGTCATTTCGAGTTTGCAATAATCTTTTCATCATCTTAACTAATGTCAGGTGATAGTCAAAAGTACATTAATTTATCTGTCTTAGCAAAATGTTTAACATAGATAATGGATGAAAGAGAAAATATTATCTGGCTGACATGATGCAAAAATGTCATTCTGTTCTTCTCTGTGCAGATGGTTTTTCACTTCCCACGGTGTTTCTCTGTGGAAAATCTGTTGTGTTCTTGGTATTTAATTTGCCTTTTCGATGCAGTTTTCTCAATTAAATCTCACACAGATGATGCAGTCATTTATATTCAGAGGATCAGCCTTCCTGCTCTTATTGGATAAACTCTAATGCAATCCATGGGGTTCAGATTTAGCTGCATGATATTAATTAATTTTCAATTTAGATAAATGTTTCCTCCGTGTGGATCAAAAGGTAGATTTGGCCCCCAGGTCTGAAGCCCACGAGGAGAGCACATTTTGGGTGACTTGGCTGGGGTTTTACTGAGCCAGGGGGAATCCAGGTGAGGGAGGATGGGAGAGGTGGATCCAATAATTAATTATTCTGTATAACAGGAATTGGCTCCACTCTCTCAGCCTGCCCTGTGCCAACCCTGCCCTCTGACCACTCATTAAAGTGATTTTTTTGTGACAAGGACATTTTCATCCCAACKCTGACTCGTTGAAAGGGGATTTGTACCTGGTGTTGGGTATGAAAATGGTGTGAAAAAGAGAAATAAATCTGTGAGAAAACCTTCATTTTCCACCTTGCAGCTTTTGCCTGAATAATTCAAGAACCCCTCTCCTCTTCTAGGCCCTCTCTTCATTCAGGGAAGAGCAGGGAGTAAACAGGAACTCAACCCTGGTGCCTGACCTTGCAACCCAAACAATTGTTTTTAACTCCTTTCTACTTAAAACAGAATTGCCCATGCAGCTGCTGTCAGCAGCTAAAGAGAATCGTGAAACCTGACAGTTCATCCTGAATGGAAGCAATGAGCCAATTTAACCTTGGTGTTCTCTTGATCAGGCTTTGGATGCCAGGGAATTCAGCTCCATGTCCTTCACAGAGCACAGGGAAAGTCTTTGTTAAACTAAGGGTCTGGGCCATGGGACCAAGAGATTTTTTTTAAATTTCTCTCTAAACCAAGGGAAAATCTGCTGGGTCTTTGTTAAACTCAGGGTCTGGGCCATAGGACCAAATGCTTTTTTTCCATTTTTCTCTAAACCAAGAGAAAATCTGCCAGGTCTTTGTTAAACTCACGGTCTGGGCCATGGGACCAAGAGATTTTTTTCCAATTTCTCTCTAAACCAAGAGAAAATCTGCCAGGTCTTTGTTAAACTCAGGGTCTGGGCCATGGGACCAAGAGCTTTTTTTTCTATTTTTCTCTAAACCAAGGGAAAATCTGCCAGGTCTTTGTTAAACTCAGGGTCTGGGCCACAGGACCAAGAGATTCTTTTTTTAAATTTCTCTCTAAACCAAGGGAAAATCTGCCAGGTCTTTGTTAAACTCAGGGCCTGGGCCATGGGACCAAGAGCTTTTTTTCCATTTCTCTCTAAACCAAGGGAAAATCTGCCAGCTGCCATGGTGCCTGTGATTTCCATGGCCACAATGAGGACCAGCAGGGCCGGTTCCATCCTCTTTAGATCGTGTACGGGGATGACACAGCAGGTTAAACATCACACTCCTGACTTTAAAGTTGTACCTAATCCCCTTCTGTGCCATATGAAACAAAAAACTCGTTGTGAGGATGGGAAAGGGGAAGGTGTTTCCTCTCTCCCTTCATTTCCACAACGTTTGCAAAACGTCGAGCTCCCCCTTTGCCCCTCGAGCGCGAATTCAAAGGCGATCATCCTAAAAGACATCCTGTAATTTGTTTTATCTATTTACAGAAGGATTTGTTTTTCTCTCTCTGACTTTGAGTTATTCATAAGGCATTCATTTACATGGCTATCTGCATATAAAATATTACCACTGGAGAGCAGCGCGGTGGAGAGCGAATATGGATTTCTGAGCCTTATCATCGTGCGTCTCTCATATCAGGTGYTCATTTAGACAGAACTCATTGTATATTATTCTCCTGTGACAACATTAACCGGCCTCCGACTTTCCAGGGCTTGTTATCATTTCCAGAGTGTAAAAAAAAAAAAAAAAAACCTCAAGGACTTGAAAGGACAGGCAGGAAAGTTTGCAGAACATTTCGTTAATTTGTGGGGGAATTCGACTGACTGTAAGTGTCATGTCTTTGCTGTGAGGACTGAGAACATCTGCCAAATATAATACTGCTCTCTTCCCTCACAGCCTGGCTCCTCTTCTTTTTGACATTGAGGGACTCACCCTTAACTCACACTGCCTCAGCCTGAAGAGGCAACTATGTRCATTTACCTGAAGCTTAAATTTCAATTTGTATCGGGATGTCAGTCATCAGATAAATCCAGACACTGAGGAAAGTGAATAATAAATAGCGGTGTGGGCCAAGAGAGAATAGGAAATGCCAACAATAACTCCTTTCTAATCTATCCCTGCTCCTGTGATGCTCTGGCTGTTATTTCTAGTGGACTTCCCCGTTCCTTGTAGCCAGAATGACAGCAAATCACACTCAGGGGTGGTAATGGCTGAATCTTTCCTCTGCCCGAGGGAGTTGTCTCAGAAAAGCATTCAAATGTACGGGTGACACTTGTYCAAATGATATAATAAGCTCTGGGGTTTGTCAAATTGATGTGGAAATACCATGGGGCCTCTCTTGGGCTGACTCACCATCTCACCTTTGCATTTCCAGCCCCTGCTTGGCTCTCCAAAGACAAATGAAATCTCAGGGTACGGTGGGTGGCTGGGAGTGTAACCATCACCATGATAATGTCCCAGACACATCACCTTTTTATCTGGATGACACCATCCAGACCAATTTATGCTGTAAACCATCTGGAAAGCATGTGGAGCTGACCACAAACAGTGCTGGGCTGTGCAAGTGCAGAGAAAACCCAGAACACAGCGCTCCAAAGGGGCTGCAGGGGCATCCAGAGGGGTCTGGCCACCTTTGCTGTGTTTAGCAACATCATTTTGCACAGATTGCTCTGGGATTGTCGGACCCCACAACAAGCAATGTGAATCCAGATGGATCTGAGTTTGGATGAGGATTGAGAAACACGAGATCAATGTAGAATCACTTTCCATGCTTCTGGAAACTGTCCATGAAGTCTCTTTCACCCTGTTTTCTCCTGCTGCAGAGCGTTAAATCACCATTTTGCTCATTTTCTGTTAGTTTTCCTTAAATTAAGTGAATTGCACCATTCTCAGCAATCCTGTTCACGTCTCAGCACTGCCCTGATCCTCGGTGCTCTGTGAGGTTTGAGCCTGTTATTTTAAGAATAATTTTATTAAAAAAACACCCCCGGATTGATGATGTTCTTTTATCCATTTCATGGCGCTCAGAGGTTCTTATCTACSCCTTGTTGATTAAATGTGATCAGGCACGTCGAACTATAACATCTCCTTTAGAATTCATTGCAATAAGAACAATGCAAATATGTGCTTAAGGTGTCCCAGCCTGTGAATTATGGCCCTGATGGGCTGTAATGTCTTCTTTAAAGTGATAAAGTGAGTGAGGGAATTAGCAGGAGTGTGAACTTTGAGAAAAGAGCAGCTGTATCACTGTCACTGCAGAGTTAATTCAACAACAAGGAAAGTGCCCTGGATTCTTTTTAATTTTCTCTGCTCTTTCCAGTGCTCTTTTAAAAAAAAAAAAATTGAATTTCACCATCTCTTTTGGAGTTGCCTCCCTGTCTCTGCTGACATTTCAGAGAGCCAATGGATCAAGCTCAGGGTTTGTGCCTCATTTTCTGACTGTTAGCTCTGAACAGTTCATCTTCAGTGAGACCATAAAAATCACACTGAAAATTGGTGAGCATGCTCGAGACAGACCTCAGACATGTTTTCAATTCAAAAACACCAATTTACRCATTGAGCCAGTAACTTCAGATAAAAAAGGAACTGTCACAGACACAAAAATCATGATCTGATGTATTATTTCCAACAGCATTTGTGTTTGCAGACACAAATAAGCTCATCAGAGCAGAACCCCATAATAATTTTCCCACACTGCTTCTAAATTTCTCATATTAGAAATAGCTATATCACCAGAAATAAAGTTTTAAATGTTTTCCAGCTCTCTGATTCCCCTAATTTCACAAAGCACTGCCGAGTTTTCCAAAATCCATAGATTAGAAATAGTTTTTATAAAATACATTAAGATCTAAATGTGGGGGATTTAGAGAATAAAAATGCACTTCTGGGCTTGTTATCTCCATAACATTCTTATTCTGCAGCACTTCATCTTTAAATAACACTTGTAGAACAAAGATCTGAGACCAAGTTAAAATTGCTGCAAAGAGGGAAATAATACCAAAAATAGGAAAAACTTCCAGAAATAGGAAAAAATACCAGAAATAGGAAAAAATACCAGAAATAGGAAAAAATACCAGAAATAGGAAAAAACACCAGGATCAGTCTTCCCTCAAATGCTGCCACAGGAAGTTTTTAACAACTGAGCAGCTGCCAGAGGGAGATGGAAATTTGAGCAAGGGACTCAGTGCAGGACAAGTTCCCTTAACAATTTTTGACTGAAGAATGGCAAAGTCTCTGTAATTCCAATCCTTCACCAGCAACTGCGAAAAGCGGTGATTACCTGAATAAACTCAGGATAATAAATGCCTGTTCAAGCTCCAATGATGGCAGAACTGCATCAAATGAATTCCAGTCAATGAGTGCATTTTTGGCACGTTTTCAGAACGATCAACTCCGTTTCATCACGGTTTTTCCTCAGTCCTTTTGGAAGGTTTGAATTCCCGACCATCGGGTTTGACCAGGCTCGAATATTTGGCTGGAAGAAGGAAGAAGCAGCAGCAGGATTTCTGTRTGCCACTGAGCACTTCCATCTGCTCACATATGACTTGTCTCAGCAGACATATGGTCGCCCCCGGACGCCTGTCCAGGGCAGCAAATGTGGGTGGGTGCTCAAATTCAACATCCACCAGCGATAATAACGAGTCTGAGATGAGTAATAGACCAAAATCCTGCTCCTTCCCCACGGATTYGTGCATTTTTGGCTGTGCTGGAGAGATTCCCACTTCCCTCGGGCCCACATCTGCTATTCTGAAKGGCTGGGAAGGGTCTGGCCTTGTGTTTTAAAATATAAGACAGGTCCCTTTAATAGGTTGAAAATGAGGACATTTATCCTGGGAATGGGGCTGTCACAATGAGCGCTGTGTACATGGACACGCAGCAATCTGTTACGTGATCCTTCAAGTGTTTGTCAACAGAGAAGCGATTTTAGAGGAGAAAAAAAGGAAAGAAAAAAACATTGGAAGGCTCTTGGCCCAGTCCCTGCCACCTGGGCAGCAAGGCAAGCGAAAAGTTTGGAGAAATCCATGGAAATCTCTGCTCTGACACCATCGCATCACCTTCCCACAAGCTGCATCTGACAGCAAATCAACCAAATGCCACYGACCTTCAGTGCACCAAAATAACAGCTGTGACTCCTATTTGCCCACCCATGAGCAATCTSAACAGATTTTCTCTGGGAAAACCATCACTAACCCCCCTGGACAAGGGAGTTTCTGGCAGATAACACGTGTGATCATCTCTTTAAAACATGCTGTGGTAATTCGGGGTCTGACTTTTCCTGCATCGCCTGCATGAGGCTGCTGGGACCAGCTATGGCCATTATTTCTTCCTCCTGAATGAATTTAATGCATGGCCCAGGTTCCTGAGTTATTTTTGTTGACAGTCTCACTTCAGGCTGTGAAGAAGCAGGTGATGAAAGCAACACAGGATTATTTCACAATTTTCCAGTTCCTGTGCTTGTGCAACTTGTGTGTCAGTCTTTTAGCTCACACTTTTGCATATTGCAGCAGCTGCTACAAAGCACAAAAAGGAGCTTAAGAGGAAAAAAAAAAAATCAAAAATCCAACATCAACCAAGAAGAAATCCCTCTTTTGTGCATATATAAAGAGTTAATGGTTCTTGGATTTACAGAAATCCTCCTGTCAGTCTGTGGTTTCTCCAGTGGAGAAACCTTTTGATTCCTTGCAATTCCTTCAATTCAATTCCTTGCAATCCTTCAGCTGCCTAATGAACCATTCCATCAGGTGGAAATGAGTTTCCCCACTCTAACCTGGCTTTCCTTAAGCTTTAATGGGAGCAGTTAATGAATGGGAACACCCTGAGTTTCCTGCTGTCCAAGAAGGGTTCCTCCAGCAGGTGACCCAGCAGTGACCACTGCGAGCAGAGCTTGAGGAAGGAGAATCCCCGAAAAAATGAGGGCTGTGGACACTTTGGATCCATCCTGGCATCCTCCTCCTCTGGTGTGGGCAGAGCTCCATTCATGCCTGGCCAAGGATCTCAGTGAGAAAAGGGAAAGAGGMGGCTTTGGTGTGAAACAGCCCAGTTAAAACCATCAGCAGAACAGCTAGCCTGGAACAGGCCAACAGATTTATTCACCAGCAGGAGACAGCACAAGGATGCTCAGATTTATCGCTCCAAACACCCTCATTATTCAGTGTGCAGAGAGCCTTCTTGTCTCACAGTTAGCAAAACAAAATTACAAATTAATAGCCATATATTTCCCACCGTGTCCTGGATCTATCAGCCCRTTCCCCCTGTGCTGTAATTTTATTTTGGTGCTTAGCATATGGGGATGAAAAAAAAGGGCAAACTCTCAAATTACACATATTTTATCTGTATTCTCCAACACAGATTTTCACTGTGTGTTAAATTATTGAAGGAATATATATATTTTTTATTATTTTTTAAGAATCAGTGACATTGAAGGAAACAAGAAGACATTTGGCTTGTACCTTTGAATCTGGGTTGCTTTCTTCTTAACTTTTCAGATAAGTTTTGGATTTGAAGAGGAAGGAACAGCTCCTGCATGTGTTTGTAAAAGGCAGCAATCCCAGCTGGGTGGAAGTGGAGGATGCACAAAAAAAACTCCCATGGGTAGAAATTTGTGTCCTTTCAGAACTCCATGGGTAAAACATAACTCAGGAAATCTGTGTTGTCTTATAAATGTATCATGAACTATAATAATTAATGGCAATATTTTAATTTGGTTAAATTAAATTCAAAGTTGAAGCTCAGATTCAAACCTCTCTGATGACAGGAATGTAATGCAGAATGAGGTGTAAAATCCCCATTTTTATCCAGATTCACGTATTCATCTCAAGGCTACCCCTGCTGAAAACATTGGGAATCCCTCTTAAGATCAGCTTTTCCATTCCAGCTTATCCATTATTATCCAATCCATATTATGAGTAGCTTTCAAAGGTTCAGCAAAACCAGGTTTTGTTGGAGATAAAAAGCCTGATCTCAGCCTTTTTAAAATAAAAACAAACTATGACTCACCTCCCCAAAGCSAGTGGATTACACATAAGAAAAAAGAGATAAGAAAGGTGATTTTGCCTTCAAAATGATTCACTTTAAAGGTCCACAGCACGTGCCAGAGATCTCTGTAAGCTTCCTTTGGCAATTAATTCCTGYTTGATGGCTCACAGCCTTTGAAACCCACCCTTCCCTGGGCACAGGATTTTTGGGAGTGTTGCCTGGAAGACACATCCATGAGCAAAGGCTGCCTGTGGTGGAAGTGGAATTACAAGGGTGGAATTGAGGTGGAAAACKTTGCTTTTAAATCCAAATGTGGTGCTTGAGATGACCATGAGGAGACCACGAGCCCTCGGCCTGTCATAGAGTCCAAGTAAGGACAACTCTTGGTTATTTGAGTGCAAACATCTCCTTTTGATTGGTCAGAAATTAAGAGAACTGTGAGAAAACCTACTAGAAAAAGAGCAATGTAACTTAGGGACATTTCAAAGGATGATTCAAGAAGTTCTCTGTGCACGGAACAGGGAATGGATGTCCTGCAGCTGGGCACTGTGACACTATCAACCAACCTCCTTACAGCCACATCAAAAAGCAAAATCTCAGGTGGGCAGAGCCTGGACTGCTGTAAATAATGTTTATTTTTTGAGATCAAACAGCCTGAACACGAGGGCAGCTGTAGCAGGGTGGGAAGAAGGTTGGCTTTGCCCGAGATCCTCGTTTGGGAGGTGGCCAGAGCTGCAGATGGTTCATACAGCCCTGACGGCTCCTCGGCAGCTCCAGAGCCAGGTATTTCCAGAAATAACACACACTGATAGTCATCATCCTCCTGGGATGGGTGCATTTATCTTTAACCAGTGGAGAATGCTGAGGCAAGAGCATGTGGACACCGGGATCGTGATAATTCCCTGCTGTGCTCCTCAGGAGCCCGGAGCTCCAGGATTTCTGCTCTCTTTTAACCCAAACTGGATTATTCTTCCAGAAACTCATGCAGGGCTTGGGTTAAACTAAACCCCAAAAGCAGTTCAAACCAACACGAACATTTTGCTCATTTTTCTGTAAATCTCTGTTTTCCAAACCATGAGAAGCTCTCCCAGACTCCACATCCCACCAGCCTGTCAATAGATGTCACACTTGTGCTTCTGCTCCCATCTCCTGGAGCACTCTATGCCAGGGGAGTGCAGGGCAGCAGCACGACACAAATTACTTGAATGCACTGCCTTTATGTAATAAAACCAAATCCGGGAGAGATTTGATCTTCTGTAGGTTTTACACCGTGCATTCCCGGAAAGTATCGAACACATCGAGGGGAAGGGGGAGGAGCAGCAGTGGGATCTTCTCTTGCAAGGCAAAAGTTCATTTTGCCCTACAGTTCACCAGTTTATAACTGTACATCTGCTTGTTTTGGAGAGCAAATGAATATTACATGAATTTTTGTATTCTGTGGCTAAATGCTCTTTTTTTTTTTTTTTTTTTTGGTAATAAATACAAGGCTGGGGGGAAGCCAAACTATATGCGTTGAATGAACAAATAGCAACAGATGAAGATATTTGCACTAGGTTTTTTTTCCTCAGGCAGAGAAATACAGAAAACCAACCTCATTTAATGCCTTAGTACAGAAAAAAACATAGGTTCTGATTACAGGTGTCCTAATTCTCAGATCTGCATGCAGATCTGCAAAGGGCATGATTCATGGAAAAAAAAACCTAGGAGAGGCTTTTTCCTGAGCTGCAGCTTTTGCTAATGGTCATGTTAGAAAACCAGAARGAATGTCTTTAGTCTTATTTGGAAAGAAATAATAATTCAGAGTTGTTCCCTGTCTACACATCTGTCTGTCAACGCATATAAATCAACCRGGCATGCAGGAGAGAGTCAGCATTAGCAAGAGTTTTCAAGACAGGGAAAAACCATCAGGTTTTGAATTACCCAGTCAGTATTTGTGGGATTTGAGACGGCAGTGCTGGATTCTGAACTGTGGCAGTGCCTGTTGAATGGCTGCTGTCACTGGGAGGAGAGGAATGGAGACCTCTGGGTGCTCTGCTGGCCAGGATCCATTTGGGGTGTCCTCAA
Source organism: Malurus melanocephalus (assembly GCF_030028575.1). Lineage (NCBI taxonomy): Eukaryota > Metazoa > Chordata > Aves > Passeriformes > Maluridae > Malurus > Malurus melanocephalus. The sequence continues at coordinate 320,463 of NW_026623330.1, read as the reverse complement.
TCCTACTGGGATCCATTTGGGGTGTTCTCAATCCTACTGGATCCATTTGGGGTGTCCTCAATCCTACTGGGATCCATTTGGGGTGTTCTCAATCCTACTGGGATCCATTTGGGGTGTTCTCAATCCCATTGGGGTCCATTTGGGGTGTTCTCAATCCTATTGGGGTCCATTTGGGGTGTTTTCAATCCTACTGGGATCCATTTGGGGTGTTCTCAATCCCATTGGGATCCATTTGGGGTGTTCTCAATCCCATTGGGATCCATTTGGGGTGTTCAATCCCATTGCTGCAGCATTCCTGGCTCTCTCTGGAGCCCCAAGCCCTGTGTCCCTGCACAGCCACAGCAAACTGAACCATACCAGTTCCAGGGGCTGCAGGGCTCATCACCTTTCCATGGGCCAAGTTCAGCTGCTGAAACACTTCAGGGTGATTTTATTCCATAGTCKAAGGGAGGAACAGGCCTGAAATTGGTCTGATTTTATACCAAGCGAGATCCACCTTCCACTGTAAACCATTCCAGAAACAGAACCAGGCAAAAACCCGGTTTTCATCCACTGAAATATTTTGAGATCTGATTTTGAGCAAACTACGAAGTTCCCTCAACACAACAGTTTTGACCAGCTCTGTTCCCTGTGAAACAATTCCTGCAGGCAGTAAAGCTCCTGGAAAGTTAACTGAACTCATTTCTGATTTGCACTCATCAATAGGCTCGTTCACTTAGATTAACGATGAATAATTCATTGTTACTAGCAGCAGCACAGTGTGCAAAGCAGGAAAAAAAATCAGCTTTCAGAACCCAGGATGAATGGAGAGTCAGGAAAAGGAGCAACTGGAAACTCATCTTATTCAGCAAATGTCAGGAATGAACATGGCAGCTGTTTGAAGGATGTGTTGTGGTCCTTGATGAGCACAAAAACTTGTTCAGAACTTCTGTGTCCCCCAGGAGTAATCCTGATGGCAAAAAAGCTCCCCCAGCAGGGGTACCCAGTGCTGCCCTCTCCAAAAACACGGAGCTAAAACCCCAGGGGTGCCCCTAAATCTGCAAATAGGAAGGGGAAGAACTGTGCAGAGCCTTCTTCCCTTTGATTAACAAAAAAATATTGAGTGGGAACATTTCACCTATCAGAACCTCTGTGTGCCCCAGGAGCAGATCCTGATGGATGAAAAGCTGTTCCAGCTGCAGTCCTGGTGGGATCTGCTCCCCCAGCATGAATTCCCAGGGCTGACCTCCCCAAAAACACGGAGCTAAAACCCCAGAGGTGCCCCTAAATCTGCAAATGGGAAGGGGAATGACCATGTGGAGCYTTCTTCCCTTTCCCTGATTACACAAAAAAATATTGAGGGGGAACATTTTGCCCATCAGAACCTCTGTGTCCTCCAGGAGCAGATCCTGATGGATGAAAGGCTGTTCCAGCTGCAATCCTGGTGGGATCTGCTCCCCCAGCATGAATTCCTAGTGCTGACCTCCCCCCAAAACTACAGAGGAAAAACCCCAGGGATGCCCCTAAATCTGGAAATGGGAAGGGGAATAACTATGCAGAGCCCTCTTCCCTTTTCCTCCCTGATTACACAAAAAAATATTGAGTGGGATCATTTCACCCATCAGAACCTCTGTATCCTCCAGGAGCAGATCTTGATGGATAAATGGCTGCCGTCCTGGTGGGATCTTCTCCCCCAGCACAGGTACACAGACCTGAAATTCCAGGGGTGCCCTTAAATCTGCAGATAGGGAGGGGAATAACTGTGCAGAGCCCTTTTCCCTTTCCCTCCCTGATTACACATAGAATATTGAATGGGAATATTTCACCCATCAGAACCTCTGTGTACCCCAGGAGCAGATCCTGATGCCAGATGCAATCCTGGTGGGATCTGCTCCCCCAGCAGAATTCTCATTGCTGGCCTCCCCAAAAACACAGAGGTAAAACCCCAGAGGCGCCCCTAAATCTGAAAATGGGAAGAGGAATAACTGTTGGAGCCTTCTTCCCTTTCTCTGACACAAAAAAAAATATTGAGTGGGAACATTTCACCTGTGACATCTGTCTATATCTGGGGGAAAATCCCACAGATTTCCCACAGGAAAACCCCACTGTAGGGCTGCCAGTGACCATAAACACATTTTTTTCCTGCTGATCACCCACAAACCCAAACCGTGGCGTGGCCTGCAGCGTTCCTGAGCTGCCCCAATTCGTGTGGAAATGTCTGAAAAACCCAAACCCTGCTGGGTCACTGGAGCAGGGAACACAGACATCTCAGTTACATAACATTCCATAACTCGAGCTGGATCTAATTAAAATCACCTGAAAAGTAATACAAAACTCCTCCAGGCAACAAAGTGACGCCTTGGAAGGGAGAGAGCTTGGCTTAATTATTCATCTCTGCGGTGACACAATTATCCTGGAGGCTATTGGGTGCAAAAAGAGCATTTTCCTGGCTTTTTCTGCTGCCTTTGATCCTTTCAGCACCAAGGCAGGAGCTCCAAGGGTCCTCYCAGGCCTCTGTCACCTGCAGGAGTTAAACAGGGACATTCCTTCTCTTTCTCACACTGCATTAAAGTGTCAGAGCTTGGGAAACAACAAGATCCAAAATGCCAAAATCAMCGCAGTGTTTCAGTGCTCTGGAAGGTTTCTGCTCCTTCCTATTAAAAAATATGGGGCAGGGAGAGCAAAGCAGGCTCAGGAGGGTGTCGTGCCTTGCTGCAGGGTGCTCCACACTTTTTGGAGAGCAGCCAGAGGCACTGCACTCTGTGATTTAGCAGTTTCAGAAGCCACGATCTGCGTGTCAGCAAAGGCAAAACTTTCCATAGAACAACCTAAATTCTGCTCCTGCAGGTGCTGACAGCACATGTCACTGTGGGAGAGGAAAAACTTGAGATCACAAGGAAAACAACAGGAGAAGGAGCAACTTAATGAGGGTTTGGCTGCCTCCTGCTCTGGCCTCACAGGGATGACCAAAGCATGAAAAGAAACTGAATTCTGCAAGCAGGAAGCTTCCATTCACTCTGTGCTTTTTGGGCAGCTGTCYATATATRTATATATATATWTTTTTTTTTTCTTTGTTATTTAYCCATTTAAATATTTCCTTAGTTAACACTTTTTACAGCTGTCAGCCAGAGGCAAAACTGCAAACCAGAGTTCTGCCTCACCCCCAGGCGTGTTCTTGGGGCTGCAGTGCCTCACAGAGAAGATTTAACACAACTCACAGCCTGGGAGGTCAGCTGAACTGAATCCAGGCTGTTTGATCCAGGGCTCGTGTGGTCACTCTCTTTTGAGTCAGGAACACCAGAGCACTCACACCAACCTCTGAGAGCTCCTCTCTCCATCACACCTGATGAAACATCCCTTGGATTACAGAATTTTCCAGAATTTGACAGGTGGTTGGGCACTGATTTTCTTTTTCCTCCAGAAAAGAGGTTAAAAAAAGAGGGGGAAAAATAATCAACAATACTGAAATGCATCCATCGACTAAAARATCTTTTAGAAGTAAAATTTTGTTTCGGAAATCAGAGAATTCTAGAGGAATTCCTCTCGTATCAAGCCACAAGGAGGATGTCAGGGAGGGAATATCCCAAGCAGCCAGGAAAGGTCTTTCCTGCAAGCAGCACCAGGGAAAATAAAAATTATGGGACAGAGATGAAAATAAAAGGGACAGAGATGACAAAATAAAGGATGAGAGGAAATTTTCTGCACCCCACAAGATCTCTGCTTCCTCTGCTGCTGTTTATCACTGTGAATTTAACTGAAATTTGTTTTTGTGGGTGCACAGGGCAGAGATGGAAATGCCTGAAGAATCAGAAGCTCTGCCAGCCCTGTGGTCTTAGAGCTGGAACAGCACAAATTGGTTTTTTTTCCATTCAAAATATTCTACAAAGGGAATGGCACAGCAGCCCAATTGAACAGCAAGAGGGGACAGTAATTTATTCCAGGGGCCAGGAGACATCAGGTACTTTGAATCTTGGGTGTTTTTGAAGAAATGGATTTTTAATGGATTTTTTAGAGAAGAAACAAGAGCCTCCTTTATGAAACTCCAGAATATGAGTGGAGCCCTCACACCTCCAAATGATAAATCTATGTCCCTGAAATAGYATCTCTTTAGGTTTAATTTATTTTCTTTAGCCCCACGAAGGCCTGTCGAATTTATATACTTCAGCTTTAAGGACTAATAAATTACTTTCTTTGGSCTCAAGAAGGTCTTCTTCATTTATTTTCAACCTCCTTTGGAGTGAACTTTAAGAAGTGCAGCATGCTGCATCACGGACTACAAAATAAGGATAAAATAGATGAAGGCAGTGACCAGCAGAAAAAAAAAGGGAAAACCTGGTATCTTTATGAGTTTTGCACTGTCTCATTACCTTATCACACACTTAACACAATCTGTAATTGCACAAAATATGTCTTCTCATCCAAAATCTAGTTMCTGGCATGTTTTTACAGAAAACTGGAAAGGGCAGAAGCTGTAAAATGGAAAGGATGAAGAACTATTTTTTTTTCCAGGGCTTCCTCTGGCTCTCAGGCTGCTGATGGAACTGCTGGTCCTGTCTTTTATTGGGTGCTTCTCTCTTCTCTCTCTTGTAAGAGTAACCTGTGAGCTCCTGGTTGCCAAATCCCTAGAAAACTTGGGAGTAGAAATTTATTTCCTTTTCCTGCTACTGTTTAGATTTGGCTGTTTAGTTTTGAGAAGTGAAATTAAATGAAACCAAAATGCAACAAAAAGACAAGGACTAAAAGCAGTCATGGAGGACAGAGTTATGAARGTATAATTTGTAAATCTAGAGGTATTTATGGGATCAAGGTTCTTTGCAAAGACTAATAGAAAAGCCCATGAATTTATCAAATCAAAGAATATTCCTGCATTTCCTGAGGTGCCATTAAAATATGTTGTTGAAAGAACATAAGGCACCGGGGTGGAATATTTGATAGTCCAATGGGGTAAATCTCAACATCTCTTTCAAACTGACAAGCTTCAAACTTGATGGGAATTCTGCCTTTATTAAAAATTGAATGAGGATTACATCATGTGGCTTAAGGTCACTGCAAGCCATAGCTATTAAATTGATGCATTTCTAATGGAAAATGCATAGTGGAGATAGAGAATCTTTGCTCTCTCTCTGCCAGTCAGAAACATCACATGAACGTTCCAGA